>NC_092333.1:216499166-216825000 GCF_046630445.1 Rutidosis leptorrhynchoides | reverse complement strand
CCCAACGAGATGAAAGAACTGCAAAGCCAACTGCAAGAAATATTAGAACGTGGTTTCATTCGACCAAGCACATCACCATGGGGAGCTCCTGTTTTGTTTGTCAAGAAGAAGGATGGTACATTTAGGTTGTGTATTAACTACAGAGAGTTGAACAAACTTACCATCAAAAACCGTTATCCACTGCCGAGAATTGACGACTTATTTGATCAACTACAAGGCTCGTCGGTTTATTCAAAGATCGATTTACGTTCTGGATATCATCAAATGCGAGTAAAGGAGGATGATATTCCAAAAACTGCTTTTAGGACGCGTTATGGTCATTAAGAGTTTATGGTTATGCAGTTTGGATTGACTAACGCACCAGCTGTGTTCATGGACCTTATGAACCGAGTGTGTGGGCCATATCTTAACAAGTTTTTCATTATTTTCATCGATGACATACTTATTTACTCAAAGAATGATCAAGAGCACGAAGAACATTTGAGAAAAGTGCTAGAAGTATTGAGGAAAGAAAAACTGTACGCTAAGTTTTCAAAGTGTGCATTTTGGTTGGAAGAAGTTCAATTCCTCGGTCACATAGTGAACAAAGAAGGTATCCAGGTGGAACCGGCAAAGATCGAAACCGTTGAAAAGTGGGAAACCCCAAAAACTCCGAAGCATATACGTCAATTTTTAGGATTGGCTGGTTACTACAGAAGATTCATCCAAGATTTCTCCAAAATAGCAAAACCCTTGACTGCATTAATGCATAAAGGGAAGAAATTTGAATGGAAGGATGAACAAGAGAAGGCGTTTCATTTATTGAAGAAAAAGCTAACTACGGCACCTGTATTGTCATTGCCTGAAGGGAATGATGATTTTGTGATTTATTGTGACGCATCAAAGCAAGGTCTCGGTTGTGTATTAATGCAACGGACGAAGGTGATTGCTTATGCGTCTAGAGAATTGAAGATTCACGAGCAAAATTATACGACGCATGATTTGAAATTAGGCGCGGTTGTTTTTGCATTAAAGACTTGGAGGCACTACTTATATGGGGTCAAAAGTATTATATATACCGACCACAAAAGTCTTCAACACATATTTAATCAGAAACAACTGAATATGAGGCAGCGTCGGTGGATTGAATTGTTGAATGATTACGACTTTGAGATTCGTTACCACCTGGGGAAGGCAAATGTGGTAGCCGACGCCTTGAGCAGAAAGGACAGAGAACCCATTTGAGTAAAATCTATGAATATAATGATTCACACTAACCTTACTACTCAAATAAAGGAGGCGCAACAAGGAGTTTTAAAAGAGGGAAATTTAAAGGATGAAATACCCAAAGAATCGGAGAAGCATCTTAATATTTGGGAAGACGGAACCCTGTATAGGGCTGAAAGAATTTGGGTACCAAAATTTGGAGATATGAGAGAAATGGTACTTAGAGAAGCTCATAAAACCAGATACTCAATACATCCTGGAACGGGGAAGATGTACAAGGATCTTAAGAAACATTTTTGGTGGCCAGGTATGAAAGCCGATATTGCTAAATATGTAGGAGAATGTTTGACGTGTTCTAAGGTCAAAGCTGAACCATCAGGTCTACTACAACAACCTGAAATCCCGGAATGGAAATGGAAAAACATTACCATGGATTTCATTACTAAATTGCCAAGGACTGCAAGTGGTTATGATACTATTTGGGTAATAGTTGACGTCTCACCAAGTCAGCACACTTCCTGCCAATAAAAGAAGATGACAAGATGGAGAAGTTAGCACGACTGTATTTGAAGGAAGTCGTCTCCAGACATGGAATACCAATCTCTATTATCTCTGATAGGGATGGCAGATTTATTTCAAGATTCTGGCAGACATTACAGCAAGCATTGGGAACTCGTCTAGACATGAGTACTGCCTATCATCCATAAACTGATGGGCAGAGTGAAAGGATGATACAAAAGCTTGAAGACAAGCTACGAGCTTGTGTTATTGATTTCGGAAACAGTTGGGATCGACATCTATAGTTAGCAGAATTTTCCTACAACAACAGCTACCATTCAAGCATTGAGATGGCGCCGTTTGAAGCACTTTATGGTAGAAAGTGCAGGTCTCCGATTTGTTGGAGTGAAGTGGGGGATAGACAGATTACGGGTCCGGAGATAATACAAGAAACTACCGAGAAAATCATCCAAATTCAACAAAGATTGAAAACCGCCCAGAGTCGACAAAAGAGCTACGCGGACAGTAAAAGAAAAGATATAGAGTTTGAAATTGGAGAAATGGTCATGCTTAAGGTTTCACCATGGAAAGGCGTTATTCGATTTGGTAAACGGGGGAAACTAAATCCAAGGTACATTGGACCATTCAAGATTATAGATCGTGTCGGACCAGTAGCTTACCAACTGGAGCTACCTCAATAACTCGCGGCTGTACATAACACTTTCCACGTCTCAAATTTGAAGAAATGTTTTGCTAAAGAAGATCTCACTATTCCGTTAGATGAAATCCAAATCAATGAAAAACTTCAATTCATTGAAGAACCCGTCGAAATAATGGATCGTGAGGTTAAGAGACTTAAACAAAACAAGATACTGATTGTTAAGGTTCGATGGAATGCTCGTAGAGGACCCGAGTTCACCTGGGAGCGTGAAGATCAAATGAAGAAGAAATAACCGCATTTATTTCCAGAAGATACGTCAACACCTCCAACTGCTTAAAATTTCGGGACGAAATTTATTTAACGGGTAGGTACTGTAGTGACCCGAACTTTTCCATGTTTATATATATATTAAATGAAATTGTTATTTACATGATTAAGTGTTTCAAACATGTTAAGCAATCAAACTTGTTAAGACTTGATTAATTGAAATAGGTTTCATATAGACAATTGACCACCCAAGTTGACCGGTGATTCACGAACGTTAAAACTTGTAAAAACTATACGATGACATATATATGGTTATATATATAGTTAACATGATTTTATTATAAGTAGGTATCTCATTAGATAATTTAACAATGAGTTATATACATAAAAATGAGACTATTAATTTAAGAAACTCGAAAACGATATATATATAACGATTATCGTTATAACAACGTCTTACTAGGTACATATGAATCATATTAAGATATTGATACACTTAGTTAATTATGTTAAATGATAAGTAAATGTATTATTAAGTGTATTAACAATGAAATACATATGTAAAAATAAGACTACTAACTTAATGATTTCGAAACGAGACATATATGTAACGATTATCGTTGTAACGACATTTAACTGTATATATATCATACTAAGATATATTATATATCATAATATTATGATAATATAACAATTTAACATCTCATTTGTTATAATAAACAATGGGTTAACAACATTCAATAAGATCGTTAACCTAAATGTTTCAAAACAACATTTACATGTAACGACTAACGATGACTTAACGACTCAGTTAAAATGTATATACATGTAGTGTTTTAATATGTATTCATACACTTTTGAAAGACTTCAAGACACTAATCAAAATACTTCTACTTAACAAAAATGCTTACAATTACATCCTCGTTCAGTTTCATCAACAATTCTACTCGTATGCACCCGTATTCGTACTCGTACAATACACAGCTTTTAGATGTATGTACTATTGGTATATACACTCCAATGATCAGCTCTTAGCAGCCCATGTGAGTCACCTAACACATGTGGGAACCATCATTTGGCAACTAGCATGAAATATCTCATAAAATTACAAAAATATGAGTAATCATTCATGACTTATTTACATGAAAACAAAATTACATATCCTTTATATCTAATCCATACACCAACGACCAAAAACACCTACAAACACTTTCATTCTTCAATTTTCTACATCTAATTGATCTCTCTAAAGTTCTATCTTCAAGTTCTAAGTGTTCTTCATAAACTCCAAAAGTTCTAGTTTCATAAAATCAAGAATACTTCCAAGATTGCAAGTTTACTTCCAGGTTTTCTAAATCCATTCCAAGTAATCATCCAAGATCAAGAAACCTTTGTTACTTACAGTAGGTTATCTTTCTAATACAAGGTAATAATCATATTCAAACTTTAATTCAATTTCTATAACTATAACAATCTTATTTCGAGTGGAAATCTTACTTGAAATTGTTTTCGTGTCATGATTCTGCTTCAAGAACTTTCAAGCCATCCAAGGATCCTTTGAAGCTAGATCTATTTTTCTCATTTCCAGTAGGTTTATCCAAGGAACTTGAGGTAGTAATGATTTCATAACATCATTCGATTCATACATATAAAGCTATCTTATTCGAAAGTTTAAACTTGTAATCACTAGAACATAGTTTAGTTAATTCTAAACTTGTTCGCAAATAAAAGTTAATCCTTCTAACTTGACTTTTAAAATCAACTAAACACATGTTCTATATCTATATGATATGCTAACTTAATGATTTAAAACCTGGAAACACAAAAAACACCGTAAAATCGGATTTACGCCGTCGTAGTAACACCGCGGGCTGTTTTGGGTTAGTTAATTAAAAACTATGATAAACTTTGATTTAAAAGTTATTATTCTGGGAAAATGATTTTTATTATGAACATGAAACTATATCCAAAATTTATGGTTAAACTCAAAGTGGAAGTATGTTTTCTAAAATGGTCATCTAGACGTCGTTCTTTCGACTGAAATGACTACCTTTACAAAAACGACTTGTAACTTATTTTTCCGACTATAAACCTATACTTTTTCTGTTTAGATTCATAAAATAGAGTTCAATATGAAACCATAGCAATTTGATTCACTCAAAACGGATTTAAAATGAAGAAGTTATGGGTAAAACAATATTGGATAATTTTTCTCATTTTAGCTACGTAAAAATTGGTAACAAATCTATTCCAACCATAACTTAATCAACTTATATTGTATATTATGTAATCTTGAGATACCATAGACACGTATACAATGTTTCGACCTATCATGTCGACACATCTATATATATTTCGGAACAACCATAGACACTCTATATGTGAATGTTGGAGTTAGCTATACAGGGTTGAGGTTGATTCCAAAATATATATAGTTTGAGTTGTGATCAATACTGAGATACGTATACACTGGGTCATGGATTGATTCAAGATAATATTTATCGATTTATTTCTGTACATCTAACTGTGGACAACTAGTTGTAGGTTACTAACGAGGACAGCTGACTTAATAAACTTAAAATATCAAAATATATTAAAAGTGTTGTAAATATATTTTGAACATACTTTGATATATATGTATATATTGTTATAGGTTCGTGAATCAACCAGTGGCCAAGTCTTACTTCCCGATGAAGTAAAAATCTGTGAAAGTGAGTTATAGTCCCACTTTTAAAATCTAATATTTTTGAGATGAGAATACATGCAGGTTTTATAAATGATTTACAAAATAGACACAAGTACGTGAAACTACATTCTATGGTTGAATTATCGAAATCGAATATGCCCCTTTTTATTAAGTCTGGTAATCTAAGAATTAGGGAACAGACACCCTAATTGACGCGAATCCTAAAGATAGATCTATTGGGCCTAACAAACCCCATCCAAAGTACCGGATGCTTTAGTACTTCGAAATTTATATCATATCCGAAGGGTGTCCCGGAATGATGGGGATATTCTTAAATATGCATCTTGTTAATGTCGGTTACCAGGTGTTCACCATATGAATGATTTTTATCTCTATTTATGGGATGTGTATTGAAATATGAAATCTTGTGGTCTATTATTATGATTTGATAATATATAGGTTAAACCTATAACTCACCAACATTATTGTTGACGTTTTAAGCATGTTTATTCTCAGGTGATTATTAAGAGCTTCCGCTGTCGTATACTTAAATAAGGACGATATTTGGAGTCCATGCTTGTATGATATTGTGTAAAAACTGCATTCAAGAAACTTATTTCGTTGTAACATATTTGTATTGTAAACCATTATGTAATGGTCGTGTGTAAACAGGATATTTTAGATTATCATTATTTGATAATCTACGTAAAGCTTTTTAAACCTTTATTGATGAAATAAAGGTTATGGTTTGTTTTAAAATGAATGCAGTCTTTGAAAAACGTCTCATATAGAGGTCAAAACCTCGCATCGAAATCAATTAATATGGAACGTTTTTAATCAATAAGAACGGGACATTTCACTTCCCAAGTCCATTAAGGGAAATGTCACCTCATCTAAGCCACAAAACGTCCCGAAAGCAATGCGCATGGCGCACACCTTAATGAACCAAATTATCAGCGATGAACCGAAAAAGGCAAAATCCGAATCGGGGACTAGCAGTGAGAAGCGTAAGTGGGACAACAACAAGGGGAGAGCCTATGATCAAACCCCAGCAAAGAGGCACAACAATGGGAGAAACCCCAACCCGAACACTGGCTCAAACCCCAACTACAAGGGTACTCTACCACAGTGCAAGAGGTGCTACAAGCACCATACCGGGTACTGTAATGTTGTCTGTGAAAAGTGCAAAAGGACCGGGCATATTGGCAAGGACTGCAAGATCACCACCATGACTGGGAAGTCGAACCCCAATGGTCCGAGAAAGTGTTATGAATGCGGACAAACGGGCCACTTCAGAAATGAGTGTCCCAGCAAGCGAAAGGACGGCGGACCACCGCGTGGCAGAGCTTTCAACGTAAACGTAAGGGATGCCCGTGAGAACCCCGACTTGGTCACAGGTATATTCACTATCAACAATCTATTAGCTTCTGTCCTATTTGATACTGGTGCCGATAGAAGTTATGTATGTAGACACTTTTGCTCTAAGATAAATTGGTCATTAGTTCCTTTAAAGGAGAGTATGCTTGTAGATGTAGCCAATGGAAAACTTGAGAAAGTTGACCAAATTAGGCAAGGAGCTATTATCAACATAGCTGGTGTGGATTTCGAGATTGACTTGATACCCATTAAGTTGGGAAGCTTTGATGTTATTGTCGGTATGGACTGGTTGACCAAGATAAGGGCTGACATTATCTGTGGAGATAAAGCTCTTCGTATACCACACGGAGACGGTGAGCCGCTGATTATTTACGGAGAGAGATGTAGCTCGAAACTGAATCTCATTAGTTGCATGAAAGCGCAAAAGATCATGAAGAAAGGACGTCTTGCTGTTTTGGCACATGTAAAAATGTTAGAAACTGAGGTGAAGAGCGTGGATGACGTACGAATTGTGAACGAATTTTCCGATGTCTTTCTAGGAGAATTTCCTGGATTACCGCCACCGAGAGCAGTAGAGTTTCAGATCGATTTAGTGCCAGGAGCTGCACCTGTAGCTCGTGCACCTTATCGACTCACACCTTCTGAAATGCAAGAGTTGTAGAGCCAATTACAAGAACTGCTAGACCGTGGATTTATCCAACCAAGTTTCTCGCCTTGAGGCGCACTTGTTTTATTTGTGAAGAAGAAGGACGGATCATTCCGCATGTGTATCGACTACCGTGAACTCAACAAATTGACGATCAAGAATCGGTATCCTCTTTCCCGAATTGACGATCTTTTTGATCAACTACAAGGATCGAGCATTTAATCTAAGATCGATTTGCGATCCGATTATCACCAGTTAAGGGTGAAAGTCATTATGAGTTTCTCGTGATGCCACTCGGTTTAACCAATGCACCTGCCGTGTTTATGGATCTCATGAATCGTGTCTGCAAGCCATACCTGGATAAGTTCGTTATCGTCTTCATAGATGATATCCTCATCTACTCCAAAAGCGAAGAAGAACATGAACAACATCTTCGTCTAGTGCTTGAACTCTTGAGACAAGAGCAACTTTACGCCAAATTCTCCAAGTGTGAATTTTGGTTGAAGGAAGTCCAATTTCTGGGTCATGTTGTGAGTGATCAAGGTATCAAAGTTGATCCCGTAAAGATCGAAGCTATCAGTAAGTGGGAAACCCCCACTACTCTGACTCATATTCGCCAATTTTTAGGCCTCGCCGGTTACTACCGAAGATTTATTGAAGGTTTCTCTCTGATTGCGCGTCCTTTGACCGCGCTAAATCACAAAGGGAAAAAGTTCATTTGGGAACCCGAACAGGAATCAGCATTTCAAACCTTGAAAAAGAAGTTAACCACCGTACCTATCTTATCACTTCCTGAAGGAGGTGATGATTTCTTCGTTTATTGTGATGCTTCGAAAAGTGATTTTGGTTGTGTACTGATGCAACGAACAAAGGTTATCGCTTACGCCTCCCGGCAACTGAAGATTCACGAATAAAATTACACAACGCACGATCTCGAGCTTGGAGCCGTTGTCTTTGCATTAAAACTGTAGAGACACTATCTTTATGGAACTAAGAGCACTATTTCAACGATCATAAAAGTCTCCAACACATCTTTGATCAGAAGCAACTGAATATGAGACAGCGTTGATGGATCAAGATGCTAAACGACTATGATTGTGAACTTCGTTATCACCCTGGCAAGGCAAATGTTGTAGCTGACGCTTTGAGCCGAAAGTAGAGGATGACACCTCTTCCTGTTCGGGCATTGAACATCACCATTCATTCGAACCTCAGTAGCCAGATCCGAGCAGCCCAAGATGAGGCTCTCAAGGAGGAGAATATATCTCATGAATACTTGAACATTCTCGTCTCTCGATTCGAAGTTAAGGAGACTGGACTCTGATGCTATGCCGGAAGAATTTGGGTACCCCGTTATGGAGATCTACGGAACCTTATATTAGATGAAGCCCACAAGTCGAGATATTCAATTCATCCAGGAGCCGGTAAAATGTACCACGATCTTAAGGAACAATATTGGTGGCCTAATCTTAAGAAGGATGTTGCAACTTATGTTGGTAAGTGTTTAAGTTGCTCGAAAGTTAAGGCCGAGCATCAGAGGCCCTCTGGATTACTTCAACAACCGAAAATCCCGCAATGGAAGTGGGAAAGGATAACAATGGATTTCATTACGAAGTTACCAAAGACGGTGGGCGGATACGATACCATCTGGGTTATCGTTGACCGTCTTACCAAATCTGCACACTTTTTAGCCATGAAGAAACGGATACGATGGAAAGACTCGCTCAACTATACATAAAAGATGTTGTATCTCGTCATGGTATGCCCTTATCGATCATCTCAGATCGTGATCCCCGTTTTGCTTCCAGATTTGGCGTTCTTTGCAAGAAGCCTTGGGAACCCGTCTCGACATGAGTACTGTGTATCACCCACAGACCGACGGACGAAGCGAATGCACAATTCAGACTTTGGAGGACATGTTGCATGCTTGTGTTATTAATTTTGGAAAGGCTTGGGAAAGGTATTTGCCGCTAGCCGAATTCTCTTAAAATAACAGTTATCATTCGAGTATTAATGCCGCACCTTTTGAAGCGTTGTATGGCCGCAAGTGCCGATCCCCTATTTGTTGGGCCGAAGTAGGCGAAATGCAAATCACCGGACCCGAGATAGTCCATGAAACAACTTAGAAGATTGTCCAGATTCAAGCGAGACTCAAGACGGCCCGTGATCGCTAAAAGAGTTATGCCGACCTTAAATGTAAAGACTTTGAATTCAACGTGAGTGACCGTGTAATGTTAAAGGTCGCACCTTGGAAAGGTGTGATCCATTTTGGAAAGCGCGGAAAGTTAAACCCGCGATACATTGGTCCTTTTGAAATCTTGGAGCGTGTCGGACCCGTTGCTTACCGTTTAGATCTTCCGACTCAATTGAGCTCCGTTCATCCTACTTTTCATATATCGAATACGAAGAAGTGTCTTGCTGAACCGGAACATGTCATACCATTGGAGGAACTTACAATTGATGACAATCTTCACTTCGTGGAAGAGCCTGTCGAAATTATGGACCGTGAGGTCAAAACTTTGAAACACAACAAGATTCCGATCATCTGAGTACGATGGAATGCCAAACGAGGACCTGAGTTTACCTGAGAATGAGAGGATCAAATGATGCAGAAGTATCCTCACCTTTTCTCGACTCCTCCATCTACCTCAGCTTAAAATTTCAGGACGAAATTTTCTTTAACAGGTGGGAAATGTAACGACCCTGGATTTTTTCAACGTTTAATTATTAATAATTTTTTATTAATGCATGTGTTTTACTAAACGTGTTCTTATACGTGTTACTTGTTACCGTATTTAACTTTTCATGGCCCGACTTGTCTTTGTGACACACGTACTTTACACGAATAATATTTTGAATATTATTTACATTCATGATTAATTATTATTAGTCATTTTTAATTAACTAATGTTACTAGTTAATTACTTGGGCCTTATTTATTTAAATTTGTTACTTACTCGGATTTGGGCTTTTATTATTTGATATGGACTTGGAAGCCCACCCTACTCTCTTAATGGACTTGTAAGCCCATGTTTTATGCTAGTATTTCTTTAAGATAAAACTAGATTAATTAGCTTAGTTTGAAAGACTAGTTACATGTATACTTACACATCTTTCCCGCACCATTTAACTTTATTACCACTTCAAGCTCACACCATTCTCCCATGTTGAAAAGTTTACTTTTGACCTTGCCCAATTTATCCCAAAACCGTCCACTTTCAAGCAAGGGAGGGAGTTCAATTTTTTTTTATTTATTACTTATTTACTAGTATCATTTCATTTTTACACACACTTCTTTACTTACACTTCTTTGCTCACTTTTTCTCTCAAGACTTGTAAGTAACAAGCTTTACTTTTCTTCCTTTTTTTTCTCCATTAAAACCGAACCAAAATCATCATCATTTACTTGTCTTTGTTTGTTGTTTAATTACTTGTTGTTACTTGTTTATGTTAAAGATCAAGTTTTCTAACTTGTGTCTTCATGTAATCTTGGTTACTTCCATCTTTTCTTTGATGAAGAACAAAGAACAAGAATCTAAACTTACTAGTTTATGGTTCTACATTTAAATGTTTTCAAGATTTAAAGTTCATAAGTCTCATAATCATACTTGTGTTCATGTTTGTAAACTTAAGGTTTACTTTCTTAAAGATCAAAGCCTTGGCTTGAATATTTCTAAGTATGAACAACCATGAACTTATTACTTGTAGATTTAGTTTATCTCTTCATTTTATGTACTTTAAAGTTGTGATGTTGTTAATTTGGTCAATTATTACTAGTTAATCTTGATCTCATATTTCTTGAAACTAAAAGTTAACTTTGTAAGTTCAAGAACATGGAAGTTAAACTTTTTAGTTATAACTTCATATACTTGTATTAGATCTAAGTTTCTATAGCTTATGGTCTTCTAATTTTGTTGTAAATAAGAGCTTACAAGCTTACATACATTTTACTAGTTGAAAATCTAAGTTTCATAACTTATGGTTTCATTAAAGTGTAGATCCAAGTTTTGTAACTTATGATCTAACTTAAGAACACTAGATCTAGACTTTCTAGTCTAGAATCTTTAAGATCTAGCTAAGATCTAAGTTCTACAACTTAAGATCTTGTTCATTTAGTTTACTTTCAAGTTTGTAGCTTAATATTACTAGTAGAACTCATGTATGTGTCGGATCTAAGATCTTGAGGTAACTTTGGTTCATCAAACTACATACAACTCTTAAGTGAGTTGTGCTACATATCTTAGGCTTACACTAGTGTTATGATGGTCAAACCTTGGTTAATATGATGCAAACCCATCAACGAGTTGTACACTTGAAGCTATACGCATCAAGGATGAGAACTGTGATGAGCGTCAAGCACCAAGAACCCACCGGAACACCTTTACTTACTGTTTCTGGAACTGATCAGACTACGTGTGAAATGTCCCGTTCTTATTGATTAAAAACGTTCCATATTAATTGATTTCGTTGCGAGGTTTTGACCTCTATATGAGACGTTTTTCAAAGACTGCATTCATTTTTAAAACAAACCATAACCTTTATTTCATAAATAAAGGTTTAAAAGCTTTACGTAGATTATCAAATAATGATAATCTAAAATATCCTGTTTACACACGACCATTACATAATGGTTTACAATACAAATATGTTACATCAAAATCAGTTTCTTGAATGCAGTTTTTACACAATATCATACAAACATGAACTCCAAATCTTGTCCTTATTTTAGTATGCAACAGCGGAAGCTCTTAATATTCACCTGAGAATAAACATGCTTTAAACGTCAACAAAAATTTTGGTGAGTTATAGGTTTAACCTATATATATCAAATCGTAACAATAGACCACAAGATTTCATATTTCAATACACATCCCATACATAGAGATAAAAATCATTCATATGGTGAACACCTGGTAACCGACATTAACAAGATGCATATATAAGAATATCCCCATCATTCCGGGACACCCTTCGAATATGATATAAATTTTGAAGTACTAAAGCATCCGGTACTTTGGATGGGGTTTGTTAAGCCCAATAGATCTATCTTTAGGATTCGCGTCAATTAGGGTGTCTGTTCCCTAATTCTTAGATTACCAGACTTAATAAAAAGGGGCATATTCGATTTTGATAATTCAACCATAGAATGTAGTGTCACGTACTTGTGTCTATTTTGTAAATCATTTATAAAACCTGCATGTATTCTCATCCCAAAAATATTAGATTTTAAAAGTGGGACTATAACTCACTTTCACAGATTTTTACTTCGTCGGGAAGTAAGACTTGGCTACTGGTTGATTCACGAACCTATAAAAATATATACATATATATCAAAGTATGTTCAAAATATATTTACAACACTTTTAATACATTTTGATGTTTTAAGTTTATTAAGTCAGCTGTCCTCGTTAGTAACCTACAACTAGTTGTCCACAGTTAGATGTACAGAAATAAATCGATAAATATTATCTTGAATCAATCCACGACCCAGTGTATACGTATCTCAGTATTGATCACAACTCAAACTATATATATTTTGGAATCAACCTCAACCCTGTATAGCTAACTCCAACATTCACATATAGAGTGTCTATGGTTGTTCCGAAATATATATAGATGTGTCGACATGATAGGTCAAAACATTGTATACGTGTCTATGGTATCTCAAGATTACATAATATACAATACAAGTTGATTAAGTTATGGTTGGAATAGATTTGTTACCAATTTTCACGTAGCTAAAATGAGAAAAATTATCCAATCTTGTTTTACCCATAACTTCATTTTAAATCCGTTTTGAGTGAATCAAATTGCTATGGTTTCATATTGAACTCTATTTTATGAATCTAAATAGAAAAAGTATAGGTTTGTAGTCGGAAAAATAAGTTATTTGTAAAGGTAGTCATTTCAGTCGAAAGAACGACGTCTAGATGACCATTTTAGAAAACATACTTCCACTTTGAGTTTAACCATAATTTTTGGATATAGTTTCATGTTCATAATAAAAATCATTTTCTCAGAATAACAACTTTTAAATCAAAGTTTATCATAGTTTTTAATTAACTAACCCAAAACAGCCCGCGGTGTTACTACGACGGCGTAAATCCGGTTTTACGGTGTTTTTCGTTTTTCCAGGTTTTAAATCATTAAGTTAGCATATCATATAGATATAGAACATGTGTTTAGTTAATTTTAAAAGTCAAGTTAGAAGGATTAACTTTTGTTTGCGAATAAGTTTAGAATTAACTAAACTATGTTCTAGTGATTACGAGTTTAAACCTTCGAATAAGATAGTTTTATATATATGAATCGAATGATGTTATAAACATCATTACTACCTCAAGTTTAGTAGGTAAACCTACTGGAAGTGACAAGAAATGATCTAGCTTTAAAGGATCTTGGATGGCTTGAAAGTTCTTGAAGCAGAATCATGACACGAAAACAATTTCAAGTAAGATTTCCACTCGAAATAAGATTGTTATAGTTATAGAAATTGAATTAAAGTTTGAATATGATTATTACCTTGTATTAGAAAGATAACCTACTGTAAGTAACAAAGGTTTCTTGATCTTGGATGATTACTTGGAATGGATTTAGAAAACTTGGAAATAAACTTGCAATCTTGGAAGTATTCTTGATTTTATGAAACTAGAACTTTTGGAATTTATGAAGAACACTTAGAAGTTGAAGATAGAACTTGAGAGAGATCAATTAGATGAATAAAATTGAAGAATGAAAGTGTTTGTAGGTGTTTTTGGTCGTTGGTGTATGGATTAGATATAAAGGATATGTAATTTTGTTTTCATGTAAATAAGTCATGAATGATTACTCATATTTTTGTAATTTTATGAGATATTTCATGCTAGTTGCCAAATGATGGTTCCCACATGTGTTAGGTGACTCACATGGGCTGCTAAGAGCTGATCATTGGAGTGTATATACCAATAGTACATACATCTAAAAGCTGTGTATTGTACGAGTACGAATACGGGTGCATACGAGTAGAATTGTTGATGAAACTGAACGAGAATGTAATTGTAAGCATTTTTGTTAAGTAGAAGTATTTTGATAAGTGTATTGAAGTCTTTAAAAAGTGTATAAATACATATTAAAACACTACATGTATATACATTTTAACTGAGTCGTTAAGTCATCGTTAGTCGTTACATGTAAGTGTTGTTTTGAAACCTTTAGGTTAACGATCTTGTTAAATGTTGTTAACCCAATGTTTATAATATCAAATGAGATTTTAAATTATTATATTATCATGATATTATCATGTATGAATATTTCTTAATATGATATATATACATTAAATGTCTTTACAACGATAATCGTTACATATATGTCTCGTTTAAAAATCATTAAGTTAGTAGTCTTGTTTTTACATATGTAGTTCATTGTTAATATACTTAATGATATGTTTACTTATCATAGTATCATGTTAACTATATATATATATATATATATATATATATATATATATATATATATATATATATATATATATATATATATATATATATATATATATATATATATATATATATATATATATATATATATCCATATATATTTCATCATATAGTTTTTACAAGTTTTAACGTTCGTGAATCACCGGTCAACTTGGGTGGTCAAATGTCTATATGAAACATATTTCAATTAATCAAGTCTTAACAAGTTTGATTGCTTAACATGTTGGAAACATTTAATCATGTAAATATCAATCTCAAATAATATATATAAAAATGGAAAAGTTCGGGTCACTACAGTACCTACCCGTTAAATAAATTTCGTCCCGAAATTTTAAGCTGTTGAAGGTGTTGACGAATCTTCTGGAAATAGATGCGGGTATTTCTTCTTCATCTGATCTTCACGCTCCCAGGTGAACTCAGGTCCTCTACGAGCATTCCATCGAACCTTAACAATTGGTATCTTGTTTTGCTTAAGTCTTTTAACCTCACGATCCATTATTTCGACGGGTTCTTCGATAAATTGAAGTTTTTCGTTGATTTGGATTTCATCTAACAGAATAGTGAGATCTTCTTTAGCAAAACATTTCTTCAAATTCGAGACGTGGAAAGTGTTATGTACAGCCGCGAGTTGTTGAGGTAACTCAAGTCGGTAAGCTACTGGTCCGACACGATCAATAATCTTGAATGGTCCAATATACCTTGGATTTAATTTCCCTCGTTTACCAAATCGAACAACGCCTTTCCAAGGTGCAACTTTAAGCATGACCATCTCTCCAATTTCAAATTCTATATCTTTTCTTTTAATGTCAGCGTAGCTCTTTTGTCGACTTTGGGCGGTTTTCAACCGTTGTTGAATTTGGATGATCTTCTCGGTAGTTTCTTGTATAATCTCCGGACCCGTAATCTGTCTATCCCCCACTTCACTCCAACAAATCGGAGACCTGCACTTTCTACCATAAAGTGCTTCAAACGGTGCCATCTCAATGCTTGAATGGTAGCTGTTGTTGTAGGAAAATTTTGCTAACGGTAGATGTCGATCCCAACTGTTTCCGAAATCAATAACACATGCTCGTAGCATGTCTTCAAGCGTTTGTATCGTCCTTTCGCTCTGCCCATCAGTTTGTGGATGATAGGCAGTACTCATGTCTAGACGAGTTCCTAATGCTTGCTGTAATGTCTGCCAGAATCTTGAAATAAATCTGCCATCCCTATCAGAGATAATAGAGATTGGTATTCCATGTCTGGAGATGACTTCCTCCAAATACAGTCGTGCTAACTTCTCCATCTTGTCATCTTCTCTTATTGGCATGAAGTGTGCTGATTTGGTGAGACGATCAACTATTACCCAAATAGTATCAAAACCACTTGCAGTCCTTGGCAATTTAGTGATGAAATCCATGGTAATGTTTTCCCATTTCCATTCCGGGATTTCGGGTTGTTGAAGTAGACCTGATGGTTTCTGATGCTCAGCTTTGACCTTAGAGCACGTCAAACATTCTCCTACGTATTTAGCAACATCGGCTTTCATACCCGGCCACCAAAAATGTTTCTTGAGATCCTTGTACATCTTCCCCGTTCCAGGATGTATTGAGTATCTGGTTTTATGAGCTTCTCTAAGTACCATTTCTCTCATATCTCCAAATTTTGGTACCCAGATCCTTTCAGCCCTATACCGGGTTCCGTCTTCCTGAATATTAAGATGCTTCTCCGATCCTTTGGGTATTTCATCCTTTAAATTTCCCTCTTTTAAAACTCCTTGTTGCGCCTCCTTTATTTGAGTAGTAAGGTTATTATGAATCATTATATTCATAGATTTTACTCGAATGGGTTCTCTGTCCTTCCTGCTCAAGGCATCGGCTACCACATTTGCCTTCCCCGGGTGGTAACGAATTTCAAAGTCGTAATCATTCAACAATTCAATCCACCTACGCTGCCTCATATTCAGTTGTTTCTGATTAAATATGTGTTGAAGACTTTTGTGGTCGGTATATATAATACTTTTGACCCCATATATGTAGTGCCTCCAAGTCTTTAATGCAAAAACAACCGCGCCTAATTCCAAATCATGCGTCGTATAATTTTGTTCGTGAATCTTCAATTGTCTAGACGCATAAGCAATCACCTTCGTTTGTTGCATTAATACACAACCGAGACCTTGCTTTGATGCGTCACAATAAATCACAAAATCATCATTCCCTTCAGGCAATGACAATATAGGTGCCGTAGTTAGCTTTTTCTTCAATAACTGAAACGCTTTCTCTTGTTCATCATTCCATTCAAATTTCTTCCCTTTATGCGTTAATGCAGTCAAGGGTTTTGCTATTCTGGAAAAGTCTTGGATGAACTTTCTGTAGGAACCAGCTAGTCCTAAAAATTGGCGTATGTGTTTCGGAGTTTTCGGGGTTTCCCACTTTTCAACAGTTTCTATCTTTGCCAGATCCACCTTCATACCTTCTTTGTTCACTATGTGACCGAGGAATTGAACTTCTTCCAACCAAAATGCACACTTTGAAAACTTAGCGTACAATTCTTCCTTCCTCAATACTTCTAACACCTTTCTCAAATGTTCACCGTGTTCTTGGTCATTCTTTGAGTAAATAAGTATGTCATCAATGAAAACAATGACAAACTTTTCAAGGTATGGTCCACACACTCGGTTCATAAGGTCCATGAACACAGCTGGTGCATTAGTTAAACCAAACGGCATGACCATAAACTTGTAATGACCGTAACGTGTTCTGAAAGCAGTCTTTGGAATATCATCTTCTTTCACCCGCATTTGATGATACCCGGAACGTAAGTCAATCTTTTAATAAACAGACGAGCCTTGTAGTTGATCAAATAAGTCATCGATTCTCGGTAGTGGGTAGCGGTTCTTGATGGTAAGTTTGTTCAACTCTCGGTAGTCGATACACAACCTGAATGTACCATCTTTCTTCTTGACAAACAAAACAGGAGCTCCCCACGGTGATGTGCTTGGTTGAATGAAACCACGCTCTAAAAGTTCTTGTAATTGGCTTTGCAGTTCTTTCATCTTGTTGGGTGCGAGTCTGTAAGGAGCACGAGCTATTGGTGCAGCTCCTGGTACAAGATCTATTTGAAATTCAACGGATCGATGTGGGGGTAATCCCGGTAATTCTTTCGGAAATACATCGGGAAATTCTTTTGCAATGGGAACATCATTGATGCTCTTTTCTTCAGTTTGTACTTTCTCGACGTGTGCTAGAACAGCATAGCAACCTTTTCTTATTAGTTTTTGTGCCTTCAAATTACTAATAAGATGTAGCTTCGTGTTGCCCTTTTCTCCGTACACCATTAAGGGTTTTCCTTTTTCTCGTATAATGCGAATTGCATTTTTGTAACAAACGATCTCTGCTTTCACTTCTTTCAACCAGTCCATACCGATTATCACATCAAAACTCCCTAACTCTACTGGTATCAAATCAATCTTAAATGTTTCGCTAACCAGTTTAATTTCTCGATTCCGACATATATTATCTGCTGAAATTAATTTACCATTTGCTAATTCGAGTAAAAATTTACTATCCAAAGGCGTCAATGGACAACTTAATTTAGCACAAAAATCTCTACTCATATAGCTTCTATCCGCACCCGAATCAAAAAAAACGTAAGAAGATTTATTGTCAATAAGAAACGTACCCGTAACAAGCTCCGGGTCTTCCTGTGCCTCTGCCGCATTAATATTGAAAACTCTTCCGCGGCCTTGTCCATTCGTGTTCTCCTGGTTTGGGCAATTTCTAATAATGTGGCCCGGTTTTCCACATTTATAACAAATTACATTGGCATAACTTGCTCCGACACTACTTGCTCCGCCATTACTCGTTCCGACACCATTTGTTCCTTTCGTTCTATTAACCCCTGGTCCGTAGACCTCACACTTCGCCGCGCTATGACCATTTCTTTTACACTTGTTGCAAAATTTGGTGCAGAACCCCGAGTGATACTTTTCACACCTTTGGCATAGCTGCTTCTGATTGTTGTTGTTGTTGCGGTTATTATTGTTATTGGGATGATTATTGTAGTTGCTGTTGTTGTTGTTGTTGTTGTTGTTGTTGTTGTTGTTGTTGTTGTTGTTGGACCGTTTGTTGTAGTTGCGATTGATGTTGCGATTGTTGGGATAATTGTTGCGATTATTATTGTAATTGCTGTTGTTGTTGTATTGGTGATTCTTATCACCGTTTTCCTCCCACTTTCTTTTGACTTGCTTCACATTGGCCTCTTCAGCAGTCTGTTCTTTAATTCTTTCTTCAATCTGGTTCACTAGTTTGTGAGCCATTCTACATGCCTGTTGTATGGAGGCGGGCTCGTGTGAACTTATATCTTCTTGGATTCTTTTCGGTAATCCTTTCACAAACGCGTCGATCTTCTCTTCCTCATCTTCGAATGCTCCCGGACACAATAGGCACAATTCTGTGAATCGTCTTTCATACGTGGTAATATCAAATCCTTGGGTTCGTAACCCTCTAAGTTCTGTCTTGAGCTTATTGACCTCGGTTCTGGGACGGTACTTCTCTTTCATCAAGTGCTTGAATGCTGACCACGGTAGTGCGTACGCATCGTCTTGTCCCACTTGCTCTAGATAGGTATTCCACCATGTTAACGCAGAACCTGTGAAGGTATGCGTAGCGTACTTCACTTTGTCCTCTTCAGTACACTTACTTATGGCAAACACCGATTCGACTTTCTCGGTCCACCGTTTCAATCCGATCGGTCCTTCGGTTCCATCAAATTCCAAAGGTTTGCAGGTAGTGAATTCTTTGTAGGTGCATCCTACACGATTTCCTGTACTGCTAGATCCAAGGTTATTGTTGGTATGTAGCGCAGCCTGTACTGCGGCTATGTTTGAAGCTAGAAAAGTACGGAATTCCTCTTCATTCATATTCACGGTGTGTCGAGTAGTCGGTGCCATTTCCTTCAAAATAGTCAAATGGAACAAGTTAATCATACAGAATATTAAGAGTAGTTAATAGTATTTCATAGCATAATATGAACTCATTTATAAAAGCTTTTTCTTCATATTAGCGTTTTATAAGTTTAAATTCGGGTAGTACCTACCCGTTAAGTTCATACTTAGTAGCTAATATACAATTAAACTACTACAATTCTATATGAAAAACTGATTATAATAATATTTCGCGTTCAAACTTTTATACAATATTTTACAAACTTACAATACCGCTTATTTTACATAAAGCATGAAATATAGCACACAATAACTTTGATACAAGATAGTTGTGAAGATAATTCTAGCTAGTACACAAGTCGTTCAGCAAAGGCAATAAAAAAACGTAATTCATACGTCCAGAAACAAGTCATGCATTCTGGTGTTACTAGGATTACTTCCCATCCTTGGTCTTGTGGAACATAACCGTTATGGCCGTTGATAAGACAGCGTGTTGTAACGTCGTCAAAGGGACGAGGGTTACGTAATGTCCAACAGTCCCTTAACAATCTAAAAAGATCATTTCTTACCCCAATTACCGACTCCGTCACTTGTGGAAACATTTTGTTTAACAGTTGTAGCCCGATGTTCTTGTTCTCACTTTGGTGAGAAGCGAACATTACTAATCCGTAAGCATAACATGCTTCTTTATGTTGCATGTTAGCCGCTTTTTCTAAATCACGAAGTCCAATATTCGGATATATTGAGTCAAAATAATTTCTTAACCCATTGCGTAAAATAGCATTTGGGTTCCCCGCAATATATGCGTCAAAGTAAACACATCGTAACTTATGGATTTCCCAATGTGATATCCCCCATCTTTCGAACGAAAGCCTTTTATAAATCAAGGCATTCTTGGAACGTTCTTCGAATGTCTTACAAACTGATCTCGCCTTAAATAGTTGTGCCGAAGAATTCTGACCGACTCTAGACAAGATTTCATCAATCATGTCTCCGGGTAGGTCTCTTAAAATATTGGGTTGTCTATCCATTTTGTGTTTTTATACTATAAAATAGACAAGAGTTAGATTCATAAAAAAAAATACTTATTAATACAAGCAATTTTTACATATATCATAAAGCATAAGCACACTATATTACATATATTACACCACACGAATACAACTATCTTATTCCGACTCGCTTGTTTCTTCTTATTCGGTTTTGGTTCGTTTTGCCAAGTTTCTAGGGATATATGATGTTCCCCTAATATGAGGCGTCGTTTTCCACATTGGTTTAGAAAAACCTGGTGGTTTAGAGGTTCCCGGGTCATTGTTACAACTTAAGGACTTCGGGGGTTGACGATACATATAAAGTTCATCGGGGTTGGAATTAGATTTCTCTATTTTTATGCCCTTTCCCTTATTATTTTCTTTTGCCTTTTTAAATTCAGTTGGGGTAATTTCTATAACATCATCGGAATTCTCGTTAGAATCCGATTCATCGGAGAATTGGTAATCCTCCCAATATTTTGCTTCCTTAGCGGAAACACCATTGACCATAATTAACCTTGGTCGGTTGGTTGAGAATTTTCTTTTACTTAACCGTTTTATTATTTCCCCCACCGGTTCTATTTCTTCATCCGGTTCCGATTCTTCTTCCGGTTCCGACTCTTCTTTCGGTTCCTCTTCGGGAACTTGTGAATCAGTCCACGAATCATTCCAATTTACATTTGACTCTTCATTATTATTAGGTGAGTTAATGGGACTTGTTCTAGAGGTAGACATCTATCACATAATATCAAACGCGTTAAGAGATTAATATATCACATAATATTCACATGTTAAAAATATATAGTTTCCAACAAAATTTGTTAAGCAATCATTTTTCAAGTAAACACGGTCGAAGTCCAGACTCACTAATGCATCCTAACAAACTCGATAAGACACACTAATGCAAAATTCTGGTTCTCTAAGACCAACGCTCGGATACCAACTGAAATGTCCCGTTCTTATTGATTAAAAACGTTCCATATTAATTGATTTCGTTGCGAGGTTTTGACCTCTATATGAGACGTTTTTCAAAGACTGCATTCATTTTTAAAATAAACCATAACCTTTATTTCATAAATAAAGGTTTAAAAGCTTTACGTAGATTATCAAATAATGATAATCTAAAATATCCTGTTTACACACGACCATTACATAATGGTTTACAATACAAATATGTTACATCGAAATTAGTTTCTTGAATGCAGTTTTTACACAATATCATACAAACATGGACTCCAAATCTTGTCCTTATTTTAGTATGCAACAGCGGAAGCTCTTAATATTCACCTGAGAATAAACATGCTTTAAACGTCAACAAAAATGTTGGTGAGTTATAGGTTTAACCTATATATATCAAATCGTAACAATAGACCACAAGATTTCATATTTCAATACACATCCCATACATAGAGATAAAAATCATTCATATGGTGAACACCTGGTAACCAACATTAACAAGATGCATATATAAGAATATCCCCATCATTCCGGGACACCCTTCGGATATGATATAAATTTCGAAGTACTAAAGCTTCCGGTACTTTGGATGGGGTTTGTTAGGACCAATAGATCTATCTTTAGGATTCGCGTCAATTAGGGTGTCTGTTCCCTAATTCTTAGATTACCAGACTTAATAAAAAGGGGCATATTCGATTTTGATAATTCAACCATAGAATGTAGTTTCACGTACTTGTGTCTATTTTGTAAATCATTTATAAAACCTGCATGTATTCTCATCCCAAAAATATTAGATTTTAAAAGTGGGACTATAACTCACTTTCACAGATTTTTACTTCGTCGGGAAGTAAGACTTGGCCACTGGTTGATTCACGAACCTATAAAAATATGTACATATATATCAAAGTATGTTCAAAATATATTTACAACACTTTTAATACATTTTGATGTTTTAAGTTTATTAAGTCAGCTGTCCTCGTTAGTAACCTACAACTAGTTGTCCACAGTTAGATGTACAGAAATAAATCGATAAATATTATCTTGAATCAATCCACGACCTAGTGTATACGTATCTCAGTATTGATCACAACTCAAACTATATATATTTTGGAATCAACCTCAACCCTGTATAGCTAACTCCAACATTCACATATAGAGTGTCTATGGTTGTTCCGAAATATATATAGATGTGTCGACATGATAGGTCGAAACATTGTATACGTGTCTATGGTATCTCAAGATTACATAATATACAATACAAGTTGATTAAGTTATGGTTGGAATAGATTTGTTACCAATTTTCACGTAGCTAAAATGAGAAAACTTATCCAATCTTGTTTTACCCATAACTTCTTCATTTTAAATCCGTTTTGAGTGAATCAAATTGCTATGGTTTCATATTGAACTCTATTTTATGAATCTAAACAGAAAAAGTATAGGTTTGCAGTCGGAAAAATAAGTTACAAGTCGTTTTTGTAAAGGTAGTCATTTCAGTCGAAAGAACGACGTTTAGATGACCATTTTAGAAAACATACTTCCACTTTGAGTTTAACCATAATTTTTGGATATAGTTTCATGTTCATAATAAAAATCATTTTCTCAGAATAACAACTTTTAAATCAAAGTTTATCATAGTTTTTAATTAACTAACCCAAAACAGCCCGCGGTGTTACTACGACGGCGTAAATCCGGTTTTACGGTGTTTTTCGTGTTTCCAGGTTTTAAATCATTAAGTTAGCATATCATATAGATATATAACATGTGTTTAGTTAATTTTAAAAGTCAAGTTAGAAGGATTAACTTTTGTTTGCGAACAAGTTTAGAATTAACTAAACTATGTTCTAGTGATTACGAGTTTAAACCTTCGAATAATATATATGAATCGAATGATGTTATAAACATCATTACTACCTCAAGTTTAGTAGGTAAACCTACTGGAAGTGACAAGAAATGATCTAGCTTCAAAGGATCTTGGATGGCTTGAAAGTTCTTGAAGCAGAATCATGACACGAAAACAATTTCAAGTAAGATTTCCACTCGAAATAAGATTGTTATAGTTATAGAAATTGAATTAAAGTTTGAATATGATTATTACCTTGTATTAGAAAGATAACCTACTATAAGTAACAAAGGTTTCTTGATCTTGGATGATTACTTGGAATGGATTTAGAAAACTTGGAAGTAAACTTGCAATCTTGGAAGTATTCTTGATTTTATGAAACTAGAACTTTTGGAATTTATGAAGAACACTTAAAAGTTGAAGATAGAACTTGAGAGAGATCAATTAGATGAAGGAAATTGAAGAATGAAAGTGTTTGTAGGTGTTTTTGGTCGTTGGTGTATGGATTAGATATAAAGGATATGTAATTTTGTTTTCATGTAAATAAGTCATGAATGATTACTCATATTTTTGTAATTTTATGAGATATTTCATGCTAGTTGCCAAATGATGGTTCCTAAATGTGTTAGGTGACTCACATGGGCTGCTAAGAGCTGATCATTGGAGTGTATATACCAATAGTACATACATCTAAAAGCTGTGTATTGTACGAGTACGAATACGGGTGCATACGAGTAGAATTGTTGATGAAACTGAACGAGGATGTAATTGTAAGCATTTTTGTTAAGTAGAAGTATTTTGATAAGTGTATTGAAGTCTTTAAAAAGTGTATAAATACATATTAAAACACTACATGTATATACATTTTAACTGAGTCGTTAAGTCATCGTTAGTCGTTACATGTAAGTGTTGTTTTGAAACCTTTAGGTTAACGATCTTGTTAAATGTTGTTAACCCAATGTTTATAATATCAAATGAGATTTTAAATTATTATATTATCATGATATTATCATGTATGAATATCTCTTAATATGATATATATACATTAAATGTCTTTACAACGATAATCTTTACATATATGTCTCGTTTAAAAATCATTAAGTTAGTAGTCTTGTTTTTACATATGTAGTTCATTGTTAATATACTTAATGATATGTTTACTTATCATAGTATCATGTTAACTATATATATATATATATATATATATCCATATATATGTCATCATATAGTTTTTACAAGTTTTAACGTTCGTGAATCACCGGTCAACTTGGGTGGTCAATTGTCTATATGAAACATATTTCAATTAATCAAGTCTTAACAAGTTTGATTGCTTAACATGTTGGAAACATTTAATCATGTAAATATCAATCTCAATTAATATATATAAACATGGAAAAGTTCGGGTCACTACAACGTGGGCTACTGTAAAGTTGATTTTCAGTTAGTTCGGTTCGAGTAGATGATTTTCCGTTTAGACCTCGTTTTAATCCGAGTTACGGTTTAGGATCTATGGCCTCCCGAATTTCACTACACCCTATTAACGTTGTGCTGAAATTTCTGACCTACTCGCACTTAAACCGTCACCACGGTCAAACGAAGACGAGTTTTGTTATGAAAATTGGTAAGCCTCTAGGGGACTCACATACGGAGCCATGGAAACTGGTCTCACCTCATTTCAGTTTGTATAGAGGTCATGGCGACTGAACGAAGTCAGCCTTTATTTCAAACTCTATTCTTAATTGAAACTTACTTTACACTTTTTGTTTAATGATGAATGATGATGGTACTTAAGACCTAATTTACATACTTTTAAACCTTTGGGAACGATTTACTGACTTAGTAACTTTATATATGTGTGGGTTATACAACGGCATAAACTTTCCCCTTAGCTCGGTAACGTTTAGTCATTGGTCTTTGAACCGGTGAACGCGAATCTTAGATATGGATCCATAGGGTTTGACATCCCCACTCGGGCTAGTAGCGCTAGCATTTAACGGGTGTTTAATACTTCGTAAACTTACGCACTCGCCAAGTGTACTTTTAGGGGGTGTTATTTACGTTAAGTTAGTTACCAAGTGCCCACGGTTATACATATACTTTTCATACTATTTTGAAACGTTGTTTGAAGCACTGAAATCTCGTGGCCTACCTTACATTACTGTTATACTTAAACTATAGATCACCAATCTTTGTGTTGACGTTGTTAAGCATGTTTTTCTCAGGTGCTTAAGGTTTGCTTGCTTCCGCTGTACTAGTCATGCCTTGTAGACTCCCGCTGCGCTTACTAGAGATGTCACCGCATGAAACGTTTAATTTGCATTTAAACAATGTTATTTTTGAAACAATGTATTTGTAACGAACTATGGGTCACATACTATCATTTTTGCTTGCTATTCGTAGAAGCATACTTTCGGATGTTAAACATTTGACGTTGGTTAAAACGTCACCTTTTATTATGAATGTAAACTTATTTTGAAACAGCATATAGTATTTGACCTTGTAATGATCTTGTTGTTGATGATTCGTACACGATGGTTTTGTACGGGGCATCACAAATTGAACAAGAGTTGAAGTAGAGTTTTTACCTCAAGTTTAGAATGTAAAGTTGCTGGAAAGAAGTAGTATAACAAAACTTGAGAGAGTTCTTGCAAGTGTGTGTGAAAATTGAAAGTAAAATTTGGAAAATGAATGTGTAAAAATGAGTTCGAAATGATGCTTATTTATAGGCTTGAAAATTTAGTTTTTAGTAAAAATATCTAGTATAAGTTAAAATGTATTAAGTCATGGATGACATATTAAATTGATTAGGTCATGGATGACATATTACACAAATAATTGCAGATTTCTATTGGTATATACCAATAGTAAATACTTCTAGAAGCTGTGTATAATACGGGTAAAAATACCGTATGAATGCGAGTAGAATTCTTGAGAAAATTGAACGTAAATACGAGTATAGCTATCCTTTATATGTATTGGTATATTTTAAAGTGTATTCAATACTTGTAAGGATGTATTTACACTCGTAATACATTATATGTAAATATATTTTAACATAAGTTAATTACATCATTTAAACAGTAACATATATATTGTTCAAAAACTCTTTAAATTAGTAGTATGAAAATATATATAATACTTTGTTAATATACATAATGAGATATTTAATTATCATATTTTCAAGTTAAATATATATAAATCCATATAATTACACAATAATTAAACAATTAAACAATTAAATCAAGTTATGACGTTCGTGAATCGTCCGAATAAAAGGGTGACCAAAAGCTTGTGTAAAACTCTTTCCGGAGGTTCAAGACTTATTAAAATTCATTGTTTATCAAGTCGGAATAATTAAATCATGTAAATAGTATAATCAAGTAGTCGGAAAAATTCGAGTCGTCACATTTAATGATATCATCATAAGGGTTTAGAAATTTTTTATTATATTTAATTTTTTTTAAAGTTAGAATAATTTTTTTTATGACATTATCATTTTAGAGATTTATATAATATTATTATAGATAGATAGATTATAGATAGATGCTAAGTTACATTCTAGATATACCCTAAATATAATCATTCTCAATATTCCCTTTTTTAATCTAATTTTAAGGCCATTTGTACCACTAATCATTTGCTCAGCAGACATAATAAACTCAAGGTAATAAAAATAGGGAAAATATCATCGATTGGTGACCAACTTGATCACTACGTGTTACGCAAGGGATGAGAATTAAACATTTTACAATATACTCCAGTTTTGGACTAAAATTTTAAATAATATTCTGTAGTCTATTCAAAGTATACATGCAGACAGGGTCAACAATCTGGTCCACTTTATAGTTTGATTGTCTCCGTTCATTGTATTTAAGTGATCTTTATAACCCATTACCTTTGTGCTTTTCAAAAGCTAACTACTACGGAGTAGAATTTTACTGTAATCCGTTTTCAGATTAACATCTAGAGTTTCTAAGAGCATTGGTTATCGTAATCGTTAATTTCAGTATCTTACCGTTTCTTTTAGTATCTTTCTCATGACTGTCAAAAACTGACATAGAGAGAAAGTGAGGAAGTGGTTAAGTGTCATTTTTCAGAGTCTTAAATAGAGAAAATATTATTTATTTTAAACTACTCTTATCCATTACATATGTCTCTACAATTATAATGTGTCACATCAACACCACAACATCATTTCATTTCCATCACTAACTCATCACAGTACACCAGTATCCATTAAATAACTCTTCACAACTATATTAAACACACCTAAATTAATTAATTAATTAATTAATTACTACAATGTATTAGCTCTAATGCATAAGGTACAAATAAAAAAACAAATGCTCGATGGTTCATTGTGCTTGACAATGGCTTGGGATACCACGGTCTTGGCAAGGAAGCTCAACCACACTTGCTAGTAGTGGGTTCTTGGCAACGACGCTCCCACGAAGCTCTTTGGTGCTACCATTGCTAGTGGTCTTATTATTAAAAAATTTTAAAGTGATAAAAGTAATTTCTATAAAATATTTTTTATATATTTAATTTCCATAAAATCAAGAAATTATATACCGGGAAGCCAATCAAATTTAATGTTTTGTGTTTTTAGGCCACATATATTTGAACATAATTTTGTAGGCAGCACAAGTTTATTTTTGTATTTATAGGCCATCCATACTTTAAAGCGATTGTAAGCCATCAATGTTCGTATGTTGTTCGATACGTACAAAATCTGACTAAAATTACATTAAAAATGTAGAAAATAACACAAATAACGAAGTTTTTTCAATTGATATTATTTATATAACGATTAGTTGTTATCAAATACATGAGTATTTGAGATTTTTTATTTCTTTCAAAGAGTTTTTAGTCGAATTTGATATATATATGTAACAACATACTAACTTGGATGACCTACAAAATCATTTTCAAATAGGATTGGCCTACAAATACGAAAAGATAAATTTGTGTGGCCTTCAGAATCATTTTTAAATACGAGTGGTCTACAAATAAAAAACAATAAACTTTGGTGGTCTCCGAATATATAATCCCTAAAAGAAATAATAACATAACTATTTAGCTAAAAATACTTTCTTTAACAAAAAATTTCATTAAATTTTTATAAAACATAATTAAAATATTACATTAATAACAATATTAGAACATTAAAACATTAAGCTAATACCTAACATAAATTAAATTAAGTTACATAATTTTAGACTAATACTTAATAAAACGATTCATGGCTCAAGTCTGAAAAAATAATCACTATCGTGACCACATTCAATCCCGTTAATATTATCATCTATAAAAAGAAGATAAAACTGAATTTTTTGGTTCTGTATCTAGTACATTTGTTTTATATTAACCCATTCTTTTTTCATAAGAAAACTTGCGGGATTATCTATAACAGTGCCTTTTTTGAACTATACAACGTCCGAGTGCTCGAATAATTGTTAACGGATATAAAATTTGAAATCAGGACCCACTTAACAGCTATCTTCAGTGTCTTGCACCCAACTTCAAACATCTCGACGCCGAAACAGACGCTGGAGCCGGAGCCGACAACCGCCTCTGCATGCTCTTATAATAACTTTTTATATAAATAATAAATGTAGTTCTTGAGACTATTTTACTATTTTTTAGTCAACAATAAACGTCGATTTATTGGCGTTTTAAATGTCGTTTAGAGCTTAAATTGAATTCCAAGCAGGATTTAAAAACCATGGAAATTTTATTATATCATTTTCATGGCGTCTCAATTTTATTTTTAATTTTATTCTACTATTTTTTTAATTTCCTACTTATTGGCCGGAGGTCCACTCGAAAGCAATCCCTTTATTCGTCGAATATAGAGAGAGATGACTTTCTCTACTTTTGAGAGTGTTTCATTCTAGGTGGAGAAATGACTTGTTTTTATTCTCGGATAGGAGAAGGATTGTCTATATCTCACCTCCCCCATACACCACTCATGTGGTATTGGGTTTTGTTGTTGTAGTTCTTGAGACTACCTTCAAACTTATTATATTAAATATATAAATTCGAATGAATTATTAACCTCTCTATTAAAACATGGCAGTTGATATGTACACAACTCTTTTTTTTATGTGCACAATCAACATGCTTTACAGTATTGTACAGTACAACACTGTAAAGCATGTTGGTTGTGTACATAACAAAAAAGAGTTGTGTACATATCATCACCCTTAAAACATAGAGTGATGAATAGTAATTATATTATTCTTTTAATTCAAAATTTTAAAATTATCCATTTCAAAGTAGGTATATTTGTTTTCAATAATAAATTTTTTGATTTTAATTTAGTATCAGTGTTTAAATATTATAGAATAATAAATTAAGTTATATATGATATACTTATAAGTAGAGTTACATTTAATATTGTCCTAAAATTTTTTTGTGTCGAATCGTAATTTTCTCTTAAAAAAATTATAATAAAATAAAGATCGAAAGACCATTACTTTAATGGTATAGACGTAACCCCTCCGGTCAAGGAGAGGTTGTGTATTCAACTGTAAGGGGTGAATATTCAAATATATTTGCGTTAGAATTTCGTATAGACTGTGTCAGCTTATCTTGTATTGTATACTATACATTGTTCTCAAATAGTGCATTTTGTGCAAAAAAAGAAAAAAAACAAAAAAAACTATAAACCTTTCCATAAGTCTTAACGTCTTTATTCAAAAAAGTAATTTGTATGACTTGTAATTTGTTTGTTTTGTACTTAAAAAGCAAGATAATTAATAATTACTGTATATATGACATATTGTATTTATGAAATCACTGATGACATAATGGTATCAAGTTAAATAAGATTACTATACTATTAAGCATGTGTCTTTTACCTTTACCTCTAACAATTAAATTAGTATATGATATGATACTGTATGTCTTTCACCTTTACCTCTAACAATTAAATTAGTATTGTATGATACTGTATTTGTTTTGTGCTTACGCTTCACATCAACGTGCAAAGACAAATGGTGACCCATGTGGGATCCTTGTATGCAATAAAGTACTTTGTGTCTTGTTAAATTTGTAGTTTAATCGGAGTTTGGGACCTCATGTCTCCAAGAATTAAACTTTTGCATTTCTTAAAAAGGTTCTTAGGCCTTTGACAAGGGTCAAAACTAATTTCGTTTTTTTTATTTATTTATTTTTTATTAATAAAACATGTACTAAATATTTACTTTTGCTACAAAAGTACCAAAAATCCCCATTAAACTGCGAGTAAACCTTTGAAGTTTAATGCAACTTTAGGACAATTTTAAGGTGTGTTTTTTTTTACCTGTTAATTAAATGGTTCGGCATTTAATGCTAAATCATTCAACATTCAATATGTTTATTTTTTAAGGCGGGTTCCAAGGGCTGATAGTGAATTCCGGGTGTCTCAAGGTTGTTTCCTGTTTTCTTTGCTTTTTATAGCTTATTTCTAGTAGACATTTGGTATTTTAGTGGCACGGTTCAGGTTTGTATTATGTTGGGTTTTGCGGTTTAGTCTTGAGGTTTTTGTGAGGAGGCTCTGTTTTTATAGTTTTTTGTTCTTTATGTAGCTTTCTAGGTGCGAGCCTCCCCGTTTTCTTTGCTGTTCTTTTGGTTGTATTCGTTTTCTTTTAGAAAACGGCTTCGTTTCTATATGAGTTATCGTTTTTTTGCCAAAAAATAAATAAAAATATATATGTTTATTTTTTACTTCTGAATGAAATATGATGCTGAATGATTTAACATTTATTTTCGCCATTAAACACATATATAATATGTTATTAATCATCCGCATATTTGCGCTCGCAGACTTCGCGCAACTTTTTGCTCTTATAACGCAGTAAATAATGTAAGTCAATGTGCTATCGTTGACCAGTTTATTTGTGCACGCGTAACTACCATGCAGTATGCGCAACACGCCCGCATCCCCTGAAGTCGGTTAAAAGGTCTTACTTATTTACGTTTAGGATTCTTTCCATATTTATAACCAATATTATGGGGAGTTAGTTATAAAAAGGATTAACACAGTTTAGATGGTTCTAGAATTAGGTTTGACTATAATTACAAACCCTTAGACATCTACAAACTGCATACAACATTACGTAGACCACACTTTGTCGAATACATAACCATCATCATAACGTCTACAAGGTTAACAGGTCAGTCATCGTCGACGATAATCTACAACCTTTATGGGGCCATCGATCAACGAACTTTATCGATGGTGGACTTAAACATTTAACCACCCCATCGATATCATCATATCGACATGGGTTATTCACGGTAGCCGGATCGGAGAGTTAAATACTAAGTTCCTTAAACCCCACATTTTTCGTAAATCATGAAAATAATTCCTCTTGGAAAATATATGCATGATCAATTGGTGAGCCTAAACGGGTCGGGTCGCATGGGTTTTAATCATGTGCGTACACGTGCCGCAATCCGGTGGCAAAGCCGTTTGAAATACACACAGTGCACAATAGCAAATCAAAGTTGTTCAAATGATGGCGCGTGGGCTTACACGAGTCAGAAACTATCACTTTATGTCACATCGATGTCTGTTGTGACGTCGTTGTATGACTGTCATTTAATGCTAACACGCTTTTGCATTAAATGCAGCATGGGTGCACGAGCAAAGCGTTTAATGTATGACGTCTTTTTCTTTTTAGCAATGATCACGATTTTAGAGTCCGATATCATGAGCTTTGCAGCCCATAACATCGAATTTGGGGACTTAATCATGCGCATATCCGCGCATGCGGATTTTGAGCAACTAATTGTGCTAATAACACGATAAATAAGATAAGTCAATGTACGATTTGGATGACGTTAGTGACTACACTCTGTCGGATCCGTTAACGACTGTGTTACGTAACCATCATTCATCACGTCTACACATTAACAGGCCAGTCATCGTATGTAACATCCCGCGTTTTTCCGTTAAATTTATTTTTAACACCGTCTTTTTTTTTAATAATATCTTTCGCTATTTAAATTCCCAATTTCCGTTGACTAACGTTTATAATATTCTCGTTATTTAATTATAACATCACTCGTCTACTCGAGCGTTTTTAAAATATTTCGTTTGGTTAATTCCCGCACCCGACTACAAACATGAGGGACTTAAGTTGACAAGTGGGCAAAGTGGTGACTAGGTCAACTAGTCAACCACTTCACCTCCTCCATTCATTTCCACCATTCAATCACCTCCATCTCTCTCTCTTTCTCTCTAGCAAGAACACACACACAAACACCCAATTCAATCATTCATCATCAAAAATCGGATCAAGAAGCAAACATCAAAACAAATTACATTTTCGTGATCCTCTCTTCATCCTCTACATTTTGGTACCAATTTCATCGAGTTTGGGTAACATTTCTAAAACACTAAATTTCTCTAAATTGGTTTTAATTACTTGAAATGGTGTTAGTTAGTGTCTATGGCTCGTGTCTAGCATGAATATATGTTTTACTTGCTCGATTTGTTGTTTTGAGTAACTAGTAAGAACAATTGAAATGGGTGTGCTTAATCTTTGATTTTGGATGAGTTAATGTTGTTAAATTGTTAAAGTTCATGTTTTAATTGTGTTACTAGTATCACTAGCTTCAATTTGGTGTGTAGGTTGATTTGGAAAAACATCACTAACATGATTATTGATTTTGTGATTCTTGGCTAGGGTTTGATAGCTCTTAAAATGGACTTTTGATGCTTGAATGCCATGAAATGTTAATTGTTAGTGTTTAGTAGTATTGTATGCTTCATTACCTTCAAAACGGCATATCATATGTGTAAATTGGTTGCCCGAATCATGAAATGCGTTTTACAAACTTGAAACTTTGATTATGAACGTTCATTGAACATTTGACGAGAATTTGATTATTTTAAATGCATGTTTTGATTGATAATATGTACTTAGTTGCATTCCTCGTCAAAATACCTTTCCAACGATGTATGATAGGCGTTATAAGTGTTTGCGGGTCAAGTGTTGTGTTAGAAAAGGTTTTGGTTCGTGCACACTTGGAAAAACTGACCAGAATTCTCTGCCCAGGTAGTGGCGCGGCGCGCCACATCCCTGCGCGGCGCGCAGAATCACCTGGCCAGATTCTGACCTCTTGGACCCATTTCACGTGAAATGTTTGACTAGCTATCGACCTCCGATTCACATGAAACTTGTTCTAATATACTTGTATATGAATAACTAGCATAGAAAAATAGTCCGGGACCCGACCCGAACGTGTTGACTTTTTCGTTGACTTTGACCAAGTTTGACTTTTAGTCAAACTTAACCAAACTTTTATGCAAACGTTCTAACATGCTTTTATACTTGATTCTTGTATGAAACTTGACAACGTGATTCACATGCTATACTAATCGAGTCGTAACGAGCCATAGGACTAATTGAACACATTTCACCCGACCTTGTGTCGTAACCGGTTAATTGATACAACTTACTTGTTTAGGTCAAGGCTAAGCAACTTTCATGCACACGTTTACTTGTTGAAGTACCTTTATACTCGTGCACTTGAGGTGAGATCATAGTCCCACTTTTTACTCTTTTGAACTTACTTTTGGGATGAGAAAACATAAACGTTTCTTTTGAACTAAGTGAACACAAGAACGGGAAAACAAACATTCTACATACGAGTTTAGAACGAAAATCCTCAATCCGATTATCATTAGTTACATCAGATGGTGTAAGCGAGAACTTATGTTATATGGCCATATGGGTTTGACAACCCTCATCTTTGACGGTTCGCTACCGTCTACGGATGAAATATATTTTCGAGAATCAGTGTTTGTTCTAGCACTATTGATGGGGTATTCAACGGACGGAATGTTAAGTTTTGATAATTGGGTGCTCGTGAATATTAACTTTTAGAATGTACTACTATTATTTCAACTTTGCAAATCTTGTGGTTCGACTTACTTTACTTTTACTCACTTACTTAAACCTATGATTTCACCAACGTTTTTGCGTTGACAGATTCTTCTATGTTTTCTCAGGTTTATACATGGCTATTTGTTACATGCTTCCGCACTCTTTGATTTCTTGATTGGAGTCAACCATGCATGCATACGCTAGGGATAGCACTTTTGGATTCAAACTTTTGTCTACTTACTTACGCTATTTATAGCAACTGTGGTTTCAAACTAATTATGTCGCAAGTTATTTCATTCATACTTTATAACTTTGTAAACTTAAACGTATTGTCGATCCGTTTGTTAAACTAAACTTTGTACCTTTCAAATGAACGCGACATAATTTTGGTCAAACGAGTCTCATATAGGGACTACGACCACGCAACGGGACCTAAGTTAACGACGCCGTCAATAACGGTTTTGGTCGGGTCGTTACAAGGTATTCAACGGACGGAATGTTAAGTTTTGATAATTGGGTGCTCGTGAATATTAACTTTTAGAATGTACTACTATTATTTCAACTTTGCAAATCTTGTGGTTCGACTTACTTTACTTTTACTCACTTACTTAAACCTATGATTTCACCAACGTTTTTGCGTTGACAGATTCTTCTATGTTTTCTCAGGTTTATACATGGCTATTTGTTACATGCTTCCGCACTCTTTGATTTCTTGATTGGAGTCAACCATGCATGCATACGCTAGGGATAGCACTTTTGGATTCAAACTTTTGTCTACTTACTTACGCTATTTATAGCAACTGTGGTTTCAAACTAATTATGTCGCAAGTTATTTCATTCATACTTTATAACTTTGTAAACTTAAACGTATTGTCGATCCGTTTGTTAAACTAAACTTTGTACCTTTCAAATGAACGCGACATAATTTTGGTCAAACGAGTCTCATATAGGGACTACGACCACGCAACGGGACCTAAGTTAACAACGCCGTCAATAACGGTTTTGGTCGGGTCGTTACAAGTGGTATCAGAGCGTTGGTTGTAGGGAACTAGGACGTGCATTAGTGTGTCTAACAGAGTCGTTAGGACGCATTAGTGAGTCTAGACTACAACCGGATAGTTAGCATTTGCATTCTGACATACATTTGCTATAGATAGCACTTACTTGACTACTTGTGCATTATACTTGAATCATTCTTAGGCAAACTTTTTAATGGTACCCAACCTTCATCATACGAACTCGTATTCCGCCACTTTTTGGTAACACACGTAAATTCATGATTCATACACGTATGGATGACGACGACTTCATTAGTCACACTTGTTCGGGAACTCTGTCTCCCGGATTGTTATTTGCCACCGTTTCAACTTACTATCGGTTTCCCACTGGTGTTTCTTACTATCTACTTTTGGTGTTACTACCATCACTACTCTAGGTGAGTATCGTCATCAACATTTACCACTACGGTTGCGTGCTACTCGTTATCATGACTCGTTACTCTTTTCATACCTGAATACCTTATTGTCTGACTCGAACCACATTGACGTGAACAATCATTTATACACTTCCCTCGGGGAACGCTTCTTTATAGCTGCACTAATTCTTTCGATTCAATACGAGTCACGTTAGAGACGTCGTTACACTTTGTTAATTTTAAACTTCACGATTACACGAACTTGAATCTATAGAGTGATGTGGGAATGGAGGTATGAGTTAGCGTAATATAACGACACTCGATCAACGTGGTTATATTACGGTAAGACATACCAAAGTTCTAGTGACACGTGATGGTGGTTAGACTCGATCAACCTAAACACCACCATGAGCCATGTACATGACTTCATCTATTCATGTTGGACATCTGAAAACTCCGAGAATATTTATAACAACCATACCGGGGACACACCTTCAATTATTGTCAATTTATATTTATGCTTCCGAATGAATTACCGATTTCATTCGACTTCAACCGTATGTCACACGGGTATACTAGCTCGTCCTCGCGCAGTCTTATTGACTAACTACAATTTACTCGTTATGCTCGCACCGAGGCGGAAACTTCTCTCTCATCACACTCGTACTTCCGGTTAAGGAAATCATTATTCTAAATTCTCAATGGAGAGAGACTCTTCACGTTATACTAGTATTCGCCTCGAGGGTGAATAGTCTCGACGAACGTATTTGGAAACCGATAAATCTTTCGCGACGCGAATTTTCTTGAGAAACTTGTCCTAACAAACTTGTTCAAATATACCTTACGGAATGTACTCCGTTTCGGACCGAGATCCTCGTTTCACTTCTAGATTTTGGAGTGCCTCACAAAAAGCCTCGGGACCGCGTTTAGACATGAGTACCGCGTACCATCCACAACCCGACGGACCGAACAAACATACGATTTAAGTCTTGAAAACCATAATACGAATTTGTATTACCAACTTCAAATTTTCTTGAGAAACGTCTTTGCCTTTAATCAAACTCTCTTACTACAAAATTTTCATTCGAGTATTGACGCCACGCCTTCGAAACCTTATATGACCGGAAACGTCATTCTCCTTTTGTCGAACCAAGTAAACGATGACCAATTCACCGGGACCGGGATTATTCATGAGCAACCGAGAAAATTTATTCATATTCAGGTAAAACCCTACGCGACTCGTAATCACCATGAGCTACGCCGATTTAGACGTAAACATTTCAAATTCCACGTGGGAAACCGCGTCACGTTAAGAGTCGCACCTTGGAAAGGTGCAATCCGTATCGGGAAACGTAGGAAGCTAAATCCGCTATATTTCGATCCTTTAAATTCTTGGGGTGTTTTAGACCCGTCGCTAGCCGTTTAGACTTTTCCGACTCATTTTGGGTCTCCGTTTATCCTACATTCGATGTATCAACTCAAAGACGTGTTTTGCGAAACGGGAACTTGTTATCTCCTTTGATGAACTCACTATCGACGATAACCCTCACTTCCTAGGAGGACCGGTTGAAACCATAAATCGTGAAGCCAAACCTTAAAACAACATACGATCCCGACCGTCGAAGTCCGTTGAATTGCCCAAGGACGTACCTCCACTTATCCGTAGAATTTCCTACGCAAGAGCTCGAGGAAGATTCAACAACTACTACTTCCAACTAAATTTCGGGACGAAATTTCTTTTGAGGTGTGGATAATGTAACATCCCGCGTTTTTCCGTTAAATTTATTTTTAACACCGTATTTTTTTTTAATAATATCTTTCGCTATTTAAATTCCCAATTTCCGTTGACTAACATTTATAATATTCTCGTTATTTAATTATAACATCACTCGTCTACTCGAGCGTTTTTAAAATATTTCGTTTGGTTAATTCCCGCACCCGACTACAAACATGAGGGACTTAAGTTGACAAGTGGGCAAAGTGGTGACTAGGTCAACTAGTCAACCACTTCACCTCCTCCATTCATTTCCACCATTCAATCACCTCCATCTCTCTCTCTTTCTCTCTAGCAAGAACACACACACAAACACCCAATTCAATCATTCATCATCAAAAATCGGATCAAGAAGCAAACATCAAAACAAATTACATTTTCGTGATCCTCTCTTCATCCTCTACATTTTGGTACCAATTTCATCGAGTTTGGGTAACATTTCTAAAACACTAAATTTCTCTAAATTGGTTTTAATTACTTGAAATGGTGTTAGTTAGTGTCTATGGCTCGTGTCTAGCATGAATATATGTTTTACTTGCTCGATTTGTTGTTTTGAGTAACTAGTAAGAACAATTGAAATGGGTGTGCTTAATCTTTGATTTTGGATGAGTTAATGTTGTTAAATTGTTAAAGTTCATGTTTTAATTGTGTTACTAGTATCACTAGCTTCAATTTGGTGTGTAGGTTGATTTGGAAAAACATCACTAACATGATTATTGATTTTGTGATTCTTGGCTAGGGTTTGATAGCTCTTAAAATGGACTTTTGATGCTTGAATGCCATGAAATGTTAATTGTTAGTGTTTAGTAGTAATGTATGCTTCATTACCTTCAAAACGGCATATCATATGTGTAAATTGGTTGCCCGAATCATGAAATGCGTTTTACAAACTTGAAACTTTGATTATGAACGTTCATTGAACATTTGACGAGAATTTGATTATTTTAAATGCATGTTTTGATTGATAATATATACTTAGTTGCATTCCTCGTCAAAATACCTTTCCAACGATGTATGATAGGCGTTATAAGTGTTTGCGGGTCAAGTGTTGTGTTAGAAAAGGTTTTGGTTCGTGCACACTTGGAAAAACTGACCAGAATTCTCTGCCCAGGTAGTGGCGCGGCGCGCCACATCCCTGCGCGGCGCGCAGAATCACCTGGCCAGATTCTGACCTCTTGGACCCATTTCACGTGAAATGTTTGACTAGCTATCGACCTCCGATTCACATGAAACTTGTTCTAATATACTTGTATATGAATAACTAGCATAGAAAAATAGTCCGGGACCCGACCCGAACGTGTTGACTTTTTCGTTGACTTTGACCAAGTTTGACTTTTAGTCAAACTTAACCAAACTTTTATGCAAACGTTCTAACATGCTTTTATACTTGATTCTTGTATGAAACTTGACAACGTGATTCACATGCTATACTAATCGAGTCGTAACGAGCCATAGGACTAATTGAACACATTTCACCCGACCTTGTGTCGTAACCGGTTAATTGATACAACTTACTTGTTTAGGTCAAGGCTAAGCAACTTTCATGCACACGTTTACTTGTTGAAGTACCTTTATACTCGTGCACTCGAGGTGAGATCATAGTCCCACTTTTTACTCTTTTGAACTTACTTTTGGGATGAGAAAACATAAACGTTTCTTTTGAACTAAGTGAACACAAGAACGGGAAAACAAACATTCTACATACGAGTTTAGAACGAAAATCCTCAATCCGATTATCATTAGTTACATCAGATGGTGTAAGCGAGAACTTATGTTATATGGCCATATGGGTTTGACAACCCTCATCTTTGACGGTTCGCTACCGTCTACGGATGAAATATATTTTCGAGAATCAGTGTTTGTTCTAGCACTATTGATGGGGTATTCAACGGACGGAATGTTAAGTTTTGATAATTGGGTGCTCGTGAATATTAACTTTTAGAATGTACTACTATTATTTCAACTTTGCAAATCTTGTGGTTCGACTTACTTTACTTTTACTCACTTACTTAAACCTATGATTTCACCAACGTTTTTGCGTTGACAGATTCTTCTATGTTTTCTCAGGTTTATACATGGCTATTTGTTACATGCTTCCGCACTCTTTGATTTCTTGATTGGAGTCAACCATGCATGCATACGCTAGGGATAGCACTTTTGGATTCAAACTTTTGTCTACTTACTTACGCTATTTATAGCAACAGTGGTTTCAAACTAATTATGTCGCAAGTTATTTCATTCATACTTTATAACTTTGTAAACTTAAACGTATTGTCGATCCGTTTGTTAAACTAAACTTTGTACCTTTCAAATGAACGCGACATAATTTTGGTCAAACGAGTCTCATATAGGGACTACGACCACGCAACGGGACCTAAGTTAACGACGCCGTCAATAACGGTTTTGGTCGGGTCGTTACATCGTAGACGGTAGCCTTCAACCTTTATGGGTCCATAGATCAACGGACGTTATCGATGGGGGGCTTAAAACATTTAACCACCCCATCGATATCATCATATCGGTCTGGGTTATTCACGGTAGCCGGATCAGAGAGTTAAATACCAAGATCTTTAAACCTCACATTATTCATAAATTATGGATATAATTCCTCTTGGAAAGTATATGCATGATCTGTTATATCTTCTCTGTGTCATATCCTGAACACTTAACAAATATATCGAGTTTTATATTTACGTAACACGTTATTAAGGTAATTTTATCCAATCATATCGTTTATTCAAAATGATTATCTAACAGCTTCTTTTCATTTTGAACCAAGTGTATTCAGAGACTTTGAATCATTCATATTCTAAAATATTTAGCGATAAATCAGTTAGTTTTATCAAACGTAATGTTATACATGTAGCGAACTTGTTTAAGTTGCATGGAGCATATTGAATAATTATGAGTTGATTATCCGTGGTGTATGATAATTACATATAATGTAAACATAAGTTGTTTTTAATTTGTATCTAATGTTGCACATTTTTGGGTTGACAGATGTATTATCGAAAGATCTTTAAAGAAAAGATCAAGATATTTTAGAAGTGGTTCAATTAGTGGAGTCAACCAAAGAAAAAATTGCAAGAGTTAGGAGCAAATGGGTTTGAACTTGTCTTAAAGAAAGTTTCGTCTTTTTGTGATGAACATGGTATCCGAATTTTGAAAATGAATGAAAATTGTATTAATTCAAGGAGACAAATGGAGAAAGTCATATGAGATAGAGTGTTTGATATTACTCCAATTAGTCATATCTTTAGTCGTAATATCACGTCCTATTGTTGTTTATTTCATATGTAAACATCGTAAATCCGTTTGTAACTCATAGTATTGTAATATAGTCTAGAATCATTGCAAACTTGAAGAAATATGAAGATAATGTATGACAACAGCTCAGAGATCGAAAACGAGACCAGAAAGCCAATACCACAAATAGTGCGCTTAGCGCGCATTGCAATATTTTGATTAGAGGATTTTCTTGGCAAAAACCAAAGTGCGCTCAGCGCACAATTTGATGGTGCGCGCCGCGCACAGTAGTGCGCTCAGCGCACCCAGCCGCGCACTTTTGACAGAAAAGCAAATTTGAACGTGCGTAGTCGAGCTGTAAAGTATAAAGTGAAGTAGGTGAGAGTGCGCTTGGCGCACCCTTATTGTGCGCGCCGCGCACAGTACTTTTCACCAACAATTCAGCTTATTTAACTCCATTTCCAGTTTCATTTGAAGGGTACCAGTTTCCTTTCTGCTCAAGGACGAAAACATACGATTCAAAGCAGTTCTAGGGCATATCAAAGTGCATTTAAACACTAAAATCATTGAAGAATCGAAGATCATTCAAGAGCTTCATCCAAGATTACTCCTAAAAGGTTAATCTTGCATTTACAATGAATTATATCTTTGTTACTGTTGTGTTTAAGTCTTCAAGCATGATTGTTGGCTAAACTCTATAATGTTTGTCTAGATAAATAACCGAGATGTTGAATGTTTACTTTTGATTGATTGTTATTATGCACGATAGTTTAATGTTTGAATACAAGAACCATTCTTGTTAAAGTTTAATCCTTTCGATTCAACTAATTGATATGTTCATTTGATTAAGAAACATCATCTTGTTAAATTAATGTATTGATTTACACCTAGTGACATGTGTTTATCCATCTTTTACCAAAAGGGATAAGTTGAGTTCAAATGGTTAGCTTACATAGGAATGTAAGAACGACTCTTGTAGACACTTTCGGATAGCCTAATTGATATGTGTAGTTATATACGTGAACGATCAATTCCCTAGATCATGTTATACATATTTTCATTAATCGATTCCATATAACTAATAGGTGTTAGTAATTTGCCTTATCTAGTGACGTTTATAGGGATCTTATTACCACCCTAAATTGATTACTTGGGTTGGGTGAATTGAGCATTTAACCGGACCAAGGGAATGAACTAGGCTAAATCATAGGTTGACATAGGAGTGGATCATGATCAACACACCATTGACTTGATCATTCTTCACGTCTTTAGACTAGTTGAATTAGTTGAATACAAATAGGAGGTCTTAGATGACAAGAACATCACTTGCGTCTTGTAATCCCGTTTGAGTGTTTACTCAAGACTACTCTTGGTAAACCGATCAATTAGTTCTCGTGCATAACCAATCAATCCGGTCTTAATCCTAAATAACATTCAACATCGAGGGTAAAAAGTCTAGATGAGCATTTTTCCTTAAATTGATATCAAAACTATCTTACTTGCTTTCTTTGCACTTATTTTCGTCTTATAAACTTAAAAGACCAAAAATATTGTTTTTTACATTTAACCTTCTCTGATTTGGCTAAATCGTTAAATAGCCACCAAAACATAAAACTTGTACCTTTAAGCTTCATTTACTTAGTTAATCATAATATAGTTTATAATTCTAGTTTGACTAATACAACTGTCCTTGGAACGATACACGGAACTAAACCAGTTACTATACTACTACACGATCGGGTACACTGCCCGTTAGTGTGTAGCAATCTCTAATCGGTATTTTTTCATATTATTTTATACAACAATTCATATGCCACTTTCCGCACATCAAGTTTTTGGCGCCGCTGCCGGGGACAGTTTTGTGTCAAAATAGAATTATTGACTATTTTGTGATTAAGTAGTTTCTTAATTATTTTAAATTATTAATAGTTTTTGAATTTTAGACTTATAGAATCGATGCATTTAATAGTTTTGTTAGTTGTGTGATTGACAGATTTTAGGTTGCATATGCCACATACCCGAAGTTCAGATTCTCCATTACTTACACCGCTTACGGAACCTGATAGAAAGCTTGGTAGGATCCCGAAAGAAGTACTTGAACTTTTTGAATCTTCATCAAAACAGGAAACTTTTGATACAGAATCAAGTACAACCAAGCCGAGATATTCTGAATTTGGTGATCCCGTTCCTCCTCCAAAATTTGAAATGGAAGGAGAAGCAAGACCGGTGGTACCAAGACAATCAATGGCGGCCAAGATGAAGGCAACCCGAACCGGACAAGGTAGTGCCATTACTCCGCCCACTGGTGAGGTAAATTTTGAAATAAAAGGACCTATTCTCCAAATGATTAATAACAGGTGTCAATTTGGTGGTGGTCCGAATGAAGATGCAAACGAACATATTCGTCTCTTTCAAGAGATATGTCTTCTTTTCAAACTTAAACCAGACACTGACCAGGCCATATTTTTAAGACTTTTCCCATGGACACTCCACGGGGAAGCTCGAAGTTGGTTAGATTCTTTGGCCGAGGCTACGATAGAAACTTGGGATGGTATGTTGGAAAAATTTCTTAAGAAATATTTTCCAGCTTCTAAGTCCGCGAGACTCCAACACGAAATTATCCAATTCTGTCAAAAGCCGATGGAAACCTTGTACGAAGCATGGAATCAATTTTTCAAAATGCTAAGAGGATGTCCGAACCATGGTTTGGATACCTTCCAAAAAGTCCAAATCTTTTACAAGGGTTGTGATGTTGCAACCCGAATTTCCATTGATCAAGCGTCCGGAGGTTCACTCATGGACAAAACCGAGCAAGAGGCTTATGAGATAATCGAGAAGCTAGCCAATTATTCTCATGAGTGGCATCAAGAACGACCAATTACTCTTAATGCTCAAGTCCAGAGCGCCGGTGCTTATGATGACCTTAGTTCCCTAAGTGTGAAAATAGACGGTGTTGCTCGAAACATGGACAAAATCACCAAGGAAATTCATAGTATGAAAGTAGATTGTGAATACTGTGGTGGACTCCATTTAGGAAAAGATTGTGATGCCGGTTTAACTATGGCTCAAAAAGAAGAAGTGGCTTTCATAAGCCAAAGAAATAATAATCAATTTCAAGGAAGAGCCCAGTTTAACCGGAACTTCAACAACCCCTACAACCCTCAAGGTCAAAATTCCAATTATCAACAAGGGTCAAGTAGTGGGTACCAACAACAAACTCCGGATTTTTATCAAAAACCCCAACAGGAAGAGAAAAAGTCAAATTTGGAGAGTATGTTGGAAAAGTTGATTGCATCACAAACCCAGCTTGTTACAAACATAAACCAAACAAACGAGAAAAACGAACACCAGTTCAGGAACCAACAAGCCTCAATACAGAACTTGGAGAAGCAAATGAGTGGGTTAACTAGTTTACTTAGTGAGAGAAAACTAGGAAGTTTACCGGGCGATACCAATAAGAACCCCCGAAATGAGCACGCCAATGTTATTACCACACGGAGTGGTTTAGCATACGATGCTCCAAGAATGCCCGAAAATTCTGATTTCAGTGTTCCGTTGAACAAAGATGATGAATCGGTTAAGGAGCCAGAACAAGTGGTTGAAAAGGAAGAACGGGAGAAACCCGTAGTGAAACCATATCAACCACCGCTCCCATACCCAAGAAAGCAACAACAAGAAAGGCTAGAGGCCGAAAGGTCAAAATTCCTAGATATGTTTAAACAAATTAACATAAATATGCCTTTCATTGATGTAATCTCAGGTATGCCCAAGTATGCTAAGTTCTTAAAAGACTTACTTACTAATCGGAAGAAAATGGAGGAACTTTCATCAGTCACCATGAATGCTAATTGTTCAGCAATCTTGATGAACAAAATACCAAAAAAGTTAGCAGATCCTGGAAGTTTTACCATACCATGTCTCCTGGGAGATTTGGAATGCATTAAAGCATTAGCGAATTTAGGGGCTAGCATAAATTTAATGCCTTATTCATTATATGTTAAGCTAGATCCCGGGGTGCTAAAACTAACCCGAATGGAAATTCAACTAGCGGACCGCTCTGTTAAATTCCCTCGTGGAATTTTAGAGAATATGTTAGTAAAAGTGGGCACCCTAGTATTTCTGGCCGATTTTGTAATTTTGGACATGGAGGAGGACACACGTGTGCCTCTTATATTGGGTCGATCTTTCCTCAATACCGCTAGAGCTATGATAGATGTTCATGGGCAGAAATTGACCCTTAGCATTGAGGATATTAAGGTCACCTTTCCCGTTGACTATGCTTTACAATACCCCGAGTCTACTGATGATCAATGTTATTATTTGCAAACCGTAGACACATATTCAGAGTTGTTGCAGGAATTTCCAGAATTGTAAGGTTCGGGAGAATGCATTTTTGCAGAAGGTGATGAAGAGAACATGGTGGAAGAAGTGGAGATGTTGACCGCTTTGATGGCTAACGGTTATGAGCCAAATGATGAAGAATACAGAAAGTTGGATTTAAAAAATGAGTACCGATGTAAAACATCGATTGAAGAACCTCCCATTTTAGAACTGAAGCCACTTCCAAGTCACTTGGAATATGCTTACCTTCAAGAGGATTCTACTCTCCCGGTTATCATTTCATCCGAACTCTCTGTAAGTGAGAAGTCTAAACTAGTTTCCATGTTAAAAGCCCATAAACCGACTCTAGCGTGGAAAATTCATGACATCAAGGGTATAAGTCCCTCTTATTGTACGCATAAGATATTAATGGAAGATAACTATAAACCATGTGTACAAAGACAAAGGCGACTAAACCCTAATATGCAAGAAGTTGTTAAAAAGGAGATTGTAAAACTCCTAGATGTGGGTCTTATTTATCCAATTTCGAATAGTCCTTGGATGAGTCCGGTCCAATGTGTACCCAAAAATGGTGGCATGACCGTTATCACCAATGAAGACGACCAATTAATTTCAACCAGGACTATCACGGGTTGGAGGGTGTGCATTGATTACAGAAAATTAAATGATGCTACCCGAAAAGACCATTTTCCTCTTCCTTACATTGATCAAATGTTGGAAAGGTTGGCAGGAAAGAACTTTTATTGTTTTCTTGACGGTTTCTCGGGATATTTCCAAATCCCTATAGCACCCGAGGACCAAGAGAAAACCACCTTTACATGCCCTTATGGTACTTTCTCCTATCGACGTATGCCCTTTGTCTTATGCAATGCTCCTGCCACCTTCCAAAGGTGTATGGTAGCTATTTTTCATGATATGATTGAAGACTTTATGGAAGTATTCATGGATGACTTTTCAATCTTCGGTGATTCTTTTGACTCATGTCTTCATAATCTTGAGCGTATGTTGATTCGGTGTGAAGAATCTAATCTTGTTCTTAACTGGGAAAAATGCCATTTTATGGTAAGAGAGGGCATTGTTTTAGGTCATAAAATTTCCTCTGCGGGACTAGAGGTGGACAGAGCTAAAGTGGAAGTCATAGCCAAATTACCACCACCGTCAAATGTAAAAGGTGTAAGAAGTTTTCTGGGGCACGCCGTTTTCTACCGTCGGTTCATTAAAGATTTTTCTAAAATTGCAACCCCAATGAACAAACTTCTTGAAAAAGACGCTCCATTTGTCTTTACGGATGAATGTCTTAACGCCTTTAACCTCCTTAAAGCAAAACTCACGCAATCACCCATTCTTATATCGCCGAATTGGTCAATTCCATTCGAACTTATGTGTGACGCTAGTGACTTTGCTATTGGTGCCGTCTTGGGGCAGAGAATTGAAAAAAAAATTTCAGCCCATTTATTATGCTAGTAAGACCTTGCAAGGAGCCCAACTTAATTACACTACCACCGAGAAGGAACTCCTGGCAATTGTCTTTTCGTTTGATAAATTCCGATCTTATTTGGTACTAGCAAAGACGGTTGTCTATACAGACCATTCAGCATTAAAGTACTTGCTCACTAAGCAAGATGCTAAACCCCGGTTAATATGTTGGGTCTTGCTTCTGCAAGAATTCGACATTGATATTAAAGATAAAAAGGGGGCTGAAAACCTAGCTGCCGATCATCTTTCTCGCCTTGAGAACCCGAATCTTGAGGTTCTCCATGAGACTGTTATCCAAGATAACTTTCCAGACGAAAATCTCATGAAAATTGAGAAAATTGATGATCCTTGGTTTGTTGACATAGCCGACTATCTTGCGGGTGGATTCCTAGAAACCGATATGTCACATCAAAAACGAAAGAAATTTTTCAGTGACTTAAAGTACTATTTTTGGGAAAACCCGTATCTCTTCAAACGGAGTCCCGATGGGATAATCCGTCGATGTGTCTCCGGGGAAGCATGCAATCAAATTCTTCTCCAATGTCATCTTGGTCCCACTGGTGGACATTTCGGACCCCAAATCACGGGGAGAAAAGTCTACGAGGCCGGTTTTTATTGGCCTACCATCTTTAAAGATGCCCACCGTATATATAAATCATGCGATTCTTGCCAAAGGGCAGGAAAGATCAGTCAAAGAGATGAAATGCCTCAAAACATAATCCAAGTTTGTGAGGTTTTCGATATTTGGGGCATTGATTTCATAGGACCATTCCCAAAATCTCATTCCAGCCAATACACACTCGTTGCAGTTGACTACGTCTCAAAATGGGCAGAGGCAAGGGCCCTCCCCACAAACGATGCACGAGTAGTTGTAACTTTTCTTAAAGAGCTTTTTGCCCGGTTCGGTACCCTGAAGGCTTTAATTAGTGATCGTGGTACCCATTTTTGCAACACTTAATTGGAAAAGGTGTTAAAACGATATGGGATAACCCATAAAATTTCTACATCTTATCACCCACAAACAAGTGGGAAAGTTGAAAATACGAATCGGGCACTAAAAAGGATCCTTGAGAAAACGGTTGGATCCAATCCCAAGGTGTGGTCAACAAAGCTTGACGATGCTTTGTGGGCATTTAGAACCGCCTACAAAATTCCTATTGGAACCACACCTTACCGTCTAGTCTATGGGAAAGCATGTCATCTCCCTTTGGAGATCGAGCATAAATCACATTGGGCTCTTAAGACATGTAACCTTGATCTTGAAGAAGCGGGAAACCTTCGTTTGAACCAACTTAATGAGTTGGATGAGTTGAGACATAACGCCTATGAAAACTCACTCATATACAAGGAAAAGACCAAAGTTTGGCACGATACCCGTCTTAAGAATCCGAAAGATTTTAAAGAAGGTGATCGTGTTTTGTTATTTAACTCACGATTTAAACTTTTCCCTGGAAAACTCAAGTCCTGATGGATGGGACCATTTGTTGTTAACAAGGTTTTTCCGTATGGAACGGTAGAATTACGAAATGCGAAGGGTGACACATTTAAGGTATACGGACACAAGGTCAAACTATATGTTGACGGACCCATGAACATTGAAGATGAGGTAAAACTCATTTTCAACCCCAAAGCTACCTAAGTTTGGGGGAAGAGTCAGGTGAAGCGACTCGTTTTTGAAACCTTCACAAATGTTAGAAATAGGTTTTTGTGTGAATTACGTGATTTTGAGTGATTTTTAATTTTTGTTGAAACCCATTACGTTCACCAATATGTTACCAACCTCACTGTACCAACCAAACGCGAAAACAGCTGAAAAACAATAATGCGCACCGCGCACCCTTAAGATGTGCGCTCAGCGCACTTTGCAAAAAATGGGTCAGAAGGTTTTTTTTAAACTCAGATCACAAGTGCGCGCCGCGCACCCAAAATGTGCGCTTGGCGCACTCTTAAAAAATGGGCGGATCAGCTTCAAATTTTTGTGGGGCCCAAGATTTTATCTCCTCATTACAACCACACACTCGTTTTTTCCCACTCCTCACCAAAAATTGCAGATTCATTCCCTCTTTCACTCTAAAACACTTCAAACCCTAATTTCAATCCTTCCAATTTGAACCATTTCTTCTCAAATCAAAGCCTAAATCAAGATGCCTAGGGTATGTTCATGTGATTCCACTTAATTTTCTTTTCAACACTTCGATTTCATGCTTAATTTTTGGGATTGTTTAAGAAATTTATGTGGGTTTTCTTGAATTGCTAATTGTTATGAACATTAACATGCTTTAGGTTGTTATAATTGCTTTGTATGACTTGAAATCATATTACATTGTGTTTTTAGGGTATATTCATGATTCTAGGGTTTATGTAAAAATTAAATCCGAATTTTGGCTTTAAGTTTGGTTGGATTTGGTTCCTAGCAAAGTGTTTGTGAATGTTTGAGATAATTTGTGTACTTCATAAATATGTATCACATTTTGAGCATAACATGTTTTGGAAATCTAACATATTTTAGTTCTTAATTGTTATAAATACTTGAAAATTGTTAAGTTTCCATTACTTTGTATCTAATGTGATAGGTTGAGGGATGAGAATGATATGAGGTTCATCTTCAAATTTGGTTTCTAAAACGCTAGACTAGTTATGTTAATCTTTTGAGAAAATGTTCATATGAATGATTAACATAATTATGTGCTATATGTATTTTTTAACATATACTTGATTTATAATGAACTCACACTAATGCATACTATTGTCTATGCGCCTCTTTTTTTTGTGTGTATGTTTTACGTGTGCAGTACAACTTTAGATCAAGGACAGGTCAACAACAAGAAGAACCTTCCCACCGGTACCGAGAAGAACAAGATTCTTCGGATGAACAAAATTCTCCACCAAATGAAAGACAATCTTCCCCCGAAGGATCACCGGATCACAATGATCCAAGGGTTTGGTTAGCTTATGTCCGGGATCATTCGGATTACGCAAGTGCATATAATTGGGTAGCAAACAAAACATGTGATGCCACTTGGTATTTTGACCCGGCTCCATTGGTTGAAGCAAGGGAATATGATAGAGTGTCGAGAATGTTGGAGGTTAAATACCGGCTTTTAACTGGCATGTTAATAACAGTCAGGGCATGGGAAAGGATTATGGGATTCAATGATGTCATTTATCTGGAATTGTGCAAAGAATTCATAGCATCCTTACGTTTTGATCTCGTTATGGACCCGACAACTCGAAACTTCATGAGGTTTCGTTTAGGTGGGATGGACCGGGCACTTAGTCAAATTGAGTTTGCCCGACTAGATGATGCCCAACTCAATGCCTACTTACGGTCAGCCGGGTATTATGACGAATCCTATGATCCACGCCCATTTTGGGACAATATGAGTGACACTCAATTCTCTTCTATCCGAAGCAAGTTCACCGATATAAATGATAAAGACAAAAGAATGCTTCATCGTCTTGTTGCATGTACATTTAATGCAAGAAAACATGGCATAAATAAGGTGACACGTCAAGATGTTTTTCTTGTAGACAAAATCTACAACCAAAGTAGTGTCGATATTCCATCCACTTTGGCAGATTATCTTGATAATTCGCGGGGAGATAGAGGGTTGAATCAAATTGTTGGTGGGCATTACATCACACAGATTGCCAGGCATTTTGGTGTCGATTTCTCTCGGTTGATTCCAAATAGTACAACAATGAAGCCTTTAAACAAGACTTATTATCTGAATGCACAATTTTTTGCTATAATAATCATCAAAGGCTTATTCCTTTTGTTCCGAGAGTAGACGAACCACCACGTGTCCATGATCATGAAGCGGGTGGTAGCGGTGTTGGCAGAGATGAAGCGGAAGGAGAGGTTCGCATGGAAGAACCTGAAACTGAAGAAGAGTTACCACAAGTTCAAAGGCGAAGGCGTAGGCGGACACAAAGGTCGAGGGAAGAAGAATTGGAGGAAGTGATTTCCGGTTTTCATGATATGAGGGTAGGTTATCAACACAGGGATAACCAATATGAGGAACAAAGGCAACAATTTAACCAATTTCATGAAGAGCAGCGCGAGCATAACAGGGCGGAAACGTATGACCGAAGGTGGGGGAATTACAGGGGCGATTGGCTTCGCCATAATGTCGGTATGTATATGCAAAACCCCCAAGAATATTATGCCACTTCCTACCAACATCCGACCTATTATCACATGCCGAACCGAATTCCGAGTCCTCAGACATATGATGAACAAGCGGCTATGCAGGATGCACAAAGACGATTTGAGGAGCAATACCCGTACGGAAGACCTAGGAATGATGGTTCAGGCATCTACTCTAGATGGCCTTTTGGTAATTTCTTTGGTGATAATTAAAGGGCAAATGCGCCCTATTTGGTAATATTTGGTAACATTTGGTATTTTTTTTTCTTCAGATTTGTTTCTTTTAAGACAATTGGTTTGTAATAATTAGGATATTTATGTTGTACGTTTGACATTTGTGGTGGTTGTGTTAAAAACACCACTTTTATCTATTCTATTTTGTGTGTTTTGTGTTTATTTCTTATTGTAAAGGTTTAGTGATGCTGGAATTAAGTTTAGCGAAGTACTATCAATTGGGAATTTGTGATAAGGATCAAGGAATGAACTATGTTCTTATGCTGGCATTAAGTTCAGCGCCATCGCTCACCTACATTTCACGATCTCCGGCTTTATGCCAAGGTTTTTCGAACTCTTCTTCACACTAAAGCCCTCATGAATTTTTAATTTGTTTCTGATTTTAAGTAATGAGGGCCTTACTTAATCTTAAGTGTGGGGGAGTGGGTAATTCTCTCGGTTATGCAATACAACTTGGCTTATTGTCGCATTTTATGAAAAATTTTAAATTTTAGAACTAAAAGTATTAGCGAAAAAGCCAAGTGTGGGGGATGTTACTAATCTTTTCGAATTATTATAAAAAATTTTTGCAAAGATAAAACGATGAAAGTATTTTATTTTTTTTTGCTTGGAAATAAAAGAAATAATAATCACTGAACAAAAAGGATGAATCATGACACACTTGCTAACTTTTGTTAGAAGATGTAGTCCAGAACAGCTGTAGGTTGACGAAAAAACTAGAAAAGTCATCTCTATCATCGGCTGGAAATCCACCTCACCTCAGCATCAAACAGGGTTTTTGGTGGTCAGACTTATCCTAACCATGAGATGGATCTGTCTCGTACAATGGGGGGGCACATTGCAAATTAGCTTTTAAGACTAATGAATCTAATCCCCAGATGGATGATCTCCGTAAAGATCAACCGCATCTATGTTTGACCACGGTCAACATACATATGCCATAACAAATTGAGGTGTGCAAACTCATGGTTCACCGATGATATTTGGACACGATATAAGTTTCTTCTAAAAACTATTGCTATTTTATGAACTATATTGTGTAAAACCATTTTTTTGGACATTCGGTTAAGAGTTCCATGATACTACAATCATGGGGGCGGATAGCTTTCTAATCGCCGACTGAGACTTCGGTTTTCAGTTACCCTCGACCGGAATTTGAGGTTAAAACCGGAAAACGTGTTTAGTTTAAAAACTAACATTGACATTTTCAAAATATTAAAACGTTTTTCTCAAAGATCCAATTTTCCCTAAGGATCCAAATTTTTTCTCTCCCAAATAATCCAAATGTGTGGATGTGTTTCATAAATTGTGTGTGTACCTAAACGAGTGTGTATTCCAATAGTGTAAACTTGTGTACTATATCGTGTGAGTGTGTTTTCCATTTGTGTTTTATGGGTTTCATATAGCGTGAGTTTGTGTGTGTTTGGCGTGAGTCGTGTGATTCGTGTAAATTGTATTTTAAATAAATGCGTGAGATTCATTTATGTTTGTGTTTCGTATATGAATGTTTAGAACAAGACTTGCTTGAGGACAAGCAAGGGTTAAGTATGGGGAATTTTGATATTACTCCAATTAGTCATATCTTTAGTCGTAATATCACGTCCTATTGTTGTTTATTTCATATGTAAACATTGTAAATCCGTTTGTAACTCATAATATTGTAATATAGTCTAGAATCATTGTAAACTTGAAGAAATATGAAGATAATGTATGACAACAGCTCAGAGATCGAAAACGAGACCAGAAAGCCAATACCAGAAGAGTGCGCTCAGCGCACCACAAATAGTGCGCTCAGCGCACATTGCAATATTTTGATTAGAGGATTTTCTTGGCAAAAACCAAAGTGCGCTCAGGGCACAATTTGATGGTGCGCGCCGCGCACAGTAGTGCGCTCAGCGCACCCAGCCGCGCACTTTTGACAGAAAAGCAAATTTGAACGTGCGTAGTCGAGCTGTAAAGTATAAAGTGAAGTAGGTGAGAGTGCGCTTGGCGCACCCTTACTGTGCGCGCCGCGCACAATACTTTTCACCAACAATTCAGCTTATTTTATTCCATTTCCAGTTTCATTTGAAGGGTACCAGTTTCCTTTCTGCTCAAGGACGAAAACATACGATTCAAAGCAGTTCTAGGGCATATCAAAGTGCATTTAAACACTAAAATCATTGAAGAATCGAAGATCATTCAAGAGCTTCATCCAAGATTACTCCTAAAAGGTTAATCTTGCATTTACAATGAATTATATCTTTGTTACTGTTGTGTTTAAGTCTTCAAGCATGATTGTTGGCTAAACTCTATAATGTTTGTCTAGATAAATAACCGAGATGTTGAATGTTTACTTTTGATTGATTGTTATTATGCACGATAGTTTAATGTTTGAATACAAGAACCATTCTTGTTAAAGTTTAATCCTTTCGATTCAACTAATTGATATGTTCATTTGATTAAGAAACATCATCTTGTTAAATTAATGTATTGATTTACACCTAGTGACATGTGTTTATCCATCTTTTACCAAAAGGGATAAGTTGAGTTCAAATGGTTAGCTTACATAGGAATGTAAGAACGACTCTTGTAGACACTTTCGGATAGCCTAATTGATATGTGTAGTTATATAGGTGAACGATCAATTCCCTAGATCATGTTATACATATTTTCATTACTCGATTCCATATAACTAATAGGTGTTAGTAATTTGCCTTATCTAGTGACGTTTATAGGGATCTTATTACCACCCTAAATTGATTACTTGGGTTGGGTGAATTGAGCATTTAACTGGACCAAGGGAATGAACTAGGCTAAATCATAAGTTGACATAGGAGTGGATCATGATCAACACACCATTGACTTGATCATTCTTCAAGTCTTTAGACTAGTTGAATTAGTTGAATACAAATAGGAGGTCTTAGATGACAAGAACATCACTTGCGTCTTGTAATCCCGTTTGAGTGTTTACTCAAGACTACTCTTGGTAAACCGATCAATTAGTTCTCGTGCATAACCAATCAATCCGGTCTTAATCCTAAATAACATTCAACATCGAGGGTAAAAAGTCTAGATGAGCATTTTTCCTTAAATTGATATCAAAACTATCTTACTTGCTTTCTTTGCACTTATTTTCGTCTTATAAACTTAAAAGACCAAAAATATTGTTTTTTACATTTAACCTTCTCTGATTTGGCTAAATCGTTAAATAGCCACCAAAACATAAAACTTGTACCTTTAAGCTTCATTTACTTAGTTAATCATAATATAGTATATAATTCTAGTTTGACTAATAAAACTGTCCTTGGAACGATACACGGAACTAAACCAGTTACTATACTACTACACGATCGGGTACACTGCCCGTTAGTGTGTAGCAATCTCTAATCGGTATTTTTCCATATTATTTTATACAACAATTCATATGCCACTTTCCGCACATCAGTGTTTTAACACCGTTTTGGAAATGCAATTTCAAGAGTTTGGTGATCGTTTTAGTGAAGCTAGTACTGAGTTACTTTTTTGTATGTCGGTGTTGAATCTACGTGATTCATTCTCGATGTATGATTCGTTGAAATTAAGAAGGTTGTGTGAATTATATCCAAAAGATTTTACTAGTACGGATATGATTGAACTTGAGGATGAACTTGAAATAGACCATCATAGTGTCCGAAAAGATCAAAAATTTAAGGACTTGAATGGTATTTCCCACCTTGCTTAGAGTGATAGTGGAAACAAAATATCTATCTTATCCGTTGCTTTATCGGTTATTAAAGCTAGCATTGGTGTTACCCGTTGCGACCACAATTGTTAAGCGATGTTTTTCGGGAATGAAAATTGTAAAGTCGAACCTACGCAATCATATTAGGGAGGAGTTTCTAAATGCTTGTATAACTTGTGCAGTAGAAAGAGAAGCTCTAGTCGAAGTTACCTTTCGTGCTGTTTCCATCATATGCGTCTACGTAGAGGAAAATACTAGTTTAAGGTACATTTCGTGCTATTTTTTGGTTGCATCTGGTGAATTTTTTTCTAGTAGCTTTTGTTGAATTTTTTTTGCCCCTAATAAACTCAGGATTCTGGTTCCGCCACTGATATCGGCAAAAAAGTCACGTTTTTACCCCCGATATTAAGCCCTAAATCAATAAAGTTCCAAACTTTGCCGGTAAAATAATCGCTTTGTCGGTTAATTTTGTATATTAAGTAATTACAAAGGTAATGCAAATAGAATCAAGTAAAATGGAGCTAAAACGAAGATTCTAGAGCGAAAACGGTGAAAGACAAGTTACGACACAGGAAATCAAGTTACGATTCCGGAAAAACAGCAGACCAGAGGGGACATACAGCTTGCCCACATCAGAAACGGCCTGCCATCATCCGGACACAGGAAACGGATTGCCATGCCATACGGGCAGGCCATACGGCTTACCATACGGCCTGCCAGCCGTATGATAGCTGAAACCTTGCCTATTTAGGGGGCCATTTGCATTAATTTTTACACACAATCAATTTGTACTTCAATTTAAATTTTCAAGTATTTTAGTTAGTTTTTGGTAGTAGTTAGCTTAACTTTTATTTTTCGGAGAATCTCCCGGCGAGTCCCGGCGAGTCCGGCGAGTCCCTGCGATCGAATTTCTTTTTCGTATGAAGTACAAATACTCATGAGAAATAATATTTAACTACAATAGTACTCTCTAAGTCTCAAATATATTGTCTCCATATAAAAATCATACAATTTATGAAAAAAGTGACTCAAATGTAAATTTTATTTATATTCTAGTTTAATCATTTACTTTTTATCTATATTTTTATCGTACGTTATAAAGTAGAGACATAAATTTTTTTTAATATATCATTTATTTCAATTTATGTGAATATTTAATTTGGAACACTAAAAAAATAATAATGGACAATAAAATTGAGATTTGAGACGGAATTAATACGTACTCCGTAAAAGTTTGAGATGACATTCTTTGGCAATTTGACTTGGACTAAAAAAGTCAAAATCTTGATTTGAGATGAAGCAGCTCGTTTAAGTGATCCCAACTTCCAGTGACGTATTTGCTTACGAACATAAACAATAAATTTAGTCAATACAGACGGATCCTTCGATTATCTTTTTCCTGGGTTTAATCAATTATTTTACGTGTTTGCGTTCACACGAGTGGTTGGTTACATCTATTTATGTATTTATTATTATTATTCCGTATTTTCTTTTATTGAAGGTTAATCAATTTATGAATGAATGATTCGTGCACCATCAATTTTAATCATAAATTACTAAACAAACGTTGAAATAAACAGTACAATATTTTAATGCACGTTTGAGGATGTATGACTAAAAAATCTATTTGTTTTTTTTTCTTTCTCAAAAATACAAATTAAAAATAAAACGTTTGATGATGTATGACTAAAAAATCTATTTGTTTTTTTTCTTCTCAAAAGTACAAATTAAATATAAAAGTAAGCTAAACGTAGATTAAGCATAACATTTAAAGTTTATAAACTTTTTTAATAAATTACAAAGTTTAAATATTTATTTTTTGTATGGACTCTCCTTATATAATATTGATTTTAATATCATTCACAACAGATTTGAGTTATAAATATAAAACTAATTTAATACCAGTGAATTCGCGGGATTATACAGAAAAATTATTATAATGAACAATACATTTAAAGACTTATACGTATACTTTGTTTAATTACAAGTATGCTCTTTATAAAAAAATAAGATTATCACAATCTTCAATCACTTGTTAAACTATTTTGTTTATCTCTATCATTTTTGGCTCAGTGGATTTGACTGCATGACATATCGGTTAAAATCACAAACTGACCAATAACTAATGTAGATAAACCTTACATATCAAAATTCAAAACAAATATGAATGACAATTGATGAGATATAACCGGGTGCGCCTATATCCATATTCATATTCATTTAATTTTTAAAATCCATATCCATAACCATTTAAATATATTCCATCCATTCATATTCATATTCGTTAGATTAAGCGGGTATCCATTGGATGTTAAATTTTTCTAAATATATCCTATCATGAAATGAAATAATCAAAATGTTTTTAACAAAGATGTGTAATACCTGTAAGATACTCCGTATATGAATTTAATATTATTCATATAGTTGTATCTTCACAATCTATATTTTCGATAACATTTTAATAGTATATAGTGTACACATATAAGGATATTTAATTAAGTATATATATATATATATATATATATATATATATATATATATATATATATATATATATATATATATATATATATATATATATATATATATATATATATATATATATATATATATACTTAATTAAATATATATATATACTTAATTAAATATATATGTATGTATGTATGTATGTATTTCGGTTGGTAATGGATATATTTATGGATTATAAATTGTCATCTATACCCGATCTACTAATTTTTCACATTATTCATATCGATATCTATATATCATTCATTTAGAACATCCATATTCATCTAAATAGATCGGATCAGATGAATATCCAATGAATCGAACATTCATTGACATCCCTACCTATAACCTTTATTACCAACTCAGCTTACTAGTAGTCTTTAAATACATTCTTCCATTTATTTTATTTTTTATTTTTTTATTTTTTTGCTAACTCATGTGAATCATGTTGCACTTTAAAGTTTAAACAAAGCCAAAATTAAACAAAAAACATGTAAAATCGGTCAATTAATTAAAGGTCGCCTAACTGAACTTCAATGAGCACAACCTACTGAATAGCTATATTTAAAAAAAATATACACAATACACACGTTATAATTTGCAGGAGTCATTGTGAAATGCTTGATCACTTTTCTATTAACTGTCACCACCTCACTAAGTGCATACAACTTAAACTCCTAAAAATTATATTATGGCAATGAACTCTTAAAATTGCCAAAGTCAATATTAAATCAGCACATTTGAGGCTTAAAGCTCCCCGTCATTCTAAAGAGAGATTATCAACACACCAATAGCCCATATAACCCACAATAATTATATTATACCTATATAGCCCGTCATTCTAAAGAGAGATTAAAGCTCCCCGTCATTCTAAAGAGAGATTATCAACAACATTTGAGGCTTAAAGCTCCCCGTCATTCTAAAGAGAGATTATCAACACACCAATACACCAATAGCCCAACACACCAATAGCCCATACTAAAAATGAATAGTCACCTTCTCAAGCTTCACAAATGGACACCAACTTTTTCCCTTTTTTTCAATTCAACCACCAAACTTTTTACTTTTTTATAATTCAACCACACCTCTATAATAGTTAACTTTATAACACTTATAAACTTACCACAAACTTTTCACATTTCATAAATTCACAATTACACTTCTCATCCATTATAAGTCGACCACATACTTTTTATTAACAAATGCACACCAACTTTTTTTCTTTTTTTCAATTCAACCACCAAACTTTTTACTTTTTTATAATTCAACCACACCTCTATAATAGTTAACTTTATAACACTTATAAACTTACCACAAACTTTTCACATTTCATAAATTCACCATTACACTTCTCATCCATTATAAGTCGACCACATACTTTTTACTATCTAATAACTATTCATTATTATTATTATTATTATTATTATTATTATTATTATTATTATTATTATTATTATTATTAAACCAATCACATAATTATTCACTTTATTATTGTTTAACTTTTTTTCTTATTATAAATTAACTGCGTAACTCATTTTTTAATAACTATTTTATTTTCAAGCTTCACAAATGCACACCAAACTTAATATCTAATAGACAAAAAAGATGAACAGTAATCAGGGGCGTTTTCGTCCTTTCACATTTTTTCCACCTTTTTTTTTCTTCAAAAAAGCCCGCATACTTTGTTCAAATATTAAAATCCCAAAAGGAGGGTAAAGTGTCAAATACTCATTTTCATAAAAAAAAAAAATCTTAAACAAACTCCACCCAAATATTCAACGGGCCATATCTTCTCGCTCGCAACGAGTTAAATTTTTCCGACACCATCGTTAAACTCGAAATAATTTTAGGAACACAATGTCAGTAACTATACGCAAAACGGACGTTTTTTAAAAAACGATAAATGTTTGAGGTCTTTTTCATACACGTTGATTTTGCGTTAAATTTTTAAAACTCGACAATTCCATAGCAAAACGCGGAGATGCACATATATTGTTGATTTAAAATAACATTTAAATCTTTCACGGATTATACCTTTTAGTTCGACTCGAGTTGCGCTTCAACGACATCATCGTTAGCCACAAAATAATTTTACAAACTAAACGCAATAAAATAAATTGAAAACCAAACCCCCGGCGCAAAGCGAGGGTTCGAACACTAGTTAATATTATTAAGCAAAAGACAAAAAATTTGAACAAACCTATTCAATCACTTCCTTAATGAACACGATTATGCCGTCTCAATTTGATTCTTGTAACTCATGAGTCTCACACTTCTTTCCCAGTCTTGATCATCCACTTCTTTCCTGAGATTGATCAGGATCCTCCAGAAGATGTTGGCGGATCAACTACATATAATTTCGAATCAATTTCGTTTCACTTGTAGTCTATATAATTGTACTAATAAAACCTTTACATAAAATAAAGCACAAGGAATCTCACAAAACTATCAAAACGGGTAAGATGGGGATGAGCTGGACCTGAAACATATGATAACAAAAAATTTTTAGTGTCGGTATTAGTTAGTCTAATATGAAAAGATAAACATTATATAGTTTTCAATAGCAATAGTCTTTATAAAGTAAAATGATATGGAGTACTTGTTAATAATAAAAAAAAATACACTCATTCATTTTTTTGTCCCATTTTACAAGTTCCTTTTTAACTGATGTGGTGTAAAAGTGTGTGCTTGTGCTTAATTATTTATCTAAATTACTTAATACTTTTAACACATTACAGGCAACAGTCCCGATCAATGTAATATAGTAAATAGACGGAATTTAGGTTACAACACTTTATTCATATTTCTTGTATCAAAATATCATGTATGCGAATCTAGTTCATGATTTTGAAATGATTAATTAAAGTAGAGTCCGAATTAGACCTAAAGAGTCAGATTCTCTCATAACCGAATATGATCTTATTGTGATTGATTGCAAAGTGCTGTTTGATTTAGATTTTGTGTTTGATAAATCTTGAATGTCTGAATATGGTATGATCATTACATGAAAATTGAGAGAAAAAGTCAAATTGGTCAAGATTTCATAAGTATAATTGGACTTCATGATTTATGTATACTTGTGCGTAGTTTGGAATAAATATTTTTGAAATTTAGAAAATCCATAAACACTTGTAAAATTGAAAAATCATAGAAAGAACTTCAAGGAAAATAAGAATAAAGACATTGTTTATTCATAACATCTTGTGGTCTTATATTCTTATAAAGCAACAAATGGCGAAAAATTACTTCATTACTTCTGCAACAAACATCCCAGGCAACTACTGGTTTGTCATTCTAGAACGACATCAGATCTAGGGTGCTTTGAACTACACTGTTAGTGTGCCAGAGGAAGATCTGAGAATCCTCAATCACTCTATCAGATTTGTTGAGGAAACTCTTCCATCACGAGCAAATCCTCAGGGAGAACCTGCTCATTTACAATCTTAGAGGTGTACAAGGAAGGAGGATAATCATAAAAGCTGACTTCAGAAGGATCTTCAACCTTTCAGTTGTTAATAATCCTCTAGCATTTCCATCAAATTCTGAAAATGCTGAATTCCATTTTTGATTTGGGGTACAATGGTGATAGGAATATTACCTTAAGGTTATTCCAAAAGAAGTTCCTTCACTATAGATGGTATGTGATCTTCTCAATCATCAACCGACGTTTGCTGATGACACCAAGGGGTACTGACAGCATGATGATCCCGATACTGAAGCTATTCTACACTTTTGTGAGAGTTGTAAATGCTGACTTTGGATAGCTTATATGGGATCTGGTTTAATTTTAAGTGGACAAGCCACAAGGCAAGTATATTCCTTGTGAAAGGTTTTATTGTTTATTTATATATGATGCACTAACCTCTTGCAGAAATGTCAATATACCAATCCCTTCTGCTCAAGGACTTCCAATGGTGATATTTTCTGAGGTGAAAATGAATACACCTAACGTACCTAACAACATATTCACTGCTCCAATACCAGAATGGTTGTTAAGGATAGTTGATCCAATGGATTCAAGAATAGATACTTACCTTGAAGTTGTAGGTTTACCTCTATCGAACCGGGCACAACAAGCACTAGTTGAACCACCCATGGTACCAACCCAAGAGGTTAGAGAAGAAGATAGAATCCAACCCGGACCAGCTAAACCTTCACCTAGGGCAAACCTCAAATGAATTAGGGCTACCAGGTCATCACAACAAGTGAGGATCAGTGAGCCTAGTCCAACTAGGGTTACACCTACCTTATCAACACATGAGGGTAGCGGCAACGATACGTCAGCAACCGAATCATCTATCGAAACATCAAAGAAGAAGATGCGATAAAAACCTTATGAGATGATTCAGACACCACAACTCGAATGACTAGGTCTAGGACTTTCACTCCTATCATTCAAAACCTAGCCGACTCTGTTATTGATACGGACCAAGACTTAGAGCCTTCTAGGACACCCTCACCGATCTCCGTATCAATTCCAATAATAAAAGTAAGCCCTATGCTAAATGAGACGCAAGTTTCGGTAGGAAAGAGAGCCAAACGCATGGATGGTAAAAAGACCAACAAGCCCATCTAACTTAATCAAGATCTAAGAATAATTCCCACAAGAGTAGATGTTTCTACATCTTCAATGGAAGTAAAGTCTTCGCAGACTCAATCGATTAAGGAAACTTAGTCATTGAAGTCCAGAACGGCCGAAGGGGAGCCGAAAAATCTTGAAAAGGCACCCTGCGTATCGGCTGGAAATCCTCTTGATAGACCTTGTCCAAGTGACATTGTAGAGCCTCAACATCAAACAGGGCATAGAGGTCCAACTTATCTCGATGAGGGAGATCTGTCGCGCACTACGGAATGACAATATGACATTCCTCCAAAAAATTTATCAGAATTCCGGCCGACTGAACCTTTGGAATAAGCAATTGATCCATTGGATCAAACCACTTCTCGTGTTGATCTTGAAACTTAGGGTCAGGGTGATAAGTCTGTAACTGAAAGAAATGTGTTACCTCATGATACATCAATGATTTCAGGAGTTGGGTATATTAATATACCTGCGAGAAATAAACTGACATGTAGTTCTTCTATCCTGTCAGAGTCCCATGAGACATATATCATGGAGGTTAATGACCCGAAATGGTCCTCAACGGCTACAACTCTGGTTGTTAGTCAACCTCCATCAGAAGGGGTCAATCTGACTAGTAGTAAGTATCAACCTACATACGTACAAATTCCTACAAATCCCTCACCTGCCCTCACTGCAAAATCATACACTTTCACCGACAACATCAGCGGCGGTTCCGATCATTAATTTTCTGCCATCACCCTTACATTCATCAAATTATTATGATGTATTGGAGTAAGCGTACTTCAGTCGTATGTTTTCAAATCCTCCACATCTTGATGCTATCTGACGTACTTCTCTTCAAGCTATCTTTCGTGCTCGATTTTGATATCCACTTACTTCTTATTCTCCACCGATAAGCCCTCATAAAGATGATGAACATGACGATTCCGATCCTCAATTTAATCATGAGGGGGAGACAAGAGTAGATATAGAGTTTATTGTGATGAATATTTCCACTAGGGGTGGTGGTGAGAGGTTTGCTTCAACTGCTAAGAAGGTTACAATTGAACCTGCGATGGCACAAACTCATGAAGAGATTATTGAGAGTGAACAGTATGAACAAGTGCCTATTCCAATAGTTGAAAAAACGCTGAATGAAGTTGTTAGTGGACCGGTTGATGAAGATTTGAACTTAAGTGATTTCTATCTAGAAGAAACTGACGATGATAGTTTTGTTGTACTTTGTGCACTGTCTTCATTATCTGCAACACATGATGATGTGGAGATTGTTGATGAAGAGAATCCTGAACCCATGATACAAAGTGATGATGAAGAGGATTCTACAGATGACGATGATGAAATTCAATATGAAAGTTCAAATACAGATGATATCTTTGAACATATTGAAGAAGAAGATACTCCAACAAAAATCCATCAAATTCTTCTGAGCAAACAACACAAACCTCAAATGCTAATGAGACCTCAACTTCTGATTCAACAACATCAAGTTCGACAATTAATTCCTGGTTCAAATTCAACAATGGTATATTATTCAAGAATCGGGAAAAAACGACTACAATTGGGAGTTGAATATGATTTCCTCACATTGAGAAACACTTTTATTTGTAACGACCCCAAATCCGTTTACCAAAAACGAAACACTTATTTTTTTTATATAAGTTAGGTCCCATTAATAGACAATATTTCCAACTTTGTTTTAACCAAAAACATAATATCGTGACATTACGTTTAACAACTTACAATGACCCTTGGTACCCAAATTACACCTTACAAAAATATTTGTAATAAAAATTCAATTACACAAACACGGGTTAATACTCAATAACCCAACCCGATACCAAGAGCATAATCCCAAGGACTACCAAATCCTCAATCCGCGTCCAATTATCCAAAAGCTACCCCATCGAGCCCAAGCGAGCGCCCCTACGCGTCTAGTCTAACAACTAGTTAGCTTTACAATCACAATACCTGTAAAAAGGTAAACAACGAGAGGGGTAAGCAAAACGCTTAGTGAATGCAATAATTATACATATACATATATAATCTACTTACTTTCAATCACTTACACAATTTCCGCATAAATACTAGCAATATAATTAGCATACCATCGCAAAGTATAACGCTAAATCTCCGATAACACAAGCTAGTATAACAATAGCATATAACATGAACAATATAATATGCTACACTACAACACACAAAACATTGACGTTCACAACATCCATTAGTATTCAAGGTTTCAAGGCTAGCCCAACTAATGGTATCGTCAACATCGAACTTAATTCCCATCCGTCCTAATAAATGTGGTATCGTCAACATCGAGCTTAAACCCACATATGAGGTATCGTCAGCATTGAACTTAAACCCTCATCGAATGAATTAATGTGGTATCGTCAACATCGAACTTAAACCCACATATGAGGTATCGTCAATATCGAACTTAAACCCTCATCAAATGTCACTACAAAGTGGTATGGCGTTTTTAACATCGAACTTTAAATCCATACTTGAGGTATCGTCACTATCGAACTTTAAACCCTCAACGAAACAATAATACACTCTAGGATATGGTATAGTCAACATCGAACTTCAATCCATATCCCACAAATAAATAAATCATATACATACATATATAATTATTCCACTCACCTTGAAATGCCCGCACAAGTCATGTATAACATGATCTCCGTCCTCAAATCCGAGCAAGTAACCACCTATATCACACATAGGTACATTATACACACAAATAACCATTCTATAAAAGAGAAACCGACACAAACATCCCTTAGCCGAGGGATCACACATTGCTCGCCAAAACCCGCCCATTTAACACCTAATGGACACAAACCAATTACCACTTCGGGTGGTAATTCAAACCAACACAACAAAGTACAATTTAACCCAAATCATACTTTACACCAATTAGTCCAAACCTAGGTCTTAACACTAAATTACTACTTAGGTAGTAATCATTTCAAACGCCAATTACACCAAAAATCCCAACACGTGCAATATTGACCCATATTGCTTTTGACCACGTTTGACTTATGTTAAAAATACCATTTTAACCCAAAATCACTGTTGGTGATTTTAGCATGATCCAACGTCATTTTAGTTGATTGGATTGCTAAGTTGAAAGTGCGCGAACCATTGAAATGCCACACGGATTTGGGGAGTGTGGAGTACACGTTCGTAAAGTGTAAAATGGTTTGAGAATATGTTGTGAGCTTGGAAATAACATTTGGAACTTAAGGAATGCGAAACGCGACTTGAAAGAATGCGAAACGCCACTTGAAAGGCTAAACACACTTGAAAATAAGCTTAAACTTGATTTTGGTGTGCAGTAGCTTTAAGCCATGGCACAGCTCATGGGCCCGCGGTGCGGCTTAAAGGGTGATTTTGAGTTCGAGAGTTTTGGCATTTTTGGAAGTGTTGTGCTTTGTTAGCCCGCGGCGCGGCTCCTGGACCCGCGGCGCGGCTTAACATTGAATTCGCTGAAAAGGTGCATTTTCAACCCAAAAGGCATATTTGAACCCCAAACGTTATGGGGTTGTTCCAGGACATTTATGAACGGTTTTTACATGTATTTGGACTTGTTTAAGCACAAATACATGGGTATAAACTTCTAAGCATTGTACGGGTTCATATGAAAAGGTGTGACTCTTCAAGACACCTTTTGACCCATTATAAATATATGGATTCATTTCCATATGAAAGGTTAGACTTTTGACATAATGTTCCATTTCTTGAACATGTCTAACACACTTTCAATACAAAACTTACAGATATACTTTCTAGAATTGCAAGGAACAATTATTTTTTTGGTCAAGACGATTGTTCATACTAGTCTTATCCTAATAGTGATTTTGTGTAACCCGTGACCAAGTGGGTCGAAATACTATATTAAGAAAGTGTTTCACGATTCTAGTATCAATCCGGTTGTTAATTCTTTACCTACTAATCCAATATTTCTCCAACAATTTAATAGAGTATTATCGAGAATCAAGACCGTGAATCTGTGAAGTTTTGAAGGAATGGATTATGTGTGAGATGTAGAAATTTTGTTTAATAAAAGGCACAACAACCGATCATTACATGGTTCTATAAATTGTTATGGTTGGATCAAGATTTGACAATACTTTGGTTCATGGAAAGGAATGCACATGCATAAAATTCTTGACAGTATGTCATTGTAACAATTTAATTGGTGCATGGTTGGGATCGGTTCCTTTGGTGACCAATTTTATTAATGGGAAATTTCTTTTGTGTTCATCATCTGCAAAATCAAGCGACCCCCGACGTTTTTTGGTGAAGATCTAAACGGTGGAATAACCAACACATAAGTACACAATATCTTATCCTTTAATTTTATTATGATGAATATATAAGGATAAAGATAAATATCATGATATATATGTTAATATAATTAACATGTAGTTTAACATGGTATGAGTATTTCTTGTTTGATATTGAAAATTATGAAATGATACGGTGGATAAAGCATAATGTTCTGTTATATGCATTAACTTGGATTGATGGACATGGAAAGGGAAAATGGGAAATAAACAGTTAAAAATGCTTGTCACCTTATTCAATTAGGAAATTCGCCCAAATACACTATTTTTTAAACTTTTATTCCAAAATACACTTTCGGAGAAAAAATTGTCTATTTACACCGTTAGGTTGACCACTCAGTGGGTCGACTACCCCTTTATCCGGTCGACCACTTTAGTTTTCAAGGTAGTCGACCTCAATTATTCATTGTTGTTGGTCGACTACTTCAGTTATATGGTCGACCTAAGGGTCGACCGAATTGTAGGCCTAAACTCGGTCGAGTAACATAGTCGACCACAGTTGCTTTGAAGTCGACCGATAAGGTAGTCGACTAATCATAAAAACATACTAAGATATATCAGATAAGATTATTGCGAATTTAGATAAGGTTTTTATTTAAGTTTACTGTGTTAGCAATGTACCTTCAATGTACCTTGGAGATTTATTTACCATTATGTGTTGTGTTGTGTTGTGTTACCATCCAATTTAGTGAAATAAACTTTAATTTGAACAACAAATATTATATATTATCTCATACTATATTTATGGATTACACAACAAATAACACAACTTACAGACATATAACATACACGACAGTTAAAAAGAAAACATACGAACACACATACCTAACATTCATGACTGTTAAACACATTTTAAACACAAAGAAGAAGCTAATCATCACTCAAATTGTAAGTGGAGCCAAATTGTGTTGAGCATGAGTCTTCACGTTTTCCTTTACCCTTGCCCTTTACCAACCCCTTCGGCTTTGCCTTTGTTTTTGAGTTACACTTGGACTTTTTTACCTTCAGAAAGATCATAATGTGCGGTGCAAGTTGATCTAGTATGTCCATATTCCAAGCAACGACTGCATTTTCTTTTAGATTTGAAATTGTCTTTGTCCTCTCCTTGGGACGGTATACGAGCAGTACTCTTCGGTCTACCCGATTGTCGCTTTGTAACCAATGACGGTAGGACGGTTTGTAGGTGTCCTGGATCTATCCATTCAGAAATATGATCTAGCGGGTTAATATCTTCCATGTATGCCGACTTGTACGTTTCAGTGTGGAAATACTTCTGAACGTGTGTAGTAACGTTACGTAGGACAAAATACCTTGCTACTGCCATTACATGTCCACAGGGTATACCAGAAAACTGCCATTGTTTACATGTGCAAGTTTTATCTTGTAGATTGACTTTACCGCCTTTTTTCATATCCAATACCTCAAACTTAACTTGTGATATCAGTTTGACAGTCCAACTAATAGACTTACGATTTCTTTTACCAAGCTTACGCTCTGCATATGGTGTGACAGGTGTTGTTAAACCATCAGCAGTGTTTCGGTGTTCCCAAAACCATTGTTGAACTGAAGCTCTAAAGAATTCAAGAAGCATTGTAATTGGGAGTTTCCTCGCATGAACTGACAGTGCGTTCATTGACTCTGCACTATTAGAAGTTAGGTAAGCATACTGAACACGATATGCATGATGTCTAGACCATCTGTTGAGGCAAACAGTAGTGAGTGTACGTGCACTGTCTGGGATACGTCGTGCTAGTATAGCATAGTGGTGATCAAAATCAGATTTTCTATACGCTTTGCACATTTTCCAGTAGTGCCACTCGTAACTTTTAACCCTTTTAGACACACTTTTGAGGTTTCCCAACAAATGTCTAGCACATAGTGCATGAAATACTTCTGGAAATACGTTTGATATGCCAGCAGCTATTGCAGGTGCCCTGTCAGATATAATGGTAAGATTAACAATACAACACCCCGAAGACTGTAGAGAGTCTCTTAGATTACCAAAAAACCATGTCCAATGATCGGTGGTCTCTCCTGCTCCAATACCGTAGGCTAATGGAAGGATTCCATTGTTAGCATCCATAGCGACAGCAATCAAGTTAGTCCTCAAGTAACGACTTTTTAAATGAGCCCCATCGACTATGATTACTGGTCGTGCATAGTTAACAAACGAACGTGTCTGCATATTAAAGTATTGAAACATTATTTTAAAATACGAGTTAAATTAATAAGTAAATAAATAGAGCATTAAACATACCGCTGCACCAATGGACATGTAACTCATAACAAATCTGCCTTTGTTGTTCGTTCGAATGTTGGTTACACTACCTAGGTTAGACAATCTAAGATTATATAGATTATTAGGTAGTATTTGAAAGTAATCTTCAAGACTACCCCTCAACATCTCATTTGCGTAACATTTGGCTTTCCATGCTTGGTGGTATGATAGACTTATTTTAAATCGCGCCGACATACCAGTCCTTATATCATTCGGTCGATAGATACGACCTTCTTGTTTCATCACCTCTTTCAGTATATTACCTAGGACCTTCTTGGTGGCATGCTTATTGTTCGGAAGAATTTGGGTATTTGAGCACGTGTGTAGATCATTCAACTTCCGTACTTGAAAGTTGTTGCTATCTTGTATACACCTAGCAGTAATTTGCCATGAAAAATTTGGTGATATGCATGTAGCTGTATACCTTGACTTGTCTGAGTACTTTGGTTTTATCTGGAACCCTTCAGTAACAAACTTTGTACGTAATTGCATAAGAAAATCTTCCTTGTTTTCGAAAGTCTGATTCAATTTAACTAGATCTGAGGTTTCATATATTGTCATTGATCTAGGTTTCATTTCGGGTTGGGTGTTCGAAAGTAACGGTGGCATGTTCCAAAATATATCATCTGGTTGGGGATTATACTTAATTGGCTGGTCATAAGTTTGTGTTTGGTCGACGTGTTCATCTTCATATTCATCATCACTATCAGGGACATCATCCTCATCAACTATGTAGTTAGAAAAAGGGTGTTTTGTTGGTTTGATTGGATTCACATTTTCCATATCATCATGCTCACATCCGCTTTGATCAGATGTAGGTAGGTCAATGATGTAAGGATCTTCGTTACCTTCAAACGGTGGTTGTTTATCATTCAACAAATTGGTGTATTGTATTTGTTGGTTGACTTCATCTGTGGTTTGAGTTTGTAAGTTGAACTGATTTACAGATTGATTTTGTAGGTTCGAATTATTTGTGTATGGATGTGGTTGGTTGTACTGATCAGTGTATGGGTGGTGTAGGTTGCACTGATTGTTACTTTGGTGTTCTAGGTCGTACTGATTGATGGTTGACTGTTATAGGTTGAACTGATTGATGGATGACTGTTGTCGGTTGAACTGATTATTGTATGGATGATGTAGATTGAACTGATTATTGGATTGCTGAGGTAGGTTGAACTGATTATTGGATGGATGATTAAGGTTGTACTGATTATTGTAAGGATTTTGTAGGTTGAACTGATTATTGGTCGGATGTTGTAGGTTTAACCGATTATTGTATTATTGTTGTAGGTTGAACTGATCATTAGGATTAGTAAGGTTTCGACCTAAAACATGCATTGAATTCGTAATATCTTCTAGATACATGTGAACGGGTTGATTTGAGATGGCGAAATTCATAAAATCATTAAAATCATCTTCATCATCAGTGATATCCAAGACACAGTTATCGACAACGTATTTCATAGATATAACTAAATCTTGTGAAACATCTATTTTTTTTAACACATATTTTAACAAAAGCGTACGATTTAAGGGTTTGTCTGGCGCGATTGTAAGTTTTAAAGGTACTCTGGGACAATTAAGTGGCATTTAAACTATATGATTATTGACATGTTCAAAATAACCTCCTGAACAAATATATATCTTTAACTTACTCATCACTATATATGTAAAGACATATAAAAGTAGGGATTACTCACCAATAATTGATGACCTCAAACTGCGCAAAGAGTTAACTTCAACTACTAAGTTGTTGTGAATATGAATCTGGTGTGTTTGAATATCGATCAAGAGTTGGAATTTATTAAATATGGGAATTACCTATTGGTCTATGATTACTTATAGAGTACAAATGGATAACAGGAATAAAAGGATCTACCGTTATCTAATTAAATTTATGAAAGGTGGATTTCCTATCCGTAGCTAATAAGGATAAGAAATGTTATCTAAATGTGGGACCTAGGTTGCCTTTTTAATCATGAAAGTCCACTGTGGTCGACTACTTCATAGATTGTGGTCGACTAAGTTATTTTTATTAAGTGGTCGACCCATATCAGGGTCGACCACAGTGTATTTAAGCAGTGGTCGACCACATTTTACACCAGTGGTCGACCAGGCATTTGGTGACTGTCAAAAGATTACAGTGAAGCATGTTCAACCTGCTGACCTAATATGCCAACACAAACATTAGAGCTACCTTTTACAGTGGAGCCTGTTCAAAATACAATACCAACACAAACATTAGAGCTAACTTTTACGTACTTCGATTCGAGATCTAAAGAATGTCTGCCCCATCCTATGTCTGTATTCTAATGCAACCTTCGCAGTATCTTTCTCGAATGGGTAGGTTAGCTCACAAAATACACGCTCCATGTTTATGCAAACCCGTACACCATAGTCACCGTAATATCCTGACTGCTGAGGTGAGTCGATATAGGTTAATGTAGATGGCATCGAGACGTGTGGTGAAGGAGTGTAGTTAATTGCCCTCAAAAAGTCTGGCAGACACTTACCCAACTCAGAAACATAATAAGCGCAGTGGTCAATTGAGCTGTGCTTGACAAAACTATCATAAATGACGACGGTGAAGTCCTTAAGATCAAGCACAATAAGCACCCAGTGATCCGCATCTTCCAAACATGTTGGGAATAGGACCTACAATTAACGTTAGAAAGTTATACAGATAACTCTAATCTGAATGTATATGTCTATGTATATTTAAACTGCATATGTATATGTATTTGATATTGTAACCTTCTGACACTTCGACCAATGTCGGAAAGGGAGTCTCGATCCGTCTGCATAACAAGTAATATTGGGATTGGTGTAATTCGGGTCAAGTGTTACACCCGTTTTAAAAATCCCCATCCACTTAATCATGTCGACCGGCATGATCGTACATCTTTGGCGGTCCTTTAGTGGCTGAAAATCCATTTGATCTAAACGGTAGCTCCACCACAACAACATAGATCCCCAACCATTAATATTCTGAAATTAACAACCACTTAGTCAATCTCAAGTTAGCGAAGTTAAATGTCGACCACTTTAATAATAAGTTTATAAAACACTTACAAAGTTATCTAAGTAATCGCCTTCAAATTTGTTGTAGATCTGCTCCCAAAACTCATCAGTGATGAATATAAATCCGTCAGATAGGCCCCGAACAAATACTGATAAGCACTCGTAATGTGGAGTCATCATTTCTTCCGGTGTCTTAGGGCCGTCCAGATTCCTTTCATCATCATATAATGTGGAAGGGCCGGGATAGATAAGTCCAGACTTATGAATCAAATCGTCAATGATTTCTAGAATAACATTATCAGGCACTACCGGAGCACTCAGTCTCCCCGTCTTCTGTTGTTTTATCGGGATTTCTTTCTCTGGCATGTCAGGCTTTCTTTTAGCACCCTTTTTGATCATTTATGACGGTGTAACGAAGGGTGACATCCTTGCCCGTGCAATCCGACGGTCCCTTTTGCTTCTCCTCACATAAACCGGTGAAGCAACCTTCACATTATCAAACATATCTTTCTTGGTTGTCTGAACTTCAACATCTGACACATATCCACCAATGAAACCACCATCATCCTGTCACAGAAACACACAGCAGTAAGTCATCAGAAAGTAAGATATGTAGTCGACCTTGACAAGGGTCGACTATAGTATAAATTTAATATAGTCGACCTAGATAATGGTCGACTATAATGTAAACATGGTGATAGTCGATCAAATGAAGGGTTGACTACTCATCTGCACACTGGACAGTTTATATAACTTACCAACTTGCATAAATGAATTATATAATAAGAAATTACCTGCTCTTGTTGATGGATATGTTGTTGTAGGTTTTGTATCATAGAATGGAGTTTTAAAATCATTGTCTTGCGTTAGTCTCTAGAAACATATAAACACGGCACTATCTTTAGTGTCTCACGTGTAACACGGATGCCAACCTCAACCCGATCACTCATCTCCTTAATCTCCTTGGCATGTTTGTTTTCCTGGTCATCTAATCTCTTTGTCAAATTCTTAATCATATCCGTCAACTCCTTCTTCGTCTCATCATCAAATTTCTTCGGATCATCAACTTTCTTCACCGGTACTTTAGCATCGGGGTCCTTGAAATAGTTTACACTAGCAACCCACCACTCACACTTAACCTCTGTCTTGGTGGGCCTCAAACGATTGAGAGGTCGTTCTTCGTCCGGGATATCATCCTGTCATACACATATTCATATACATATACATATACATATACATATACATATACATATACATATACATATACATATACATATACATATACATATACATATACAGTTACAGTTACATATACATATACAGATACATATACAGTTACATATACAAATACAGATACATATACATATACATATGCAGTTACAAATACACATACAAATACAGTAACATATACCTATAGATATACACATACATATAAACATAACACATACATAAATATTTTGGTATAATTATACTCACCGGGAGTTGCATCAACTCAACGTACTCATTCCAGCCCATGACTTTCTTCTTCCGTTTCCAGTGGATTCCACGAGGTATGCCTTCACTTTCCGGCTTGAAAGCATATGCTTCTATTCGGTGTTTGTATGCATCCCATATCCACATCTACAAACAAAAACCAAATTTGGTTAAATATGAAACATGTTAATTGCTTAAAATTTATAAGTACGGATTACTACCTTAAACGCCCAAGTGAAGCCGCTCAAATGGTATGTCATTACCCCCTTCCGGGTTTTATCTGCTACCCTCTCTTTATAAGGTACTAACACGTGATGCAAACTATTGTAAAGTTTGGTCCATAAGAAAGAACCCCACGGATACTTGTTCATCAACTCAAAGTCCTCTAATAAAAGAAGCATGTCATCGTTTACGCTATCCTGCAACTGCTTTCCAAGGAAGCATAAGTTAATTATCAACATAATGGAGACTATGACCTTATCCTTGTCAGTTCCTTTCAACTCATCTTTAAAAAAGGCGTCGTGAAACTCCAAAATATGACGTTGACCACTATGTCGTTTAATAAAAACACGAGATGAAACCGAGTGGTCAAAATCCGACCTCTCTTGACCTATCCAATCTATAAAAGATGTAACTGGACCAAACCGCATCCCGGTAACCAAGCAAAACTCACGTCTACCACACCTAATGACATGGTCTCGGGTAACTCGAAACCATAGCTCTTCTGGCTCCTCACATATTTCGCGTCCGTTGATTACAAACTTTTTCGGACGGTCAGTCTGATTCATTAATAAGCAATGTATGTATCCCGGATCATTGTCATCACACTTTATATCTAACCAATGACCAAAACACGTCTCTCTGAAAATCTTTGTCTGAGCCGGAGTGAGTTTGTTCTTAATCTCCCTTATAAGAGACATCTTGCTTCGAATGGTGACCTTGGCCTCGAACCAAACCTGTAATCAGACAATGATAATGTCATTATACATAAATGTTAATATACATACACATACATACAGGTACATACAATTGAAAAGCAAATACACTATAGTCGACCTTCTTTTTGGTCGACTACAGTTTTATTCAACTATAGGCGACCCAAAATGGGGTCGACTATAGTGTATGTTTTTGGCAGTCGACCCTTTGAATGGTCGAGTATGCAAGTGATCTTCTGACCTAAGGCATCCCCATAACCATATACAGATATATACACTTTAGCAAAAACAATGGGAGAATTGTATATCTACATATACATATACATATACATATACATATACATATACATATACATATACATATACATATACATATACATATACATATACATATACAATTATAGATACCTATCATATACTGACATGTACACACATACAAATACATCCATACACACATAGATATAAATACAGGGGCCCATACATAGATATACATATATACACATATATACACATATACGGATAAACTAACATATACATACAACAACGAAATAGGTTTTACCTCAATATCTGTCATCTTTGAAGGGAAATCTTGATTGAATCTAGGGACGAAATAAATACACTGACGATGAAATTAGGGTTTATCTACAAACTAGTGATCTCTTGATTGAATCTGCAATGAATGAGGGTTTATGAATCAGGGTTCGTAACTAGGGCTTGTGGAGCAAATTTTTGTTAGAGTTGAAATTTGAATTTTGTTATCCCAACTCACTATTTCAGTGTCTTTTTGTATACTCCACCATCATTAAGGTCGCCCGTGTTTTTTGGGGTCGAATATAGTGGTCGACCGATAGCCAACAGAAATCGACCTTGCCAGTTATAAACGGTGGTAGACCACATTTAAATTTGGTGTGGTCGACCGGGTATATAGGTAGTCGACCCAACTGGTGGTCGACTTAATGGTGTAAATAGACAAAATTTTTTTCTTCTAAAAGTGTATTTTGGAATAAAACTTTTTAAAAAAGTGTATTTTGGGGAATTTCCCTATTCAATTCAATGGATACAAAAGGTTGTCTTGATTAACGGTTAAACTGAATTTAATTGTTGTTTGGATTGAATTATGGTTAATATGTTTTCTTACTATTTGCTGAATATTTTACAGATGCATATAAATCATGGTTGAATGACATGTTAATATGCATTTACTCTATTTCATGATTAATCACTGACATGGTTAATGTTTCTTTTCTAAATGATAACCCAAAGGCTTCATGGATTATCGCATGCACTCTTATTCACGAAGTGCAATTAATAATGTAATGATCATAATTATTTGCTTTAACAGCCATGAGTTTAATTTTATGTTATGATGTTCTGTATAATTATGCTCATAATTGTATGATGATGCATGAAACCAATTAAATTATACGGCATGGACTAATTATGATCATATTGTATGTGTGATGGTACAATTATATATGGATGTGTTATGTCAATAAAAAATGATTGTTAACTTGTTCTTTTGGATATTGACATGGTTGTGCTTGTTGGTAAGACAAGGGCTTAATTGGTAACAAGTGTAAAGCCATTTAACGGGTGGTAATGACCCGTTGGATAAGTCACAAGACAATATTGTATTATTGTGAAGTGATTGTTTGTTACTAAATAAAACAACCATGAAGTCTTGATTCATTGATGAGGTATGTTCGTAAACTATTTGATGGTTCATCAAGATGGTACAAGTAAGTGAAACAAATATAATTTAATATGAAATGAGGATTGGATGTTGCTTAATTGTTTCTAAATACCGGTATGCTATGGAAATTGGTGGTATGGTGTATGTGACTACATCAAGTGACTAATTTAGCATGGTGTTAGAAAGATTAAACATGGTCTAGTAATATTTATTGTGATGGGACTTAAGTATTTTAATACTTGTAAAAGTCAATCATGGTCTATGGTTTAATTCACAATATGAATCCTTAAAGCATATTAAATTATATTGAGTTTGCTACTGATCAATGAGATTATACATCTACAAGTCGTTGGACTTTACACTTGGAATAGATGAGGTATCTTGGATCAAAAATGTTGATGTTGAGATCAATGTTGGAGAATTTGGATCTCGCGGAGTTCTCGTTTGAACTTTTTTAAGGAGATCTCGGCATCTCGGAATAATTTCGAGGAGATCTCGGACGTTGACTTACGTTGACTTTATTGTTTTTTTAATAAAAATATACATAAAAACATAAATATATGTATATTTATATATGTTTTTACGAGATTTTACAAAAATATCCGAGAAATGAGGGAGAAAATCTTAGAAATTATGAATTTTACAAGAAAATCTTACAAATTAGCAAAAAAAATTCGAGATATCGTGGCTTTGATTAAGTTTGAACCCGTTGACTGAGAAATCTCGGGAGATGAACATCTCGTCTCGGTTGCCTTCTAAAAACGAGATCTCGAGGGAGATCTCGGAGAGATCTCGGGAGATTTACAACACTGGTTGAGATTATAGATATCCTAAACTTGTTATCATTACTTCTTGGTTTTAGAAGTGGATTGACTAGAGTATGTTTATAACAATAATCTCACTATATAATTTAATGGTAATAATTGTGTACACAAGGATAATGGGGATACATTATCAAGGGTGTATAAATTATAGGCTTACATTGATTACTTGCGAAAGGTGGACATATGTAAGAACTAATCAATCAAATAGTTTGAGTACTCACAAGTTTCTTATGGAATATATAAGAAATTGGTAAATCCTTGGTTAAAAGGATTGTAAAAGGGAAATTGATTGAAGTCATAATGAATAAGATGAAAGTTCATGGTGATCCCTTGTTATGGGATGTTACGTGACTAAGGCATGTATTTGAATGTACAAGTGAAAGTCTAGACACTTATGCCTTAGACAAATTATGTTTCGTGAGGTTTATCACGAATGAAGTGATGTATGTGAATTTTGTTGTGTTACAACAAAAGTTTGACTAAATCACTTGATAAAAGCATTAGCCGGATGCGCGCAAAAGTTGGCTAATATTGTGGGATTGAAGTCTATTTAGATCTTCCATAGTGGGATACCCAATTCCCTTCTAGTACAATGCTAGAAGCTGAATTTAATGAGGAAAGCCTACTATCTGAAGATTGGAACACATTTAATATATGATCCTAAAGTATGTGTTCGGACCCGTGAGATAGAGAAGGTTGAAGTTAAATACTTCTTAATAGTTGTCTTGAAAAATTGCTTCACGGGAGCAAGATTATAAGAAACTACCTACGTGAACATGAGGTTAAGCCGCCTCAAGAAAGCTTGGGACTTAGCTTTTGATATGTTCATGATAGGATTGGGACACAAGGCTTATAATAGTGTCGGGTTAATTGTAGAAAGTATGGAGCTAGTGTGTATATTATCGACAGGTTTTCAAATGAATTGATGGGTTCAAACTATTAGAGCACCCTGATTTTCGAATTCTTCCAGGTGTAATATACTATGTGTAAATTCAATCAATGTGACATTTACACTTATGCACTAGTTATCTGTTTGTTGGTATTTTAGTAATCAAGGATCATACTAAAATGGGGGGGGGGAATTGTTGGTGATTTTAGCATGATCCAACGTCATTTTAGTTGATTGGATTGCTAAGTTGAAAGTGCTCGAACCATTGAAACGCTACACGGATTTGGGGAGTGTGGAGTACACGTTCGTAAAGTGTAAAATGGTTTGAGGATATGTTGTGAGCTTGGAAATAACATTTGGAACTTAAGGAATGCGAAACGCGACTTGAAAGAATGCGAAACGCGACTTGAAAGGCTAAACACACTTGAAAATAAGCTTAAACTTGATTTTGGTGTGCAGTAGCTTTAAGAGACGGCGCGGCTCATGGGCCCGCTGCGCGGCTTAAAGGGTGATTTTGAGTTCGAGAGTTTTGGCATTTTTGGAAGTGCTGTGCTTTGTTAGCCCGCGGCGCGGCGCGACTTAACATTGAATTCGCTGAAAAGGTGCCTTTTCATCCCAAAAGGCATATTTGAACCCCAAACGTTATGGGGTTGTTCCAGGACATTTATGAACGGTTTTTACATGTATTTGGACTTGTTTAAGCACAGATACATGGGTATAAACTTCCAAGCATTGTATGGGTTCATATGAAAAGGTGTGACTCTTCAAGACACCCTTTGACCCATTATAAATATATGGATTCATTTCCATATGAAAGGTGATGTTTTAGCAGAGGGGTATAAAATACTATTAATTTTTAGCAGGAAATACTATTAAATACGATACAATTTTACACAAGATATTTATTTATTTAGAGAATGGATATACTTAAACCTTGTTACAACACTTATAGGCAGTGTACCTAATCGTACAGTAGTGTAGTTTTTAGTAAGTCCGGTTCGTTCCACAGGGAAAATCTTTAAACAAAGCTTAACGCTATATTAGTTTACTTTTATAAAAATACAAATATATATATAAGTAATATTATTATTATAAAGGGGGTTTTTACCGTTTAATGACCAGTTTGTCGATTTAAAACTTTAGTCGCAGTTAAAACCAAATGTAAAATAATAAATAAATACAAGACTTAATTTAAAGCGTAAAGTAAATAATGATAATGAAATTGCGAATAATAAAAGTGCGATAAAATAAACTTGCGACAATTAAAAAGTACGATAATTAAAAGTGCAATTAAATACAATAACAATAAAAATGCGATAATTAGAAGTGCAATTAAATATAAAATAAAGGAAATTAAATATGAAATAAAAGAATTATACTTATTTAAACTTCCGTAGCCATGATGTTTGACGTGTTGATTTTAGTTTTATGCCCATGGGTTAATTGTCCTTTGTCCTGGATTATTTAATATGTCCATCTGGTTTTTGTCCATAACAGTCCATCAGTCATAAATATAAAGTGCGAGTGTCCTCGTCAAATTATCCTTATACCCGAAGTTAAATATTCCAACTAATTGGGGACTTAAACTGTAACAAGATTTTAATACTTTGTTTAATAATTACACCAGGATGTCGACTGAGTGTAACCCAAGGTTTTAATATTTTGTTATCAAATTATACCAAGTGTCCTTGTACATAATTTCACCCCTGTTTTAATTATTCTAGTGGCTATTAATCCATTCCCGTGTCCGGTTAAATGAACGATTATTCGTACATATAAATACCCCGCCCATCATGTCCGATCGAATGTATATGGTAATTTATAGGGACGCCCAATTGTAAATCTTTATATTAACACTAACAAACTATCATTTAGTTAAACAAATATAAAGCCCATTAATAGCCCATAGTCTAGTTTCCACAAGTGTCGTTCTTTTGTCCAAACCCCAATTATGGTACAAAGCCCAATTACCCAATTTTAGTAATTAGCCCAACATCATGATTACTTCGGATTAAATAAGCATAATAATAACTTAGCTACGAGACATTAAATTAAAAAGGTTGAACATAACTTACAATGATTAAAAATAGCGTAGCGTTACACGGACAGAATTTCGACTTACACCCTTACAACATTTGCTAACATACCCTTATTATTAGGATTAAAATTAAAATTAAAATTAAAATATAAATATAAATATAAATATTTACGTATAGATATAGAGAGGATGGATATATGATTGTGAAAAATGATCAGAATTCGGTTGGCTTTATAGGGAATTGAGTTCAGGGATACTCCGCGACTTGCGGCAATTTTTGCCTTCAAACTCCGCGAGTCGCGGAGTTTGAAAATACAGCTCACCAACTTTGGAGTCTTTCTTGCCGACGGATTTTTATTATTTATATAATATATAAATAATTATAAGAATTATTTAAATATTATATTATATTTATGTGCATAGTTGACTTGTAATTTTTAGTCCGTTGCGTCGAGCGTTGAGAGTTGACTCTGGTCCCGGTTCCGGATTTTTGAACGTCCTTGCGTACAATTTAATATCTTGTACTTTGCATTTTGAATCTTGTACTCTTGTAATTTCGAGACGTTTCTTATCAATAATTGGAACCTCTTTGATTGTATTTTGTACTTTTGAGCTTTTTGGTCGTTTGCGTCTTCAATTCGTCGAATCTGTCTTTTGTCTTCACCTTTTATTATTTAAACGAATATCACTTTTAAATAGAACAATTGCAACTAAAAGCTTGTCTTTCTTGAGGAATAATGCTATGAAATATATGTTCGTTTTTAGCATTATCAAATATTCCCACACTTGAGCGTTGCTTGTCCTCAAGCAATATCGTCTTGAAATACTAGAATCACTTCTTTATTCTTCACACTTTGTACATCAGTGATTTCTATACGGCAGTATAAACAATGGTAGTAACGATATGGTTTACAGTCCCACATGACTATAAAAATTTAGATCCATTAAGGAAATTGGATCTTTATGAAAACATTTGATCTTTTGAAAATTAAATCTAGTTGTTACCCTAGATAAGTTTTCCGGAATAACCCTTCACCGGTGTTTGCAAATTCTTTTTGTGGGTTTGGTGGGTTTCAGATTTAAAAATTTTAGCTCAAAACTTATGATTTTGTGTCACCCACTCGCTAACCTTGTATTTGGAAAGCAACACGTCCAGTTTACTTGTCCCGTATATTACCTTTCGGTAAACTACCATCCGGTTGTAAGGGAAAGCGTTGAACAAGCAACTGTTAAGGCAATGTCCCCTGACATGCTTTTAATTATGGTCTATAACGTGTCAGACGCAATTACTATCCTTGGTAGGAGCAATAGTAAAGCTCATCCTTATAATTTTTCGGTCTGGCACAAGGTCCTGTCTTTGACCACTATGCAACCATCGTTCTTACGGTTGACACCCGATTTGGTTCAGGTGACCTAATGAATTCCAGGTGAATTTCTAGGATTTTACGTTCAATGGTAATGAACGCATTGAAAATGGGTTTTCAGAAAACAAATCGGTTTTAGATATTGATCAAAATATTTTCTCGTTCAAGCTCGAGTTTAGATATCATCGAATTCCATGAGTTTGAATTCTCAATCTTTAAGGTCAATCTCTAGGATTGAGTAATATTAGGCTTAAAAGCTGATTTTTGATCTTTTAAGGAGATTATCCTTTCTGGGGATCTGATTCATTAGTCTTATCCAGCTAATTTTCATGGTGCCTCCCCATTTTACGAGATAAATCCTTCTCATGGTTAGGATAAATCTGACCACTTGGCGACCCTGTTTAATGTTGAGGTTCGTGGATTTCCTGCTGATTTTAGTGATGACTTTTCTAGATTTTTCGTCAACCTACAGCTGGTCTGGACGACAACTTCCTGACCTAAATCAAGAAGCGCGTTTCTTCTTCGGAAGACTTTACTTCCTTTTAATGATGGAATTGATTCATCGTGTAGATCCATCTCTTCTTTTCTTTCATTGGGTAAAACAGTTTAGTTTAATCCAAAGCAAAAGTATTTTCAGTTATTTGTACAAAAATATGTGACATATGTTTTGAATAACTTGGTAATTTTTTCCACACTTGGCTTTTATTTTCCTTTTTATTGTCCTCTATTCCATTTTAAATGAATTTTAACATTTTGGTTTGTTTCTCAATTTATGTCCTTTCTGAGGTAACAATAATTTCGGTGTTAACACCTAGTTTTATCGTTCATAAATATGTATAAACATGATTATGAGTTCATTTAATTGAAAATTTTGAAAAATTTTTACTAGAATTGGGTAGTCAGTATATAAGACTATGGCTGTTCTTTATTATCAGAGAGCACTAGATTCTAATACAACTACTACGTTACTAGTATTTTTAATGGTAACCAAGTGTTTAAGATAAAAATTTTAAAATCCGAAAGAATTTAACCCCTTCCCACACTTAAGATCTTGCAATGCCCTCATTTGCAAGAAATCAGTAACAATTTAAATTATTGAGGGTGATTTGTGTGAAAATGATTAAATTTTTACCAAAGTTTCCAAATATATTGGCGTTTGTTTGCTGAATGATAAATGGTGCACATCATTTGTTCATTCCGTCTTGTTGTTATTTCACATATATTTTGCATCTTGTCGTCAAAATTAGTTGCTTTTGCTGAACTTAATGCCAGTCTTTGAAAATGCATTGTTTTACCCTGTTGTGTACATAAGATAAACTGCAAACATATATACATATTTTTGAAGTTTGGTATATTACCCCACATTCAAAAATTATTAAAATCTAAGAATAAAAGTTAGAAAATTATAAAAACTATTACAATATTAACATAAGTATTAAACGTATCAACATTACAAATAATAAAAAAAAAAACTAAGTAGACTAGGGATGATACTGATACCAATAGGGGTTCCATGCATAACCATAGGTGCTATAAAATGCTTCGGCAGGGTTATACGTATGATACGGTGGTTGCATCTCTATAGACCAGGGAGGGAATATGGGCTTTGTAGTAGGAATATAGTTTCTACCTATATGTTGGCAATAAGCTATGATTTGGTTTTGATGAACTTGCCAATCTTCAAATGCTCTATGTCTAGCATTTTCGTACTTCTGTGAAGTTATAAACCTTTGCATTTCTTGCATTTCATTTCCCCCTCCTACATTACCTTGCTGTTGGTTTCTCTCAACCTGTGGATGTCTACCATGGTATTGTACTGCGGCGTTATTTCGCCTCTTTAAAACTTTCGCACCATGGTATACATTTAAACCTATTGTATCGCGGGGTTCTAGTTCTTCGACTAATAATCCCCCCCCCCCCGACTTATATCCACACCGAGATATTCAGCAATCAAAGTAATAAATATACCACCTCCTATTATGCTATGTGGTCTCATCCCCCTAACCATAGCTGATAAATAATAACCCACACAATAAGGTATACTTACAGTACTTTGTGGGTCTCGAATACACATATGGTAAAACAAATCCTGTTCATTTACCTTTTCCTTGTTCTTACCTCTTTGTGTAATCGAATTAGCTAAAAACCTATGAATCACTCTTAATTCAGCTCTATCTATATCCAAATAAGAGTAATTTCCCCCTTTGAATCGGTAATGGCTTGTCATTTGACATACACCATGTGTATCAAAATTTTCATCTATCTTTCTACCATTTAGTATCAACCCTCTACAATCGGCAGATGCTAACTCCTCAGGCGTATATATACGTAAAGCTAGAGCCATGTCTAGTAAAGACATGTGGCGCATCGAACCTCCTAACAAAAATCTAATAAAAAATCGATCGGTTAAACTAGCTACCCGATCATTTAATTTTATATTACACAACAATTCTTCACACCATACTTTATATACAGGTCTACGCATGGTGAATAAATGTACCCAGTCGTTAAAAGTAGAATTACCATACCTCTGTGTAAGTAATTCCCTAATTGGCCCGGCCAATTCTACAGCTTCTAATGGTCCCCATTCTATGACCCTAGGTACCTCAACAACTTTAGAATGAAGAGTATGCAAACCCCTTTGGTATTTTGGATAATCTATCCAAAGTCTGTCAAATCTCAGGTTCGGGTGCAAATCTTTCAAGTGCATATCAGAAAATGTCATGACTGGATGAGGTATATCTTGCTTGTAGTAGTTATCCACCTCCTGTTGTTCCGCATTCTCAGCAGGAGCATTGCGAGCTTGGGATGAAGATTCACCCCTTTCAGTCTACAAAACACATCAAACACAATTTTTGTGCATCCAAATATGCATTAGTGTCAGCAAAATCATCAATCAAAATAATTACAATGACATGATCAATTTATATCAAACTTAAGCTCATTTTCATATTTTCATCAAATCTACACTTTTTCAAATAAGCATATACGAAAATGTTCGTCAAGTTCATAAGCATTCAACTTAAATAACATGTCAAAATAATCATTACTAGCAATTAAACAAGTTTCAAATGGCATTATCTCTCAAAAATCAAGTTCATGAATTTTAGACTTGAAAAAGTCCACTTTAATTCTCAAAATCATGTTTAGGCTCAAAGTTTGGATCATTTAACTACCTAAACATGTTACACTACTTAATTTAGCAACAATTCATGACAAAAATCGGCTATAACCTGTTTATATCAAAAAGCCCCAAATTGCTCAAGAACACAAACCCTAGATTACTCAAAATTTAAAGATTAAGGCTTCTAATCATGTTAAATAGCATCAATCTAGGTTATACAAGCATAATACATAAACAATTTAAGCATAATTACACTAAAAAGCATCAAAATCAAATTGGGTATAAAATTGCTCAAGAACACTAATTTTCGGATTAAATGGTGTTTAGTTGTAGAAAGTTACCGTTTTTCTTGAGTAATTCCTTGATAGCATCCTTCCCAACATGATTTTAGTAAAAGATTTGATGATTAACGGTTAAAAATTGTGATTTTGGGGGTGTTTTTGCGGGTATTATCTTTGCAGTATTTTTGAGTTGTGTGTGTGGTCTGAGCTGTTCTGCGTTTTTATTTTTTTTTTTGATTTTTGGTCCCTCCGCGAGTCGCGGGGTTTAAACCTTCAAACTCCGCGAGTCGCGGAGTTTTTTTTTTTTTTTTTTTTTTTTTTTAACATCTTATACTAATTAAAACAATTAAGTAATTCATTTTAAAATTTTGTTTCCCTTGTTATTTAGGACGAGGTCGTTTCGGATCGATGTCCTAGTCCGTCCCTCGACAAAAATTTTAAAATTTGTCTTTTTGTAGCGATTGTTTTAAAAGCTAAGATTTTTTGGGGTTTTTTAATGTTTTTGGCATACTTTAATTCAATAAGATTAAAAATAATGATAATAAAAGTTCTCGTCCCTCCCTCGGGTAAAGCAATTTCGGTTCAACGACCTAGTCTTCAACTTACGACGAATTTTAAAAATCATATTTTTAACTTAATGAGATAAAGTAAATTTTTGTTTTTAAATTCATACAACTTAAATATAAAATTCAAAATTATTATTAAAAATTCACACCAAACTTAAAATTTAAAATGCATAAAAATAAAATTCATATTTTAAAAATTAAAAATTCACACCAAACTTAATTTAAAAATTCATATTATAAATTCACACCAAACTTATATAAATTTTTCAAATATTTACAATTTTAAATATTTTGTTTTTACAAAGTTTACAATATTAATTTAAAATTTATATATTAATTTTAAAAACATGGTAAAAATAAAATTAAAAATCTTTTTGGCTTTTTATCCCACTTTAATCAATCGAATATTATCAAAAATATGCGCCCCTCTTTTCGGTAAAGTAATTTCGGTTCCAAGACCTAATTTAACTCATGACGAATTTTTGAAATATTTTGGGTTGATTGATTAAAGATATTTATACCTTAAGAATAAACGTTAAATTTCGCAGTGATGTAATAAATTTTTGAATGATATCAATAATTTCGGTCGCCAAACCTAATTTTATTCAATACCAATTTAATACTTTATAGCGAACAAATTAGCGTATATTATCAAAAGGTTAAAAATAAAAATAAAAAAAATAAAAACTGTACAGACTTACCTGTGAGATAGTATTCTTAGTTATATGATCTATCCCATTCATAAGATAGTCGGTTTAATTGTTTTTCCATGGCTACATAGGCGTAACCTCGAGCATTCAGTGTCTTTTCTTCTAAACATATGAACGGTCCGTCTCTGCATAAAGTAACAAATTCGGTATTTGAATAGGTTTGATTATTTGAACATTTACCTCCATGTGACCATTTTCCGCATTTGTGACATCTTTCTAGGTGTCTGCTCTTCTTTTCGCTGCGGATTTTGATTTTCCTTTACCAAATTGTAACTTATTATCTTCGCATCTGGATTCTTTTCTAACTCCGTCCAATCTTTCTCTGATTACTGATACTATTTCACTCGGAAGTGTGTCATTATTACGTTTAGTGATCAAAGCGTGTAGCATTAGACCATGGTTTAGTTCACAGGCAGTCTTCATTTCCTAAAAAAAATAAAAATTCAGAATGGGGGGAGAAGACTAGTTCTTTAGGGTCTGCTAGGGAAAGACCATTCGGGTTCCATTTTCGAGAACTACACGAAAACAGACAATCTAACTCTAACAGAAATACATATTATCCTTTAAAGACTTGATTCTCCCCACACTTAGTTAGCTGTGGTGTCGAAATTGTGATTAACTTCGTTGTCAACTTCCATCGGACCATGTATGTAATGTTTAACTCTGTGACCATTAACTTTAAATTCAATCCCATTTGAATTTATTAAGTCTATCGTTCCGTATAGGAAAACTCTTTTGACTATGAATGGTCCAGACCATCTTGATTTCAATTTTCCAGGAAATAGCTTGAATCGTGAATTGAAAAGAAGAACTCTGTCTCCTTCTTTAAATTCTTTTGAACTTCTGATTCTTTTATCATGCCATTTCTTCCTTCTTTCTTTATAGATTAACGAATTTTCGTATGCTTCATGTCTTAATTCTTCTAATTCGTTTAGTTGACTTAATAGTAGACGTCCGGCTTCATGTAAATCAAGATTACATGTCTTCAAAGCCCAAAATGCTTTGTGTTCAATTTCTACTGGAAGATGACATGCTTTTCCATAAACAAGTCTAAAAGGTGTGGTTCCAATTGGAGTTTTGTAGGCTATTCTAAAAGCCCAGAGTGCATCCTCCAATTTAATGGACCATTCCTTCGGATTTGATCCTACGGTTTTCTCTAGAATACGTTTTAAAGCTCGATTGGTATTTTCAACTTGTCCACTTGTTTGTGGATGATATGCGGTGGAGATTTTATGAGTTACTCCATATCTTTTAAGAACTTTCTCAAGTTGATTATTACAGAAATGAGTACCCCGATCACTTATTAAAGCTTTCGGTGTTCCAAACCTTGCAAAAAGACGTTTTAAAAAGTTGACTACAACTCGTGCATCGTTAGTTGGGAGAGCTTGTGCTTCCGCCCATTTAGATACATAATCAATGGCTACGAGTATATATAGATTATTATGAGATTTTGGAAATGGACCCATAAAGTCAATACCCCAAATGTCAAATACTTCACATACTTTGATGACATTTTGTGGCATTTCATCACGTTGACTTATTTTTCCGACCCTTTGACAAGCATCACAGGATTTGCATAGAAGGTGTGCGTCTTTGTAAATTGTAGGCCAATAGAATCCAGCATCATAAACTTTTCTTGCTGTTAGTTGAGGCCCATAATGCCCTCCTGTTGGTCCTGTGTGACAATGGTTTAAAATTTTACTAGCTTCATCACCAAATACACATCGACGTATTATTCCATCGGGACAACTTTTAAACAGATGTGGATCTTCCCAAAAATAGTGTTTTATATCACTGAAGAATTTCTTTCGTTTTTGGTACGATAATTCTTTTTCAAGGAATCCACAAACTAAGTAGTTTGCATAGTCTGCAAACCATGGGATTTCTTTATAATCTATCTTCAATAGATATTCATCAGGAAAGTTGTCTTGTATGGCCAATTCATTTAGAACTTCTAACTCAGGATTTTCAAGACGAGAAAGATGATCAGCGGCGAGATTTTCTGCTCCTCTTTTATCTCGGATTTCAATATCAAACTCTTGTAAGAGTAAGATCCAACGTATTAATCTTGGTTTAGCATCTTGTTTCGAAAATAGGTATCTAAGAGCAGAATGGTCGGTATAGACCACCGTTTTTGCTAGAACGAGATGTCACGACCCTACTTTTTCCGTTATCTTTTTCCGTTAATTATTTAACGACCGTTAACTGTTAGTGTGCCACGTCATTTCTATGACCTATATTATTATTTTTGTAATATATATATATATATATATATATATATATATATATATATATATATATATATATATTAAATATTATGTGTTATGTGAATATATGTATTCATATTTTAATTTATACGTTTCTACGTCTCGCGGATTTCCATCCGGCGAATCTTTTCGGTTTTTAAACCAACGGTCGAGCTTTCGGGATTTTTAAATCCTAAATATTTTAAATATGATATTTTATGATCATATTATTATTAGGTGTATTTATATTTATTTTTCGTCGCGCGTTTGTTATCTTTCCGGATTTTTAATCGCGTAAGCGTGTTTTCGCGTTTCGGGATTCGTTCGGGCTTTCGGGCCACAAGGACTTGAGCTTTTAGCAAGACGGGCTAGTGGGGCCCACTCCCCACCCCCCATTCGGCCGAAGTCCACCAAGGGAGGGAGTATACTCCCTTAATTTTTCCTTTTTCCATTTTATTTTGCAAAACACAAAACCTAATTCTAATTTTGAGCTCTCCTCTCTCCCTCTCCCTTTTAGGCCGTCGCCACCACCACCATACATCACCATCTTCACCACTTTTTATTGCTTTTATCATCAAATCGTTTATACAATCGTGTTCCTCTCTTCGTTGTCTACGCGATCATATTCTTTGATTCTCGATTTGGGTATAAACCCTAACCCTAGAACTTTTCATTTTTATTTATATTTCTGTATTTTGAGTTTAAATTATTAGTATGATGTATATTAGTTGTTGTAATGTTGTTTGGATGCGTAGAATTGCTCGTTTGCATATGATTTCGGTTTGTAAATTTTGGACAGCAGTTTGATTCGTATATTCTGACTTTGTAACTGATATGAATGTTAAAATAAAGTACATAAATGAGTTCCTCTCATCAAGACATTAATTTTAGACTCCGGATTCATGTCGTTTCGATTCCCGGAGCCCTAGATATGCTTAATTTGATTTTTGTTAAAGATTGAAGGGTGTTCTTGGCATGAACAAGGTTGAGTCCGACTTGGTGACTATCCTTGGTGTCTTTAGGGTGTGTTATTTGGTTAGGACTGATGGTGGGACGAATTTTCATGTTCGGGTCACCTAAATCCGAGCCACGGTTCACCCGTTGTGCCCGAATTACCGTTTTGAGTAAATTGATTTCCCAAATGTTGTCATGGCTGATATCCACGACCTAGGGACTGTTATTGGAGTGTTCTTGAGTTCATAATTGTGTCGGGTGGTTTGAGTAGGTGAAGTTGCATATGTGGCTTGCCCGAAACCGACACCCGGGGCTCAAGATACGACCCGACGAACTTTTAAACTTAAAACTTATGGTTAATGATTTAACTTATGATAAAAATTATGGATTTCATTATTAATAAATTACTTTAGATAAAAGAAGTAATTATTATTATTTAAAACTTATGATATAAATATTTATTATATCATTTAATTATTAATTATGATTTAATTAACATTTTAATTAAACTTATGATTAATAATACTTTTATTATTAAAGGAAAATACTTATGATAAGTATTAAATTTGTTTTTGAGAAATTATTAAAAGACTTATAATAAACATTAAATAATTATTTAATTATTATAAGACTTAATTATTATTTAATTATGATTTAATTATTAAATACTTATGATTTAATAATTTTAATTAGAAACTTATGATATGATTAATAATTCATTATTAATTAATAATACTTATGATATGATTTAAAATTTATTATAAATTAATAATATTTATATTATGATTAATATTTAATTAATTAATTAAATACTTATGTTATACTAATTATAACATTTCAACTTATATTAACTTTAATAATTTATTTTATTTAATTAAACTTATGTTAAGACATTATTATACACTTTTGACTTTAAATAACATTATAACCTATGTTATTATTATAACTTACACTTTTAAAATTAATGTTGACTATGTTTGACCAAGGTTGACTTTTGAGTTGACTTTCGGTTGACTTTGACTTTCAGTTGACTTCTGTTGACTTTCTAAATAAGGAAACTTTCCTAACTTCAAAACTTTCTAAAAATAGAAACCTTCCAAAAATAGAAACTTTCCAAAAATAGAAACTTTCCAAAAATAGAAACTTTCCAAAAATAGAAACTTTCCTAAAATAGAAAACTTTCCAAAAATGGAAACCTGCTAAAAATAGAAACTTTCTAAAAATAGAAAGTGTGTGTCCTTATGCTGTTCCAATCAAACCGATGCTTGCTGAGTAATGTTCTATGCCTACTTGCAACATGTACAATAGCTATCATACTAAGACTTGGCCTAAGTTAGTTATTTATTTCGACCTGCTTTATTTATAGGTCGGCGTTGTGATCTTTCTTGATCACTTTAATTTACTTGCTGTTCGCTTGTTTGTGAGATTTCTTCAGTTGCTATTTAAGGTGAGTTATAGTCCCGTTTTTACATACTTTTCAAAGTATATTTTTGGGATGTGATTACATGCAGATTTTTATTTACGATTAGACACAAGTAACAGTTAAATTTAATTATTCATTGTGAGTTGGACAAAAATATTCCCTAGTCTGGTAACTGTAATCATTGGTTTCTACAGGTGAACGCGAATCCTATGGATAGATCTATCGGGTTTGACAACCCCATTTCGAGCTAGTCGCGCTAGCAATTTATAATCGGAATGTTTAGTACTTCGTAATTTGTTGTAGATACACTGTCCAAGTGTATATTTTTATTGTGTTTGGTAAGGGTAAATAAAGGGTTAAGTGGTTACCAGGTGGCTCATTGATAATGGAATAATGTTTAATGTTTTCTAACATTTTTAAATCTTGTGGTCTAAAGTTTACTTATTTATTTAAACCTATAATTCACTCAACCTTTGTGTTGACAGTTTACTTGCATGTTTTCACAGGTACTTGAGTTATATGATGCTTCCGCTGTCGTTAGAAGAGTCTGCATGCATTTGGGCAGATTTTATGAAACTATTTATGAAACTTAAGCTTGCATTCTATTTTTGGATAATTTAAATTGTGGGTTTGTTGGCAAGGTTTTGTGTCAACTTTTGGATTATTAATATGTTGGGTCGTTTTAAACTACATATTTTGGTTTGTTTCCTTTTTGGGAAAACTTTTGAAATAAAAGAATGCAACTTTGTTTATTTAATTCATTTAAGTCCGATCAAGCTGTGGGACCAACTGACGGATCCGTTAAGTGTTTTGACGGGGTCGTCACATGTGGTATCAGAGCTCTGGTTGTAGGGAACTAGGCGGTCTTAATGTGGTCAACCCGTGGTTATTAGGGTGCATTAGAGTCTAGTCTACAGCCCGACCTTTTTGCTATAGCATTATTATGCATTTCATTTAGTATAAGTTATATTATTAGCTTTCATATCTTTTTAGTATGTGGTTTGCGGTTTTGCTGTTTGCAGATGTCGACTTCGAGCGATAACTCTGTTGCTGCTCCTGCTCCACCGTCTCCTGCTAGACGTCGTGCTAATCAACCAGAGATCGATGATCCTGTTCATTACTATTTTTCTACCATTACTCATATGAACCGGGCTTATAATGAGGTGACACGTATTAACGCCCTTAGTAACTGTTTGCGCACCTTGCCACATAATGAAGTTATGGACGAGATCCGTGCCGACATGGGTAACTTTATCACTTTCAAGCATAGGGTTGAGGATGCGAACAGCAAGCGTGATCGAGAAGTTAATGCTAAGTTCGAGGCTCTTGAGAGCACTGTTCGTGTGTTGAAGGAAGAGTTGGATGTTGTGAAAGGGAAGTTGCGTAAGTATGAGGATCCTGCTGAGACTCATGCTGGACCAGCTTATCACACCCGCTCTAAGCGAATGTGATGTGATTATTCATATTGAGTATCTATTTCATCAGACTTAATGTCCTTTTTATACATACATTTTGGGTTATGTACGGCGTTTTGCCGAGGATTTCATTAAGATTTTGTTATGGGATATTTTTCATTATGTATGGATGGTTATTTTTATGACATCTATTATCATTATCATGTTTTATTTCTGATGTTGTGGCTCTTGGCATGATATATTATGCGTAATATATGTTCATGTATGTTAGGTGCTATGTATGTTGTATGATGTTATCATAAAATATGTATGCATGTGATGGTTATTTCTATAACAATCATAACTGTCATGTTATTACTCATAGTGTTAGTTGACTAATATCTTAATGGTTAGTCTTTTCGTGTTTTGATCTATTCCTTTATGACACTAGTATTATTCTTGGTACTAACAGATGTGTTATTCTATTTTGAAGATCATGCCTCCAAGAGAGTCCACCGAAGCGCGTATGCAACGCCTGATCAATGAAGGAATTGCTGCTGCTATGGCAGCAAATGCTAATGTTAACGCCAATGTGAACAACAACGTGGGATGCTCCCACAAAACTTTTATGGCTGGTCGACCCCAAGAATTCAGTGGTACGGAAGGACCAATAGGGCTTACTCGTTGGTTCGAGAAAATCGAATCTATTTTCAGGGTCAGTCGGGTCCGTGAAGAGGACAAAGTTAGTTTCGCTAGTTGCACTCTCAAGGATAGTGCCTTGACATGGTGGAACAATCTGGTTAGTAGTTTGGGAAGCGATGTAGCTTATGGTTTGGCCTGGAATGATTTTAAGGAAAGATTGATCACCCGCTATAGACCTCGGGGTGAGCTTAAGAAGCTAGAGGTTGAGCTCAAGAATTTGAAAATGCATGGCACCGAGTTAGATGCCTATGAATGAAGGTTTTTCGAGTTAACTTTGCTGTGTCCTAGGGTTTATGCGGATGAGGACCGCAAAATTGAGGCTTACATTGATGGCTTGTCCGAGAAGATTGAACATGGGGTTGAGTCCAGTGAACCCCAGAATATTGAGGCAGCTATGTCTATGGCCCACAAACTTAATGACAAGGTGTTGAGAAGAAGCAAGACTACAGTTGTTGAAAGTAGTGAGGAGGTTGTCAAGAAGACTGATAATGGGAAACGAAAGTGGGATAACAACTGCAATCAAAACCAAAATCAGCAGAAGAAACAGGATACCTCAGGTGCTAATAACAGAAATCAGCGTGTGTGTCCTCATTGCTATAAAGTTCATGATGGTTACTGCATAGTTACTTGTAAGAGGTGCTCTAAGCAAGGGCACATTGCTAAAGATTGTACAGTGCTTTTGCCAGGATCTGCTACTCCCGCGACTGGTGGTAATAATAATAATGTTGGTAATAGAGGTGGTAACGGTAACGGTAATGGGAAATCGAATAATGGAGGTAATCCAAGGGTTTGTTATGAGTGTGGGAAGCCGGGGCATTTCCGAGATGCTTGTCTCAACAAGAAGACTGCAGAGACTGCACGCGGCCGAGCGTTCAACATTAATGCTAAGGATGCGGAGGAAGATCCTAAGCTTGTTAATGGTACGTTCTCAGTCAACGATTTATCAGTTTATGTTCTATTTGATTCAGGGGCTGATTTAAGTTTCGTGTCGAGTAAATTAAGTCCGAGAATTAAAACGCCGTTAACTCTCTTAGACAATACTTATGTTGTTGAAGTAGCTAATGGTAAGGAACTTACTGCTAAGACTGTACATCGTAAGTGTAACATTAATCTGGGTGGTAGGGATTTCGAGATAGATTTGATACCGATTGAACTTGGTAGTTTTGATATTATTATTGGTATGGATTGGTTGTCTGCAAACCGTGCCGAGATCGTCTGTTATGATAAGGCTATTCGTGTTACTGATGTTATTGGAGAGCCACTGATGGTCTATGGAGATAAGAAATGCGCGCAGTTAAACCTTATTAGCTGTATGAAAGTTCGTAAACATCTTCGCAAAGGCTGTCATGCTATCCTTGCTCATGTTGTTGATCCTAGTAAAGAAGTGAAGAACGTTGATGACGTTCATATTGTTAGGGATTTTCCCGAGGTGTTTCCCGATGACTTACCTGGCCTTCCGCCGCAACGCGCGGTAGAATTTCAGATTGATCTTGTTCCCGGCGCTGCTCCTGTAGCACGTGCTCCTTATCGTCTTGCGCCTTCTGAACTTCAAGAATTGTCAAGTCAACTCCGTGAGTTGTTAGACAAAGGTTTTATTCGTCCTAGTTCGTCCCCTTGGGGAGCTCCTGTTCTGTTTGTTAAGAAGAAGGATGGTTCTTTTCGTTTATGCATTGATTATCGTGAACTGAATAAGCTCACTGTTAAAAATCGTTATCCTCTTCCGAGAATTGATGATCTGTTCGATCAGCTTCAGGGTTCTTCTGTTTATTCAAAAATTGATCTTCGTTCTGGCTATCATCAGTTGCGTGTTAAAGAATCTGATGTTTCAAAAACTGCTTTTCGCACCCGTTACGGTCACTTTGAATTTCTTGTTATACCGTTCGGATTGACAAATGCACCTGCTGTGTTCATGGACCTCATGAACCGTGTGTGTAGACCCTATCTGGACAAGTTCGTTATTGTTTTCATCGACGACATCCTTATCTATTCTAAGAGTGATGAAGAGCACGAAGAACATTTGAGGTTAGTGCTTGATTTGTTAAAGAAAGAAGAGTTGTACGCTAAGTTCTCTAAGTGTGCTTTTTGGTTAAGAGAAGTTCAGTTCCTTGGTCATATTGTTAGCAAACAAGGAATACAAGTTGATCCTGCTAAAATTGAGGCGATTGAAAAGTGGGAAACCCCGAAAACTCCTACTCAAATTCGCCAGTTCTTAGGATTGGCAGGTTACTATAGAAGGTTCATCCAGGATTTCTCTCGTATAGCGAAACCTCTGACTGCTTTAACGCATAAAGGGAAAAAGTATGAGTGGAAGGATGAACAGGAGAATGCTTTTCAGATTTTGAAGAAGAAACTGACTACCGCTCCGATATTGTCTCTACCGGAGGGTAATGATGATTTAGTTGTTTATTGCAATGCATCACGACAAGGATATGGTTGCGTTTTGATGCAACGAAAGAAGGTTATTGCGTATGCGTCACGTCAGTTGAAGGTTCACGAACAGAACTATACAACTCATGATTTAGAGTTGGGAGCTGTTATTTTTGCACTGAAGATTTGGAGACACTATCTTTTAGGTGTTAAGTGTACTGTGTACACCGATCATAAGAGTCTTCAACATATTCTCGATCAAAAACATTTGAACATGAGACAACGGAGATGGATTGAGACGTTGAATGATTATGATTGTGACCTTTTGTATCATCCGGGTAAAGCCAATGTTGTGGCTGATGCTTTGAGTCATAAAGAAAGGGCTGAACCACGAAGGGTTAGAGCTTTGAATATGACAGTTAGATCAAACCTCGTTAGGCAGATTCTTGAGGCACAACAAGAAGCCTTAAAGGAGGAGAATTTCGTGAAAGAGAATGTAGCCAAGGTAGCTAAGAAGTTTGAAGTTCGAGCTGATGGTACTAGGTACTTTGCGGGACGTCTTTGGGTTCCGAAGTTTGGAGGTCTTCGACAGTTAATTCTAGATGAAGCTCATAAGTCTAGATACTCTATTCATCCTGGTTCAGGAAAGATGTATCAGGATCTTAAGGAGTTGTATTGGTGGCATAATTTGAAGGGGGACATAGCTAAGTATGTGTCTAAGTGTTTGACCTGTTCTAAGGTCAAAGCTGAACATCAAAAACCGTCCGGATTATTGGTACAACCAGAAATTCCCGAGTGGATGTGGGAAGGAATCACTATGGATTTTATCACTAAGTTACCAAGAGTTTCGGGTGGCTACGATGCGATTTGGGTGATTGTAGATCGACTCACTAAGTCGGCTCACTTTTTGCCGATTAGGGAAACCGATTCCATAGAGAAACTCACCCGTTTGTATTTGAAAGAGATTGTTTCGAGGCATGGTGTTCCCGTTTCTATAATTTCCAACAGAGATAGTCGATTTGTATCGAGATTTTGGCAATCGTTGCAAGAAGCCTTGGGCACTAGATTGGATATGAGCACCGCTTATCATCCTCAAACGGATGGTCAAAGTGAGAGGACCATTCAGACATTAGAAGATATGTTGCGAGCTTGTGTGATTGATTTTGGGAATGGGTGGGATAAGTATTTGCCGTTAGCTGAGTTTTCTTATAACAACAGCTACCACGCAAGTATTAAAGCCGCACCGTTTGAAGCTTTGTACGGTAGGAAGTGTAGGTCTCCTGTCTGTTGGAATGAGGTTGGGGATGCTCAACTTACAGGTCCAGAAATTATTCACGAAACTACAGAGAAGATTGTTCAAATTAAAGAAAGGTTAAGGACTGCTAGAAGTCGGCAAAAGAGTTATGCCGATAAGGGAAGGAAAGATGTTGAATTCCAAGTTGGTGATCGTGTTATGTTAAAGGTTTCGCCTTGGAAGGGTGTTATTCGTTTTGGTAAAAGAGGGAAGTTAAGTCCTCGTTTCGTGGGACCGTTTGAGATCATTGAAAGAGTTGGACCGGTGGCTTATCGTTTGAAGTTGCCACAAGAACTCAGTGCCGTTCACGATGTTTTCCATATTTCGAACTTAAAGAGGTGTTTGGCTGAATTTGATCAGACTATTCCTTTGGAGGAACTTCAAGTTGACAAGCAATTGCATTTTATTGAGGAGCCAGTTGAGATCATGGACCGAGAGGTTAAGACTCTTAAACAGAGCAGAATTCCTATTGTTCGGGTCCGATGGAACGCTAGGCGCGGTCCCGAGTTCACTTGGGAGCGTGAAGACCAAATGAAGCAGAAGTACCCGCATTTGTTCTCAGATGCCGAGTCAACCCCTGCGCCTGCTTAAATTTCGGGACGAAATTTCCGTAACGGGGAGGTACTGTCACGACCCTACTTTTTCCGTTATCTTTTTCCGTTAATTATTTAACGACCGTTAACTGTTAGTGTGCCACGTCATTTCTATGACCTATATTATTATTTTTGTAATATATATATATATATATATATATATATATATATATATATATATATATATATATATATATATTAAATATTATGTGTTATGTGAATATATGTATTCATATTTTAATTTATACGTTTCTACGTCTCGCGGATTTCCATCCGGCGAATCTTTTCGGTTTTTAAACCAACGGTCGAGCTTTCGGGATTTTTAAATCCTAAATATATTAAATATGATATTTTATGATCATATTATTATTAGGTGTATTTATATTTATTTTTCGTCGCGTGTTTGTTATCTTTCCGGATTTTTAATCGCGTAAGCGTGTTTTCGCGTTTCGGGATTCGTTCGGGCTTTCGGGCCACAAGGACTTGAGCTTTTAGCAAGACGGGCTAGTGGGGCCCACTCCCCACCCCCCATTCGGCCGAAGTCCACCAAGGGAGGGAGTATACTCCCTTAATTTTTCCTTTTTCCATTTTATTTTGCAAAACACAAAACCTAATTCTAATTTTGAGCTCTCCTCTCTCCCTCTCCCTTTTAGGCCGTCGCCACCACCACCATACATCACCATCTTCACCACTTTTTATTGCTTGGATCATCAAATCGTTTATACAATCGTGTTCCTCTCTTCATTCTCTACGCGATCATATTCTTTGATTCTCGATTTGGGTATAAACCCTAACCCTAGAACTTTTCATTTTTATTTATATTTCTGTATTTTGAGTTTAAATTATTAGTATGATGTATATTAGTTGTTGTAATGTTGTTTGGATGCGTAGAATTGCTCGTTTGCATATGATTTCGGTTTGTAAATTTTGGACAGCAGTTTGATTCGTATATTCTGACTTTGTAACTGATATGAATGTTAAAATAAAGTACATAAATGAGTTCCTCTCATCAAGACATTAATTTTAGACTCCGGATTCATGTCGTTTCGATTCCCGGAGCCCTAGATATGCTTAATTTGATTTTTGTTAAAGATTGAAGGGTGTTCTTGGCATGAACAAGGTTGAGTCCGACTTGGTGACTATCCTTGGTGTCTTTAGGGTGTGTTATTTGGTTAGGACTGATGGTGGGACGAATTTTCATGTTCGGGTCACCTAAATCCGAGCCACGGTTCACCCGTTGTGCCCGAATTACCGTTTTGAGTAAATTGATTTCCCAAATGTTGTCATGGCTGATATCCACGACCTAGGGACTGTTCTTGGAGTGTTCTTGAGTTCATAATTGTGTCGGGTGGTTTGAGTAGGTGAAGTTGCATATGTGGCTTACCCGAAACCGACACCCGGGGCTCAAGATACGACCCGACGAACTTTTAAACTTAAAACTTATGGTTAATGATTTAACTTATGATAAAAATTATGGATTTCATTATTAATAAATTACTTTAGATAAAAGAAGTAATTATTATTATTTAAAACTTATGATATAAATATTTATTATATCATTTAATTATTAATTATGATTTAATTAACATTTTAATTAAACTTATGATTAATAATACTTTTATTATTAAAGGAAAATACTTATGATAAGTATTAAATTTGTTTTTGAGAAATTATTAAAAGACTTATAATAAACATTAAATAATTATTTAATTATTATAAGACTTAATTATTATTTAATTATGATTTAATTATTAAATACTTATGATTTAATAATTTTAATTAGAAACTTATGATATGATTAATAATTCATTATTAATTAATAATACTTATGATATGATTTAAAATTTATTATAAATTAATAATATTTATATTATGATTAATATTTAATTAATTAATTAAATACTTATGTTATACTAATTATAACATTTCAACTTATATTAACTTTAATAATTTATTTTATTTAATTAAACTTATGTTAAGACATTATTATACACTTTTGACTTTAAATAACATTATAACCTATGTTATTATTATAACTTACACTTTTAAAATTAATGTTGACTATGTTTGACCAAGGTTGACTTTTGAGTTGACTTTCGGTTGACTTTGACTTTCAGTTGACTTCTGTTGACTTTCTAAATAAGGAAACTTTCCTAACTTCAAAACTTTCTAAAAATAGAAACTTTCCAAAAATAGAAACTTTCCAAAAATAGAAACTTTCCAAAAATAGAAACTTTCCAAAAATAGAAACTTTCCAAAAATAGAAACTTTCCTAAAATAGAAAACTTTCCAAAAATGGAAACCTGCTAAAAATAGAAACTTTCTAAAAATAGAAAGTGTGTGTCCTTATGCTGTTCCAATCAAACCGATGCTTGCTGAGTAATGTTCTATGCCTACTTGCAACATGTACAATAGCTATCATACTAAGACTTGGCCTAAGTTAGTTATTTATTTCGACCTGCTTTATTTATAGGTCGGCGTTGTGATCTTTCTTGATCACTTTACTTTACTTGCTGTTCGCTTGTTTGTGAGATTTCTTCAGTTGCTATTTAAGGTGAGTTATAGTCCCGTTTTTACATACTTTTCAAAGTATATTTTTGGGATGTGATTACATGCAGATTTTTATTTACGATTAGACACAAGTAACAGTTAAATTTAATTATTCATTGTGAGTTGGACAAAAATATTCCCTAGTCTGGTAACTGTAATCATTGGTTTCTACCGGTGAACGCGAATCCTATGGATAGATCTATCGGGTTTGACAACCCCATTTCGAGCTAGTCGCGCTAGCAATTTATAATCGGAATGTTTAGTACTTCGTAATTTGTTGTAGATACACTGTCCAAGTGTATATTTTTATTGTGTTTGGTAAGGGTAAATAAAGGGTTAAGTGGTTACCAGGTGGCTCATTGATAATGGAATAATGTTTAATGTTTTCTAACATTTTTAAATCTTGTGGTCTAAAGTTTACTTATTTATTTAAACCTATAATTCACTCAACCTTTGTGTTGACAGTTTACTTGCATGTTTTCACAGGTACTTGAGTTATATGATGCTTCCGCTGTCGTTAGAAGAGTCTGCATGCATTTGGGCAGATTTTATAAAACTATTTATGAAACTTAAGCTTGCATTCTATTTTTGGATAATTTAAATTGTGGGTTTGTTGGCAAGGTTTTGTGTCAACTTTTGGATTATTAATATGTTGGGTCGTTTTAAACTACATATTTTGGTTTGTTTCCTTTTTGGGAAAATTTTTGAAATAAAAGAATGCAACTTTGTTTATTTAATTCATTTAAGTCCGATCAAGCTGTGGGACCAACTGACGGATCCGTTAAGTGTTTTGACGGGGTCGTCACACGAGATATGATCGAAATTTGTCAAAAGCAAAGACAATAGCAAGGAGTTCTTTTTCAGTAGTTGTATAGTTCATTTGTGCTCCTTGTAACGTCTTACTAGCATAATATATAGGTTGAAATCATTTTTCAATCCTTTGTCCTAAAACGGCTCCCATTGCAAAATCACTTGCATCGCACATTAGTTCAAATGGTAGATTCCAATTTGGTGTTATCATGATCGGCGCATTAGTGAGTTTCTCTTTAAGAATATTAAAAGATTTGATACATTCATCTGAAAAGATGAATGGAGCATCCTTTTCTAGGAGTTTATTCATAGGAGTGGCAATTTTAGAAAAATCTTTTATGAAACGTCGGTAAAAACCGGCATGCCCTAGAAAACTCCTAACTCCTCTAACATTGGTGGGATGTGGAAGTTTAGCAATTACATCTACTTTAGCTCTATCCACTTCAATTCCTTCTTTTGAAATTTTATGACCAAGAACGATGCCTTCTTTAACCATGAAATAGCATTTCTCCCAATTAAGAACTAGATTTGATTGTTCGCATCTAATAAGCATTCGTTCCAGATTAGCTAGACATGATTCAAATGTATCACCGAAGACTGAAAAGTCATCCATGAAAACTTCCATGCATTCTTCTATCATGTCATGAAAAATCGCCATCATACACCTTTGAAAGGTTGCAGGGGCGTTGCAAAGTCCAAATGGCATGCGTTTGTAAGCAAAAGTACCATAAGGGCACGTGAATGTGGTTTTCTCTTGATCTTCGGGTGCTATTGGAATTTGAAAATATCCGGAAAATCCATCTAGAAAACAATAGTAACTATTTCCGGTTAATCTTTCCAACATTTGATCTATGAAAGGTAAGGGAAAGTGATCTTTTCTGGTGGCGTCATTTAATTTTCTGTAATCAATACATACACGCCATCCTATTACAGTCCTAGTAGGAATAAGCTCATTTTTCTCATTTGTAATGACAGTCATGCCACCCTTCTTAGGCACGCATTGAACTGGGCTTACCCATGGACTATCAGAAATTGGATAAATTAGACCTGCATCTAGCAGTTTAATAATCTCTTTCTTAACTACATCTTGCATATTAGGATTTAGTCTTCGTTGGCGTTGCACATACGTTTTATGACCTTCTTCCATAAGGATTTTATGTGTGCAATACGAAGGACTTATTCCTTTAATATCATGAATCTTCCATGCAATGGCTAGTTTATGAGCTTTCAACACAGAAATGAGTTGTGATTTCTCATTTTCAGTAAGAGAAGACGATACTATTACAGGTAATTCAGATTCACTATGTAAATAAGCGTATTCCAAATGGTTTGGAAGTGGCTTTAACTCTAATTTCGGTGGTTCTTCTATCGATGATTTGTATCGATATCTGTCTTCTTCTTTTAGCATTTGGATTTCTTCTGTTGTTGGTTCATATCCATTAGCTATAAGTGTAGCTAACATTTCAACTTCATCAATTGGTTCATTACCTTCTCCTAAGGAACATTCTCCTGTTCCTTGTAATTCTGGAAATTCTTCTAATAATTCTGCATGTGCATCTATAGTTTGAATATAATAACATGTATCATCTGCAGATTGTGGTTGTTGCATTGCTCTATCAACTGAAAAGGTAACACTCTCATCCTCTATACTTAGGGTCAATTTCTTACCGAACACGTCTATCATTGCTTTAGCCGTGTTTAAGAATGGTCTTCCTAATATGAGAGGAACTTGAGAATCTTCTTCCATGTCCAGAACAACAAAATCTACTGGAAATACTAAAGTACCAACTTTAACTAGCATGTTCTCCATTATCCCTCTAGGATATTTTATTGATCTATCGGCTAGTTGTATGCTTATTCTGGTTGGTTTCAATTCTCCAAGGTCTAGTTTAGCGTATAGTGAATACGGCATTAGATTTATACTAGCACCTAAATCTGCTAATGCTTCTATTGAACTAAGACTACCCAGAAAACATGGAATTGTGAAACTTCCTGGATCAGATAGTTTTTCTGGTATCTTATTCAACAGCACTGCTGAACAATTAGCATTCATAGTAACAGCCGAGAGTTCTTCCATTTTCTTTCTATTTGAGATTAGATCTTTCAAGAATTTAGCATATCTAGGCATTCCTGAAATCACATCAATGAAAGGAAGATTTACATTTATCTGTTTAAACATATCCAAGAATTTGGATTGCTCGGCTTCAAGTTTCTCTTTCTTCATTTTACTCGGGTAAGGAAGTGGTGGTTGGTATGGTTTAACATAAGGTTTATCCTTAGCTGTGTTATCTTCATTAACCTTCTCAACTACCGGTTCTTTTTCCTTATCTTGATCAGGTTGTGGTTCTTGTGGAGTAGGAATAGCTTCATCAGAAGTTACAGGTATTTCAGGTGGTTTAAGTGTTGTACCACTTCTTGTGGTAATGGCTTTAGCTGTTTCATTCCGGGGGTTAGCATTTGTATCACTAGGTAGACTTCCAGGTTTTCTTTCACCTATTAACCTTGCTAGGTTACTTACTTCTTGTTCCAGATTTTGAATAGAAGCTTGTTGATTTCTAAATGCTTGAGCATTTTGTTCATTAGTTTGTTTTTGAGATGTGAAAAACTGCGTTTGAGTTTCAACTAGCTTCGTCATCATATCTTCTAAATTCGGCTTTTTATCATCGGTTTGTTATGGTGGTTTATTTTGAAAATTAGGTCTTTGCTGGTTGTAAGTATTATTGGATACTTGTTGATTGCTAGGACCTTGTTGGTTGTTGTATGGAATATTTCGGTTATAGTTCTGGTTTTGATTGTAAATAGGTCTTGGCGGTTGATAATTATTCTGATAATTATTTCCAGGCCTTTGGTTTATGTATGAAATATTCTCTCTTTGTTCCATTGTTAGTTCAATACTGAGACAATCTTTTGTCAAATGTGGTCCTCCACACTGCTCACAACTAATTCGTATTGAGTGAATATCTTTAGTCATCTTTTCCATTCGTCTCTCAACAACATCTATCTTTGCGGAAATGGAATCTAAGTCATGGCTAGAATCGGCTCTAGCTGCTTTAGATGATCTAACGATATCTTTTTCTTGGTGCCACTCATGTGAGTGGGAAGCAGTGTTATCAATAATTTTGTAAGCATCAGTTTCGGTTTTCTTCATAATAGAACCACCAGCTGCTATATATATGTCTTTCCTTGTAGTGATGTTGCATCCTTGGTAGAATATTTGTACTATTTGACAGGTGTCTAAACCATGTTGCGGACATCCTCTTAACAACTTTCCAAATCTAGTCCACGCCTCATATAGAGTTTCATTCGGCTTCTGTGTGAACGTAACAATTTCTCCTTAAAGTCTTACGGCTTTAGATGCAGGAAAGAATTGTTTAAGAAATTTTTCAACTAAAACATCCCATGTATCAATCGCCCCTTCAGGTAACGATTCCAACCAATCTTTGGCTTCTCCCTTTAAAGTCCAGGGAAGTAACATGAGATATATCTGTTCATCCTCCACTTCTCGGATTTTAAATAGTGTGCAGATCCTATTAAAGGTACGTAGATGTTCATTTGGATCTTCCTTCGGCGCACCACTAAATTGGCATTGATTAGTCACCATGTGTAGAATTTGTCCTTTGATTTCATAATCTGGCGCATTAATGTCTGGATGAGTAATTGCGTGACCTTGGCCAGTGCGTTTAGCTCTCATTCGGTCTTCCATACTTAAAGGTTCCAGATTCTCCATAATTGAATTTGTTGAATCGGAATCACTAGAGGATTCTGATTTAATGGTTCGTTCCTCAACAATCTCTGTTTGAATGATTGGTGGTTCCGGAGGAAAGTTTAGTGGTTCAGGATCTACGAATCGTTCCTGAATATTCTCCGGATTCTCAATTGTGAGGTCGGGTTCAAAAAATGGATTATCGGAAATTTGAACTGGAGTACTTGGTCGACTGGATGACGATTCTAAAGAAAAATCAACGGCAGTAATATTTGCTAAATGTCTTGATCTAGTTACAGGTGGTGAACGTACAAAAGGTGGTGAACGTCTTGCTCGGTGCATTCACTGAATATCCTATTAGTTTTTAAAAGGAAAGAAAAATTATACAAAGTTATCCAATCAATAGACTTTTCTGATTTTGTCCACGTTTCGAATAGCCAAAAGATGCAGCAGAGGGGCAGGATTCGTTTGGTCTCAATATAATTGAGGACTGTTTGGCTCCAATAACCCGGTCCACGTACAAATCTAACTATTACTACGAACCAGAAAATTTTGATGTCTATTAATTTAACCACTTAAAATAAATTTTCGTAATTTTAAGAAATTTAGATAAGAAGTAGAATAAAAATCTATGTCCTAAAACTAGAATAGCGAGAAATAAGAAAGAAAAAGAGTTCGTCGAAAAAGGTCGAAAAAGAAAAATGGTTGAAAAATAAAAGGTGACGGAAAAATAAAAGAAACTTATAAAACTTAAAAACACTTGACTAACCTAACCTTATTACTACAACTAACTTAAAATTATAATCGCAAATTGAGATTACTAATTGGAATGATAATTGATACATAGGTAAAAGTCGTCTAAAAATATTAAAGCTTACAGGAAAAACTATATCCCAAATGGAAATAACTTAAAAAGAAACTAAAACTTAAAAAGGCGTCGCAAAATTCTAAAGTACCTAAATCTTAGTCTAAAGAAAAAGCACTTAAGGAATTCTACGGCAAAGCCTAAAAATCTAGAAGTAAAAATAACTATGGCAAAAACTAAGTTTAAAACTAAATAGGAGCTAAAAATACAAATATTACGCTAAAACGATTAAAAAGGGACAAAATATAAAAATATACAAAAAGTTGTAAAAAGTACAATTTTATAAAAATATTATTTTTATATTATTTATTTAATAAAACTATTAATTTTACAATTTAATTAAACTAATTTAACTAAAATATAAATTAAATAAAAAGTAAAACTAATTATAATAATAATAATTAATTAGGGTTAATAATAATAATAATTAATAATTACCCGTAATTAAATGCAGATTAGGGTTTCTGTCGGTGTCAGGGTAGCTCCGCGAGTTGCGGTATTCCAAGCAGCAAACCCCGCGAGTCGCGGGGTTTCAAAATTCAACTCTGGTACAGTTTTGAAATTCGACGTTTTTATTTATTTTATATTTTCTGTTTTATATTTTCTATTTTAAAATCTAAAATATTTATATAATAAAAACTTATATTTTAAAAAATAGAATAAAAATAGAACTACTTTATAATTTTATAAATAAAAATCTTAAAGCTAGATTTATATATATATATATTTTTTTTCGGTTTTATATTTATAAAATATATTTATAAAATAAATTAAATAAAACTTATATTTTTACAAACTAAAGAAACTTTATAAAACTTAAATATTTATCAAACTCTTAAAAATATTTATATTTTTGTTTTTCTTTTAATATTTTTGAATATTTAAAACGTATTTTTATAAAAACGAATTTTAATAAAAGTAAACTAATTTTTTTTTATTAGCGTTGCGCTTCCGGCTTTTAAGCTAGATTGTTCCCCGGCAGCGGCGCCAAAAATAACTTGATAGTTTGAGCAGAGGGGTATAAAATACTATTAATTTTTAGCAGGAAATACTATTAAATACGATACAATTTTACACAAGATATTTATTTATTTAGAGAATGGATATACTTAAACCTTGCTACAACACTTATAGGCAGTGTACCTAATCGTACAGTAGTGTAGTTTTTAGTAAGTCTGGTTCGTTCCATAGGGAAAATCTTTAAACAAAGCTTAACGCTATATTAGTTTACTTTTATAAAAATACAAATATATACATAAGTAATATTATTATTATAAAGAGGGGTTTTTACCGTTTAATGACCGGTTTGTCTATTTAAAACTTTAGTCGCAGTTAAAACCAAATGTAAAATAATAAATAAATACAAGACTTAATTTAAAGCGTAAAGTAAATAATGATAATGAAATTGCAAATAATAAAAGTGCGATAAAATAAACTTGAGATAATTAAAAAGTACGATAATTAAAAGTGCAATTAAATACAATAACAATAAAAATGCGATAATTAGAAGTGCAATTAAATATAAAATAAAGGAAATTAAATATGAAATAAAAGAATTATACTTATTTAAACTTCCGTAGCCATGATGTTTGACGTGTTGATTTTAGTTTTATGCCCATGGGTTAATTGTCCTTTGTCATGGATTATTTAATATGTCCATCTGGTTTTTGTCCATAACAGTCCATCAGTCATAAATATAAAGTGCGAGTGTCCTCGTCAAATTATCCTTATACCCGAAGTTAAATATTCCAACTAATTGGGGACTTAAACTGTAACAAGATTTTAATACTTTGTTTAATAATTACACCAGGATGTCGACTGAGTGTAACCCAAGGTTTTAATATTTTGTTATCAAATTATACCAAGTGTCCTTGTACATAATTTCACCCCTGTTTTAATTATTCTAGTGGCTATTAATCCATTCCCGTGTCCGGTTAAATGAACGATTATTCGTACATATAAATACCCCGCCCATCATGTCCGATCGAATGTATATGGTAATTTATAGGGACGCCCAATTGTAAATCTTTATATTAACATTAACAAACTATCATTTAGTTAAACAAATATAAAGCCCATTAATAGCCCATAGTCTAATTTCCACAAGTGTCGTTCTTTTGTCCAAACCCCAATTATGGTACAAAGCCCAATTACCCAATTTTAGTAATTAGCCCAACATCATGATTACTTCGGATTAAATAAGCATAATAATAACTTAGCTACGAGATATTAAATTAAAAAGGTTGAACATAACTTACAATGATTAAAAATAGCGTAGCGTTACACGGACAGAATTTCGACTTACACCCTTACAACATTCGCTAACATACCCTTATTATTAGGATTAAAATTAAAATTAAAATTAAAATTAAAATATAAATATAAATATTTACGTATAGATATAGAGAGGATGGATATATGATTGTGAAAAATGATCAGAATTCGGTTGGCTTTATAGGGAATTGAGTTCAGGGATACTCCGCGACTTGCGGCAATTTTTGCCTTCAAACTCGGCGAGTCGCGGAGTTTGAAAATACAGCTCACCAACTTTGGAGTCTTTCTTGCCGACGGATTTTTATTATTTATATAATATATAAATAATTATAAGAATTATTTAAATATTATATTATATTTATGTGCATAGTTGACTTGTAATTTTTAGTCCGTTGCGTCGAGCGTTGAGAGTTGACTCTGGTCCCGGTTCCGGATTTTCGAACGTCCTTGCGTACAATTTAATATCTTGTACTTTGCGTTTTGAATCTTGTACTCTTGTAATTTCGAGACGTTTCTTATCAATAATTGGAACCTCTTTGATTGTATTTTGTACTTTTGAGCTTTTTGGTCGTTTGCGTCTTCAATTCGTCGAATCTGTCTTTTGTCTTCACCTTTTATTATTTAAACGAATATCACTTTTAAATAGAACAATTGCAACTAAAAGCTTGTCTTTCTTGAGGAATAATGCTATGAAATATATGTTCGTTTTTAGCATTATCAAAAGGTTAGACTTTTGACATAATGTTCCATTTCTTGAACATGTCTAACACACTTTCAACACAAAACTTACAGATTATACTTTCTAGAATTGCAAGGAACAATTAGTTTTTGGTCAAGACGATTGTTCATACTAGTCTTATCCTAATAGTGATTTCGTGTAACCCGTGACCAAGTGGGTCGAAATACTCTATTAAGAAAGTGTTTCACGATTCTAGTATCAATCCGGTTGTTGATTCTTTACCCACTAATCCAATATTTCTCCAACAATCACTTCCCACGTTTACTTTCATTCAAAAACGCCATTTAACACTTAACAAAAGTGTTTAACATCCATTTGACCAAAACTAGTGTCATCATCAAGTTTGACCCAAATCAATTTACCCATTTTGAAAAACGCCCCATAATCACTAACGGCTAGTGATTATATTTCCAAAACACCAATTAACAGCTAAATCAAGTATTTACATACTTGATTCACCAAAACTTGACTCAAAACTCATTTTTTACACCAACCCAAGTCAACACACATTTTGACTAGTAAACTTGTTCTTAAGAACATCAAAACCACCAATACACTTACAAACTAGTGACTAACACCCAAATCCATGACAAATACTTCCAAATTCTTCATCAAACCCTAAACCCACAATAATCAGGTTTACTTACACTAACAATACCAAAAACCCCCAAATTTCACAAGAAGTGGGTTCTACAACACATCAGTAACATAAACCCTAACCCAAACAAGAATCAAACAATGAAAATTGGAGTTAGGACTTACCACCACTACCAAAATGTTGCCAAGAACAAGATGAACAACTTTAACTCTCGCAACTTGACCCGATTCACTCTTCTTCTTCCTCAAACCAAGCTCTCTTTTTAAAATGGGTTCCTCTCTCTAGAAATGGATGAGAGTGTTTGTGAGGGTTAGAAATGAGCTAGAGATAAGGCTTGATCAGTTTTGATGCTAAAAACCCATCGTTAAAGTGAAAAGACACAAATACCCCCAATTTAAACCTCAAAAACGAGTTCAAAATGGTCATTCTGCACTTCTGTCGCGTTTCTCGACACCCTAAACGCGACAAACTCAGTTAGAATGCGATGAAGTGATTAGGACTTGGGTTTTTAAGCCTGTCGCGTTTTGGTCATGTCTGTCGCATTTCGCGACAGACTGGAACGCGATAAACCCACTCAAAACGCGATGATACCAGTTCTTAGAAGTTTAGGGACTGAAGTTGACAGATTCTGATTCTGATGTAAATTCTGAAAATGCATAAGTGTTAGGTTCACTTTCAGTGGCACTTCTTGATGCACACATTTACTGACACATTCAGGAACATTTTCTGATGCACAAAATTTAGGATCTTACAACTCTCCCCCACTTAAACTATATCACATCCTCGTGATCTCCGTCACTTAACCAATCGGACCCACACTCTATGGTCCTCCAACACACATCCAAACTCGATGTTCATAACAATTTCCATTAACCCGAATATCTCACCACACGTTAATAATCACTAACGTGCATTACCGCAACCAGCGGTATCTCATACGCTCGACGTCCAAAATACACACTTAGAAAATAAGGAAAACACCATATATTCCTTCAAATTCTCTCGGCTATAACTCGCAAAAAGCTACATCCACAACTATATCACCCAACGCGATCTACTAAATTCACTACACCGTGAACCAAGTCTTGCATTAATCCAAATCGAGAAGGATTTATACCGCGTCAAACCTCCGTACTTACAACGGTCCATAAACGTACCACTCAACGATCGCACATCCGCTTATGTGCAAACATTTATTTTCCACCCCATAAAACCCGTGATTCTCAATTTTACAAGTCGTTGCCAACTGGTCAATCGACATACTCCTCTGACGAATACTTCTTACAGTCACCACAACCGGGTTATTCCTTTAACGAAGAAATTTTGGTATAGCCAAATAATCACACTGGGAACACAAACTTTCCCATCAATCGATCCGCACACGACCACCAGTCTCTGGATTAATCCAGGACGACATTAATACACCACGAACTAGGCAAAACATCAACACTCGACACAGGGTTTCTCCCTTAAACCCTACAACACATCCATACACTACGGCTTTCAAGTACTAGCATGGAAACTATTCGTGTACTAGAATCCCGTCAATAGCGAATTATCATCATGACAATTTGCGATTTGCCACACGACCCACAAAAAATATTCACCCATGCAGGGTGAATCCTCCTACCTAGACCGTCCGTTAAGGATAGCCTCAACATTTAGATGCAACTAACGGGTCACATCACTAGGGAACACACTTCGCAAAAAGACAACATCCGCGCGTCTCGATGTGAGACAATCGGAATCGGTACTCTCCGCTTCACAATTATTCATAAACTGGAATAATCCATTGACAATTTCCACGAACATGTTTCCCGACAGGGAAAATACAGTATCCTTCATGATATCGAACTCGTACCCATTCAATAATACTATCTGAGTTTCACGACAACCCAGATCTTCACTATGAGAGCACCTGCAACCTACTCTACACAGGTGCGGGCTTACAGGGCTCACGATAGCTTCATTCTCTAACTTCCATGATCTCAAACTTCACACTTGGTCTCATACCGCACTTGGTACTGCACGACCACCTTACACAAGAAGACTTACGCTTCACTTGATCCCGTCATCACAACTCTACACATAACATTTCGGAAACGTAACTCACAATCGTAACGCACGATCTCGAGTCAACATCAACAACCCGTCAATCTTCCCCGTTAGGAACTCCAATCCCAATTGAGGCCTAACATTGTACACCCCGATACTTCACTAAATTTAGCACCACCTGAGTTTCCTAGGGCGGCAGTAAAAACTCCCCCACTTAGGGCTCAGCTCCACATTCTCACCGCCAAGATGATAACACCCCGCGGAATTGTCATTCCACGACACACATGACCACTCTCATCGTTGGTCATATATTTCAAAATCACCGCAAATTCACTTTAGGCTCTCAGAGTCGTCATATACATTCACTCGAAATATCGTACATGCGACGACATCGCGCCTTCATACCACAAATCACAATCAATTGCCTTAATTGTTCGCAAAGCGAACTCCATCAAAGTCCCACATACGTCTCTATGCCTAAGCATATGCCACTCCGATTAATCAGTCGTGCATCTCAGTCGAGATCCCCCGATTTTCCACCTAACGAACATTTATCAACAATTTCTCACTCTCATGGAGAAGAGTGATCAATCCGACACTTGCGTCGACCGCAATATTAACACTTCATCATAACCTTCATCCTAACCGAACATTAATTCCATTACCGGCTCACCGGTCATCTTTACCCGTCTATCACTTAAGAGCAACAAGATTTGCTCATCCGTCACTTCATAAGAAGTATTTACTGCATTGTTCTTAAACTTTGACTTTCGCAACCGTCGAATTACTATCACCCGTCGTTCACTATTATAATATCCACTGCTTCCAAGGGTATCTCACGGGCACCCTAAGTAAAAGGGATCATACCATCACCGGAGTTGAACATTACACTAGCAGGTATAAGGGGGCACCTGACGCAGTGTCATGCAGACTCCCACCGCAATCTACCGAGATTTAGAAACTCGATCTTTAAGTTCCATACACCCGATGTCACCCGTCTCTCCAAAATAATGACCCGAAGTCATACCTACCCAACAAACGTTACGGTTTATTGTCTTATCGAAAGTTCCTAGGGATCACACGCTACCCACAATTTCCACAAGGCCAAACGATATAGCCTAACGAAGCCCTTCATCTAACACTAAGGAGATGCTCGGGAACACCAAGTCTTACACCCTTCTACATATCGACACAACCACATCTACATAGGATATCCCGTTAGGAATGTTACCCTATAATCCACAACACACTAACGCCACCATTGTCATATGGGTCCTACTCCCGTGAGTTTAATGACCCGAAGACTCCTCGATTAGTCAATTCCAAGGCGTCTCACAACTAGAATCCTTACACGATCCTCTAACCATACACTCTGCCGAGTGTAACCCCAAACTACAATCATTAGACTTGTCGCATTCCATTACGGAATTCAAGTCTTCGACACACACACGTGCACACATTAATTGGCCATCCTAATTATGATGGGTAACTACAACCAATGACAATCTCAACAGTGCACCCACTACTTAGGGTGACTACCCATGCGCCGAACTCGTGAGTTCGCTCACTCACCTTAGCTAATCGGAACCACCGTAACACCTTCCCGACTCACAAAGAACCCGATGTGACAATAAGCACCTCACCCGAGACCACTATATCCTAGGAACCAATAAAAGATTCCTAACTCGTCTCGATTCTACGCCAACCATGCCACGTTTCCTCCACTCGGTACTCGTCATGTCATGCTTGGTGTCAAGATACACTTTCGTAATAATGGTGATCAGTCACTATTACAATTGCGTACCTTACCATTTTTACATGGTCATGCAAAGTACTTTACTCGGACTGTCGCAATATTCACACAAAATAACACATGATAACTCCTAGTACCCGGATGACCAAAGCCCTTATGGTGAACTTGATCACTCAAAACCGCCAAACATGTGAATCTCTCCAATAGATTCGTCTCTAGGACACCGCACCAATATGTACCTGTATATATACACCTATATACAATATAATAGTAAATATACACAAGTACACCGCAACAAGTCAACCTACAACCTAGGCGACTATCACTAAAATAACGTTCAAGTTCACCTACTTACATTAGGCAATAGCTAACTAAGGCACTAATCTACACATGAAATAAGGCCCCACATAATCCACTTTGGACAAACACAAGTCCTAGTTAGTCACCTACTCAAAGGCACTAACAAATCTCAATCTGACCAGTATTCCTACAAGTCCCGCAAATAATGCATAATCATCAATAAGTCTAAGACTAGGCACCTATTCTAAGGTCACCTAATTCCCTTAGACTATGCTCTGATACCACTTGTAACGACCCCAAATCCGTTTACCAAAAACGAAGCACTTTTTTTTATATATAAGTTAGGTCCCATTAATACACAATATTTCTAACTTTGTTTTAACCAAAAACATAATATCGTGACATTACGTTTAACAATTTACAATGACCCTTGGTACCCAAATGACACCTTACAAAAGCATTTGTAATAATAATCCAATTACACAAACACGGGTTAATACTCAATAATCCAACCCGATACCAAGAGCATAATCCCGAGGACTACCAAATCCACAATCCGCGTCCAATTATCCAAAAGCTACCCCATCGAGCCCAAGTGCCCCTACGCGTCTAGTCTAACATCTAGTTAGCTTCACAATCACAATACCTGTAAAAAGTTAAACAACGAGAGGGGTAAGCAAAATGCTTAGTGAATGCAATAATTATACATATACATATATAATCTACTTACTTTCAATCACTTACACAATTTCCGCATAAATACTAGCAATATAATTAGCGTACCATCGTAAAGTATAACGCTAAATCTCCGATAACACAAGCTAGTATAACAATAGCATATAACACGAACAATATAATATGCTACACTACAACACACAAAACATTGATGTTCACAACATCCATTAGTATTCAAGGTTTCAAGGCTAGCCCAACGAATGGTATCGTCAACATCGAACTTAATTCCCATCCGTCCTAATAAATGTGGTATCATCAACATCGAACTTAAACCCACATATGAGGTATCGTCAGCATCGAACTTAAACCCTCATCGAATGAATTAATGTGGTATCGTCAACATCGAACTTAAACCCACATATGAGGTATCGTCAACATCTAACTTAAACCCTCATCAAATGTCACTACAATAGTGGTATGGCTTTGTCAACATCGAACTTTAAATCCATACTTGAGGTATCGTCAATATCGAACTTTAAACCCTCAACGAAACAATAATACACTCTAGGATATGGTATCGTTAACAACGAACTTAAACCCATATCCCACAAGTAAATAAATCATATACATACATATATAATTATTCCACTCACCTTGGAATGCCCGCACAAGTCATGTATAACATGATCTCCATCCTCAAATCCGAGCAAGTAACCACCTATATCACATATAGGTACATTATACACATAAATAGCCATTCTCTAAAAGAGAACCTGACACAAATATTCCTTAGCCGAGGGATCACACCTTGCTCACCAAAACCCGCCCATTTAACACCTAATTGACACGAACCGATTACCACTTCGGGTAGTTATTCAAACCAACACAACAAAGTACAATTTAACCCAAATTATACTTTACACCAATTAGACCAAACCTAGGTCTTAACACTAAATTAATACTTAGGTAGTAATCATTTCAAACGCCAATTACACTAAAAACCCCAACACGTGCAATATTGACCCATATTGCTTTTGACCACGTTTGACTTATGTTAAAGATACCATTTTAACCCAAAATCACTTCCCACATTTACTTTCATTCAAAAATGCCATTTAACACTTAAGAAAAATGTTTAACATCCATTGACCAAAACTGGTGTCATCATCAAGTTTGACCCAAATCAATTTACCCATTTTAACCAAAGTCATAAAAACGCCCCATAATCACTAACGGCTAGTGATTATATTTTCAAAACACCAATTAACACCTACATCAAGTATTTACATACTTGATTCACCAAAACTTGACTCAAAACTCATTTTTGACACCAAACCAAGTCAACACCTATTTTGACTAGTAAACTTGTTCTTAAGAATATCAAAACCATCAATACGCTTATAAACTAGTGACTAACACCTAAATCCATGACAAATACTTCCAAATTCGTCATCAAACCCTAAACCCACAATAATCGGGTTTACTTACACTAACAATACCCAAAACCCCCAAATTTCACACGAAGTGGGTTCTACAACACATCACTAACATAAACCCTAACCCAAAAAAGAATCAAACAATGAAAATCAGAGTTAGGACTTACCACCACTACCAAAATATAGCCTAGAACGAGATGAACAAGTTTAATTCTCGCGATTTGACCCGATTCACTCTTCTTCTTCCTCAAACCAAGCTCTCTCTCTCTAAAATGGGTTCCTCTCTCTAGAAATGGATGAGAGTGTTTATGAGGGTGAGAAATGAGCTAGAGATAAGGCTTGATCAGTTTTGAGGCTAAAAACCCATCCTTAAAGTGAAAAGACACAAATACCCCCAATTTAAACCCCAAAAACGAGTTCAAAATGGTCATTCAGCAATTCTGTCGCATTTCGCGACACCCCATACGTGACATACTCAGTTGGAACGCGATGAAGTGATCAGGACTTGGATTTTTAAGCCTGTCACGTTTTGGTCATGTCTGTCGCGTTTCGCAATAGACTGGAACGCGATAAACCCACTCAAAATGCAATGATACCAGTTCTTAGAAGTTTGGGGACTGAAGTTGATAGATTCTGATTCTGATGTAAATTCTGAAAATGCATAAGTGTTAGGTTCACTTTCAGTGGCATTCCTGATGCACACATTTACTGAGACTTTCAGGAACATTTTCTGATGCACAAAATTCAGGATCTTACATTATTGAAGAGAATGCTTATAGAATCTTCCGCATGAACGAGATTCCAAGGAGTGAAAGGTTTACTTACATTAGTACTCAATTTCTTCCAGCTAATGAAAGAACATGGTATCGTTGGATGTGGAGGAGACATGTTAATAAGAATGAAGATGATCTATGGGTTCAACGTAAACATCGTTTGATAGAAGCGTTGGATATTAAATGACTGAGGGGAAACATAAGTGATAAGAAAGATGTCTTAAGTCAGTTCCATGTTATCCAGGCAGATGAGAAAGAGTACAAGTTCATTCAAGCAAATTTTCCAAATCTGAACAAGATCGACATCAGTCACATCTACAACTATCTCAGTATCCTTACCGAGGGTCCATTTGTGAAGTATCAAGCATTAGAAGCGGTGAAGAGATACATGATAGAGACAACTAAAATGATGAGACTAGGAGACTTTCAAATAGGCCTTGAGGCAAAAAAGAAAAAGATTAGAATAACATGTTCGGATCAATCTTTGGAAGTACTGGAGAACATGACATTATTCCAAACATTATTTAAACCCGAAGGGTTTGTATTTGTCAATTCTCAGAAAGAAAAGGTGTACATCATAATGAGCGAGCTCAACAAATACTCTGATGGAACACTCAAAGTTGCATTGAAATATCTCAAGTATTGTCAGAAAAAGTTTGAGGATGTTGACATGAAGATGAGTCTTAGAGAGTTTATCAAACACATCAGAGATCGTCTCAAACTTCGGATTCATACAAGACACTTTAAGATTCTACGCGGACAAAAGAAAAGAAGGATTTTCAAGGAAATGAATGAATATCCAATCTATGCACGAGATCCATGAAAAGAGTGGCGAACATGGAAACCATCTAAAAAGATTTCAGAAAATCAGGTTGAATTCTCAGAACCAAGCGCTACAAGATGGAAAGCTACTTTTGGACCCTTGAAGATTCCAAAGTAGGATTAAAATTTGAAGTTACATTTAACACTAAGGGGGAGATTGTTAGGTCCCCATAATGTATAGTGTTAATGTGAATGAAGCTTAAGTAGAAGGTTCTATAGATGAGGGCTATATATAGAACCTAAGTAGTCCTAATTAGCTAGACATTGTATTGTAGTGAGTTTAAGAAGCTATGGAATTTCATTTCATCCGAATTACTCTCTATTCAAATCCGTTACTGTTCATCCGAATCTCATTCTTTCTCTTGAATCTTCGATATTCAATCATGATCTGACCTATCACAAACCTTGTATAAGCTTAATTCATTCGAAATCTATCTAGGTGTAATCTGTATTAATCGGTTATCTATTCAGTCTAAAGATAATCGTAATTCTTTGAGATTATTTCAATAAATGAGTAACGTTGAAAATCACTTATGACTCTGATTTAATTGATTGTTAATAATATACTTAAACTGTTAAAAACTCTTAATTTAAGAATTGTATTCACCCCCCCCCCCCAACACAAACTTCTTGTTGTTAATCGGGACCAACAACTGGTATCAGAGCTTCAGTCTTGATAATTTGATATCTTGGATATGAGTTCTCTAATGGTCGCTTACAATAATTCATCTTATCTTAAAAATAGTTCTGCAAGTAGACCACCTAAGTTTGATGAAGATAAGTAAAAACTTGAAGAGATAGATTCATGTTTCACCTTGAGTCAATCAACCCACTCATGCTTGACATTGCAAACAATGGCCCATATGTTCCCATGGACACTATTAATGCTAGACCTGAAACTACAGATTCTCCTGCTATTAAAGCTAAAGAATTCATTTTTACTCCATCTAGATGGTAGGATGAAGACAAGCATCATGTTGGTTTTGACCCATATTTCAAAACTATGATAGCCATAACTTTACCTATTCATGTTTTTAAAATGATTAAAAGGAAACCAACTGCAAAAGCTATCCTAGATGATCATGACATCACTTATGATGAGAAAGATGAGGTTAGGTAAAACAAAATCTTTGCTTTGAAAAGGGAATATGAGCTCTTCTTTGCTTACAAGAATGAGACCTTGAAACAAACCATTATCAGATTTACTTCTCTGGTAACTGACCTAGACTGACTGAAATTTTCTTTCACTGACTTTGAACATGTCAATTAATTCATTGACTCATTGCATGCTAAGTGGAAACCTGTCACTGACCCTCTTAGGACCACCCAGACCTTAAAGAATTTTGACATGTCCTTTTATATATGGTGCTCTTTGGAACCATGAGAGAGCAGAAGCATAACTTGAGTTCAACCTAAAAGAAAATTTTAATTCTGTGTAACCCTAAAATCTTCTAAGTCATAGGATGTTGCTTTTGTTGTTGCATCCAAAAAGAAGGCACCGAAAGCCTTACTAGTTCAAAAGCTATTGGCAGAAGAAGAGGCATCTGAGGATGATGAAGTGAGTATGACTGAGTCAGAGGAAAGTAGTGATGGTGATGATGTGGAAGGGTTTGCTGAAGGTATGGCACTACTGGCTAGGCGTTTCAAAAAAATTTAAACGTAGTAAGACTAGTAAGCCGTATAGAATTAGCAAGAAGCCAGTACTAGGTATTCAAGTAAATCAGTAGCTTGCCCCAAATCTGAGTGTTACAATTGTGGTAAGGTAGGGCATTTTGCATCTGAATGCATGTCCTGAAAACCGTCTACACATGCCAACTCATTTTCAAAAGCTGACAAGTACAAAAATAAGTACAAAGCTATGAAGGTCCAGCTGAAGGAAAACTCAAAGGTTGAAAAGAAGGAAAAGAAACCTGAAAAGATTTTAGTTGCAGAACACCATGATTGGGATGAAACCAGTTCATCAACTTCATCTACAGATAGTGAAAGTGATGAGAAGTGCACTGGTTATTCATCTGGTAGAAGGATGTGTTTGATGGATAAAGAAATTGATGAGGAAGATACTGGTAGTACATTTCTAGCTGATATGAGGGAAGCAGATCACAAAAGAGACTCACCTCAATGGAAATCTGAAATGATGTATAAGGTTAAAAATTTTCGAACTTATACTGATGATGAAAAAGCTAAGCTGAAATGTTTGACTATCTGAGAATTAATCTCTACAGAGGCAGCAAACGTGAAGAAGTTTTTAAAACTGAAATCAAATCTTTGAATGAAAACTTAAAAGCAAAGTTGATGAAATTAAAACCTTAACTGGTGAAATTTTCAAACTTGAAAATTAAAATTATGCTTTACAATCTCTTCACTCAAAAGCAGCAGAAGTCAAAAACCAGCTGGGTAACCTAAAAAACATTGTGGCTTCTTGGTGTACATCTTCTCAATGCGCTGCTAATGTGTCAATGAGCAAGTTCCTGCCCAAGTAGAAGCTTTCTTTACTGGTGACTATGTTGTTGCTGCTACTGCTGCTCATGCAGAAGTTTCATTCATGGACCCTATTTTTGAATCTGATATTGAAGTTGTCTTGCCAAACACTTTTGCCAAGATAGTTAAGGGTAAAAAGTTCTTGACAAATAAATTTGTCAGATCTACAGAGAACCCACCATTATCCATGAAAGAAATCTTGGAGAATGAAGCTATAGCTAGAGAAGCCAGTACCTCAAATGATAAGACTACTGACCCCTCCAGTATTTACTACTCCCTCTGTTCCATATTAATAGTCTACAGACAAAAAACACATTGTTTAAGGAAATGTCATAAAAGTACCGTTTCCAGTTTACCCTTACCTTTCTTTCTCTTTTAATCCTATCCACATACATTAAAGGCATAATAGAACTTTACCTTATCATTGTTATCTATATATGAAAGTGGACTATTAATTTGGGATAACCCAAAATAGAATACTAGACTATCAATATGGGATGAAGGGAGTATATGTCTCCAAAAGAACGTAAAATTAAAAGGGAGATTACTAAAAATAATAAAAGAAACTTCAAAAAAGTTAATACCCCAATTTCTATAAGTTCTACATCTGCTGAGCCTGCTCATGAATCCCTACTGGTCGAAGAGTATTTCTAGATCAAGCAGCTGTTAGCTCATCTGCTGGGTCAACTAGGTTTTCCCATACTGGAAAACCAAAAGACAAAGGCATGGCCGTAATCAACTAAAATTATGGTGCTGGTTCTAAACAGAAAGCTGCCCTTAAGGGAGAAGCTAAAATGACCAAGAGTGAGGAGTAATCTACTGAGTCATATATGACTCATGTACTGACTGTGAAGCTAGACTAGCTGCTACTAGTTATTACTCATAACAACCAGCAGCAGAACCAGACTCCTAGCTCATCTACCCCCAGCCAGCAACCTAAGACCAAAGTGAGAAAATGCTACAATTTTGATAGTAAGAATCACTTGTCTAACCAATGTCCAGAGTACAAACAGGAGTAGAAGTCTTATCGTGAAAAGATAACCAAAGTTCCATATTTGACTACTTCTCAAACCTTGACCACATCTGTTGCTGCTTCTTCAAGCAAACCAGCAGATAAAAGAGATCAACTAAAATGATGCTTCCCAAACCCATCCTCTGATGGGTTCCTAAAAAGAACTAATCTCACTGTTACTGTACAGGACATTCAAAACAAGCAAATCTAGTATATTGATAGTGGTTGTTTAAGACATATTACCAGATGTAAGTCCCTGCTGATGGACTATCAAGAAAAAGATGGTCCAGTTGTTACATATGGAGATAATTTACGTGGTTACACCAAGGTTTTGGTACTTTGACAAATGGAAATGTTACATTCTCAAATGTAGCATATGTCGTTAGGGTAAAACATAACTTACTCAACATAAGTCAACTGACAAACAAAAGAAAGATAGTCCAATTCAGAAGAAAATTTGGCACTATTTTTGACAAGACAGGGAAGCCTCTGCTGACTGCAAAATGACAGAGGACATGTATCAAATTGACATGAACACAACAGTCACAACAACTGATACTTGTTTTTAATCAAAGTCAGCGGACGACCTCAAGTAATTATGGCATATGAGACTCTCACATCTCAACTTTAAAGATATTCACAAAATCTCAAGCAAACATTTAGTGTCTGGGTTACCCACTGATGTGCTAAATCTAACTTTTAAAATAACTAGACAATTTATCCTAAAACAACACACAATACAGGCAATTAAAAAGCTTTCGTATAGCATGAAATAAGTAAATGACTATTCGTTCCACATGGAGCAGTTGAATTTAAAAATTTAAAACTAATAATTATTCAAAATAAATTGGGGGAAGTTTTGATTTAAAACTAATTAAACTAAGAAACGCAAATTAACAAATACGAATTCAGATGAGAAGAGGACATTCACTTAGATTCATTTCCGTAGGAACCAGATTACTTTTATTATGACCGTTATAATCAATTCCCTAAGTATAAATGTCGTTAACCTAGTTCATTAATCAATTTACTAATTAGTAAGATAAGCTGATTTCCCTCACTTAGATACTAATATTATCATGAAAGTGTAAGTTAATAACGATGATTTCCCTCACGCTTCTTAAGAACACAATCAATCAATCTAATTACTCAAGATGGTAATTCAATTGAAGGATAAATCAGTGCCCCTTTTTAGTTTCACAATTACCTACTCAATTGATGGTTTAATCACTAAGTCTAATTACACTAGTTTCATGCATGCAAATTAACTGATCTAAATTACCTTTAAATAACCTAGTCGAGTTTATCAATTTAATAACTATTGTTACTTCAATTAATAGACCAGTAATTAAGTGGAATAATCAATGAGAGTAATAAAATTATTCACACAAATAAAAGATTTAACAATCCATCACCTAGGTTTAATCATCTAAGTGAATACAATGAATTTAGCTAGACATAGGAGTAATAAAAGCAAACAAGCAAAGAGATAAAAAATAATCAATCATTGTAAAGATTAAAATAAAGTATAATGATGTACCAATGATTAAAAATTGAAATCAGAGTGCTAAGATGCTCCAAATAACCATAAAAAGCTAGAAAATTCGTAACCTAAGCTGCTAGGAATGAAAATTCGTAATATAAAAGTGATACCTAAAATTAGGGATAAAAATCGGATATTTATATATGCACACAAAAAACTGTAAAATGACTTAACCTTTCGACCGCAAGATGGACATTGCGACCGCGAGTATTAAAAAAAAGCGACCGCGAACAAAAAAATCCCGGGCGTGAGCTTGCAATTAATTTTGTTGAACTTCTGTTAAAATCTCCTAGTCACCATGTATAACTTCGCGACCACCATAATGGACCTCGCTACCACGAGACAGTAACTCACGACCGCGAGATGTAACAGGAACAACATATCTATTTTTATGTTTTGTCTTTTGCTTTGTCTTGACCATTTGCTGCTGTAAATCATTGAATTCATCCAAAATTCCAACATGAAGAATTCTGAACTCAAATAATCATTTTCTTTATAATCACGAACCAGATTCTTACATCTTCACCAAAATATAATCGAAAGAACCCGATATCACGTATAAATAGATGTATAAATGAGGCAATATCACCCACCATGTCTTATGTTAAGGACAGATTGTGTCCTGGTTATGACAAAGGAAAACATCACCATGCTTCATTCAAATCAAAGCAGATTTCATCTGTTGAGAAGTCATTTAACCTACTTTATATAGATATGTTTGGTCCTGTCAACATCGGCAATTGCAGTGGGAAGAAATATAAACTGGTTATTGTTTATAAGTACTCCAGATACACTTGGGTATTCTTCTTGAAGCAAAAAAGTGAAGATGTTGATGAAATTAACAACTTTATCAAAAGAATGTAGTTATTTAATGGGAAACAGGTGAAACTGCTTAGAAGTGATCATGATACAGAATTTAGAAATTCCACGCTTGAAGAATTCTGTGCTGACAAAGACATTTCACAAAACTTTCCTACCCTGAGAACACCACAACAAAATGGTATTTCGGAATGAAGAAACAGAACTCTCATAGAAGCAACAAGATCTATATTATCTGAGTCTAGGCTGAAAAATTTATACTGGGTAGAAGCTGTGAATACTACATGTTTTACCCAGAATATATCCATAGTTGTAAAAAGACATCAAAAGAATGCTTATGAAGTTTTTAAAGGTAGAAAACCTTCCATTGCATATTTACATGTAATTGGCACTCCTTGCTTCATACTGAACAATAGGGAGAAACTTGGAAAATTTGATGCTAAAGCTGATGAAGAAATATTTCTTGGATATTCCAACATGTCAAAGGCATATAGGGTCTATAACAAAAGAAGGGGATGTTTGAAGAATCAATAAATATTACATTTGATAAAACTGTCTCAACCTTATCTTCAGGTCAAGAAGATGAGAAGTTAAAATTATTGAAGAGTCTACTCAGCAAGCTCTTGATGATGAAGAACCAGTAGCATAACTCTCACCAATCCATGTTGCTGGGTTCTTGAAGATGAGTTGGAATTTTCTATCCCATATGTGTCTAAACCAATTGGACCTATTGGCTCTACTGAAGTATTACAAATTAAGTAGAGGTCTACTAGTTCTGAAGGATCACAGTTTGTTACTAGTTCTACTGAAGTACAGTAGTCTCCCATTGTTGTGCATACTACTGTGCCTAATGATGATTCTGATGTTGTGTGCTCTACAACCAGCTCACCAGTCCATAACAACAAATGGACTAAAGAGCATCCTTTTGAGCAGATTATTGGTAATCTGGCTAGTGGAGTGAAGACTAGAAGGCATGCAGCAAGTAATTTTTGTATGCATGTGAATTTTGTGTCTATCATTGAACCCACTAATGCCGAAGAAGCATTAAAAGATGCTAGCTGGCACGAGCTATGCAAGACAAGCTCTCTAAGTTTGATAGGAATTAAGTATGTAAGATGGTACCTGAACCTAAAGATGATGAAAAGAAAGTTATAGGTACTAAGTGGGTGTTCAAAAACAAAATGCATGAAGATGGGGTTGTCATTAGGAACAGGACTAGATTGGTAGCCTAAGGGTTTAGGCGGGAAGAAGGGTTGGATTATGGAGAGACATATACACCAGTAGAAAGGATGGATGCAATCAGAATATTCTTAGCCATAGATGCTCATATGAACTTTGTAGTATTCCAGACGGATGCCAAATTTGCTTTTCTTAATGGGAAGCTGCAAGAAGTCTACGTTAAGCATCCTCTAAGTTTTGTAAGAAGTAAATATTCAAACCATGTCTATAAGTTGGACAAGGCTCTTTATGTCCTTAAACAAGCACATAGAGCATAGTATGAGACGCTACATGTGTATCTCACTGGTCTAAATTTAAAGTTGAAACAATTGATACCACTCTATTCTCAAAGGAGATAAATGGTGATCTCTTACTGGTACATATATATGTGGATGATATTATTTATGGTTCTACAAATGAAAAACATTGTCAAGATTTTTGCGAAGTTATGTCTGAGACATATGAAATGAATTTAAAGAGAGATTTGCAATACTTTCTCGGTTTACAAATCAAAAAAACTTGATGACAGCATTTTTATAAGTCAAAATGAATATATCAATGATATGCTAAAGAAATTTGGTATGGCCTGTTTAAAAGATATAGGGACACCCATATCAGCAGCCATCAAAATGGATGCTGATCAAAGTGGTAAACCAATTAATATCACTGAATATAGAGGTATGATTGGTTTCCTATTATATCTTACATCCAATAGACCAGATATCATGTTTGCCACATATTTATGTGTTAGATATTAAGCTAATCCTAAGGAGTCACACTTGCTTGTAGTCATAGGGATATTTAGATATCTAAAGGGTAGTCCCAAACGTGGTCTTTGGTATCCCAAGAATAAGATTTCGATCTAATTGGTTATTAAGATGCAGACTTTGCAGGTTGTAAACTAAACATGAAAATCACAACTGGTGGTTTCAAGTTACTAGGTAGAAGACTAGTCAGTTAGACCAGCAAGAAGCAGAATAATGTGCCAACATCTACAGCTGAGGCTGAGTATGTCACTACTAGTAGCGATACTGCTCAACTACTGTGGATGCAAAGCCAGCTGAAGGACTATGCTATAACTTCCTAAAGACACCAATATACTGTGATAATACCAGTGCCATTGCCATCACCAAAAATCCTGTAATGCACTCAAGGACCAAGCACACTGATGTATGGTACCATTTCATCAGAGCTCATGTACAAAAAGGAGATGTCGAGCTACACTTCATTTCAACAAGTCAACCATTAACAGATCTATTACCAAACCACTAGATGAGAAACATTTAAGTCGCTCATTTCTGATCTGGATATACTTGAACTCTACCAGCATGAAGACAATTTTGTTGTCGTTCTGGTTTTTACAGTTTAGAGGACAAACCAGTAGTAAAACTTTACTGCCTACTGGTTGTGCATATGTTGTGACCAGCTAGCACCACAAAGTCTTCTACTTAGTCAAATCTGCTTACATGAACATTAAATAGCTAACACAATAACAAATGATCCTAATTTAAGTAGACCTCATTTATTCCCAATGATTTCAATTTAATTCAAAACGAATTTCAATGTGTCAAATGATTTTGTGTTTATTATAGATTACATTTTATGGTTTAAATACAAATTTGAATTAAATATCTACTGCATTTACTGCTTAATGGAAATAATGAGTGTTTAAGCCATTTACTCGTCCATCAACCGTATGCCACACCTCGAAAATGTGCAAAAATGTCACATCTGCCTACGCGCATGCAGATGTCAGAATAGTTTCTCTCTCATCCACTTTTGCAGTCAAAACGTATCATTTAAATTGTTTATTTAATTTCTACTTTTAAATCTTCCAATTTTCAAGACCTATATTCTACAATCTTCGCTCAATTTTCAATCTTCATCCTTTTTGAAACAATCTCAATTCCTGATCAACAAATTCCATAACAACCTCAACAACAGCAGGAAGAACAACAAGAGCAACAACCTCAGGCATCGGCAATACCATTTTCTCTTTATGACCATCGTGTCAAAGCCTTAGATGTACCTGCACATCACACTCTTCGCCTATCTAAAGGCAATGCTCCTCACACTCTTGTCATCCCAGATAACAGGGCTTATTATGGCTATGAACCTACGGTCAATTACTTTCAAAACTCACCAATTGCCTTTGAAATCTCCGGCATCCCTTCATCTGCTTACCCGACGTGTCTAGGTCGGTTTTGGTACACTTGCAAACTCAATACAATGCCCAAGGGCAATGAATGCATCACTTGCATGGTAATTGAAGAGGATGACTGCTCAATCACTCCTAAAATCATCCGTCAAGCCCTTCATCTACCCAGAGATCCATTCGTAAAATCTTCCACCAGTGATAAATACAGGAAACAGGTGCTGAAATACGTGGGACATAACGGTCCGAACACAATCCTTTAAGGAAAAATATGCCACAATTTTGGAGCAATTTTTTGTTTTATTGACTCAATGCATGAGTTTCGAGTCCGGTAGTTTTGATTAGTGTTCAAAATTTGAACTCAAAGCCGCTCATGCACTCTTCTTCAATCAAAAGATTGATTTTGCTCTTGAAATCTACATCAAACTGATGGATATGGTGATAAAGAAAAAGAGAAATGAAATAATTCCCTTTCCCAGATTTTTAAATCTTTGTTTTGAGTACAATTTGGGTGATACTTATCAAACCATCACTAATCCAACCAAGCCCTTTATTCCAAGGAGGGAGGGACGTTAAGTAGCTGGCGTGAACAACCATTTCCTAGTTTGTCACCTCAAATGCTCTTAAGGTTTCCTGCTGACCAAAGAGCACACCCAGCTGTAGCCTCTGACAATGCTAACACTAAGGGTGAGGGTCCCAAGCAAGATCCAGCAGCTGAAATAGGATGATCCAACCACTGACAAAGGGACAACCACAGTCGCAATTACTAGTAAAGTCATATTGGTTATAGAATCTGGTGCTCCTCTTGTTGAGACAACACCAGTCTTACATACCAATTCTACTAAATTGGTTATGGAATCTGTTGCTCAACCATTTCTTGGTACAAGATTATCCAAGGCTTCTGCTTTTGGCTCACAGCAAGTCACAGGGGAGACAATATCATTCTCAACTGCTAAATCTAGCAATCTGGCTATGGAATCTGGTGCTCCTCATGCAGAGACAGCACCGCTCGCAATTGCTGGGTCTCCAAAGATCTAGCTGTAGATGCTCCTCTAGACTAAGAGGTAGATGTGTCTAAACTTGTTGAAAAAAATCATTTCTGGTTTCAAAAATGCTTCTGAAGAAACCAAAGGTACTTACAATATTTCATATCATACTAGTTTCAAAACAAGTGTGAAGAGGAATAGCAACCCATGTTTCTCCAACCTAGCAAATCCACATTTTTATATAACACACTTTGACAGATATCTACTACTGACAGTACAAACAGCAGAGATCATACCTCACCCCCAATGCAGAACCGAGCAAGCTCTTCATTGTGTTGAGCCAGCTCGAGCTACTACACAACTCAGTTGCAACTTAGAGAATATAGATAAGAGTCACATTATTATATAAAAACCTTAAAAAATATTTTACACAATCTGAGTCAACACGTGCCGATAATGAGTCATCAGATTTATGACTGCACTTATAAGCACCAAACTTCGACTCAACTGAAGGGCTGACTAAAACACAAGTCATTCCCAGAGACCAACATCAGATGCAGTGGTTGAGTTAAATTTATTTGGTTCTACTTTTTCTAACTTAAATTGTTCCAATGTTACAGATGTTGTTCTTATAGCTGAAGGTGATACTGCTGCTATTACAGTTGATCCTTCAACCCAAAGTGAAACTATTGTTCAATCTGCTACTGCTGATAAGGGTACTTCTTAGGAAAAAAGCCCTATGTTTGTCAAGTACCATATCTAGAGGAGGTGGTTCCCAGATTTATTCATAAGGGAGCCACATTGGCTCCTAAGGTAGCTCTACTGGTTTACCAACCCACCATTGATCCTCAGAGTGCTCTTATTGCTGCTCATAATCTCCACAAAGAAGAGTTGTCGGAACTTCTTCACCAACTAGATCAAGCTGGCAACGAAGATTTTATGGACCAGTTGGCTACAGTTGATAACGCCAATGAGCATCCATTCTATGATTATGTGATTTCTCCTGCTGCCGCTGCTCCTCCTACTGGGTCAAGGACACCTCTTAAGTATGAACTTGACAAATCAGTTAGTAAAGTGATCCTAGGTACTATCCTAACAACCATATATGTTGATGAACTTTCACCAGTACCCTTTGATTCTTCTTCTTTTTCTTCATCTGATGATTCTAAGTCATCAGACCATGATACTGATATGGGTACTGGTTCAGCTGATAAACCAGTGGATCTTGATACTGGTTCTGCTGATAAAGATAACAATGGTTCTAAGCCTTCGGGCAAAGGTAAAAATGATGGCGATCATGCTTCCACCTCCACTACCCCATAATGTTAGTCTTAGTTAGACAATTTATTCCCCACCCAGCTCTTCGTTAAAGGTGGATGAAGTTAAAGGGTTATCTTATCTTGTTATGAAACGATCTGTCTCTCATGTGACCCCAACCATCATGAAAGACACCGTCTATGAGGTAGTACGTGGAGCATTTCAAAATGGTGTGGATTTCGCTCCTCCATGTGCCTCTATATCTGCTGTTGACGAAAATTTTAAGCACATAGCTGGTTTTACTAATACTGTTGTTGCTGATATTCAACGCAACCAGCTAAACCGGCTGATCTGGGTCATTGAATTCTTACTCATGAACAATATGCCGCCCATCTTTTCAAACGTGAAGCTGATATTAATGAAGAGAGACAACACAATCATATCTAAATGAGGAGAATCTAATTCTTGAAGACCAGATTGAGGATCTTCAAAGACAAGTAGAATTCAAGGTACCAGTTACAGAGTATCTTAAACTTGCAGAAACACTGCACCAGATGTTCAAGCTGCAAACAGGTCTAATGTGGAGAGAGTGGTTATGATTACCTCCAGAAATGTAGTTAGAACTTCTAATCTGTGTGCAAAACATCTTGGAGTGATAGTGATAGTGATTGTGAAATCATTGTTCCCCCAGATTCTACTTCTATACTGTGATATAGCCAAAAATGGGGAGATAAATAGAACTAATCACAAAAGAAAAACAACTAAGGGGGGGCATAAGCATGCAAAATCTCCCAAACATAGAGATGAAGATGATATTGATGATGCTGGTATTGGCCCTAAGCCAAGTAGCACCCAGTCTGAACCACACATTAACGATGTTGGTACTGGAAACACTAAGTCCAGTAGTGCATTTGATACATGTGTTGATGATGTTGGTACTGGTAGTAATCCCAGTAGTGTCCAATCTGAAGAAAAGTTTGTCGAGAGACACTAGAGGAAACATCAAGCTGGTAATGATGCTTTCAATGCTCGGTTCGATGAATACTATAGAAAAAGGCATCAAAAGATCCTTGAACGATTTAATCTCTCTAATGATCAGAAGCATAGGAAAGATCAAATAGATAACCTCAAGAAGCACTTAAAACATCATAATAAGAGAGAAGCTAATTTTCAGATCATATTTGAGAAAAAGAAAGCAATGCTCTATGCTGAGAGAACTATCTTCAAACAATGGTTATTCTCTGGCATGCAAACAAGAGCTACTGGTCAAACATCACCAGCTAACCAACAAGAACAACAATAATAACAGCAACAACAATAACAACAACAACAACAACAACAACAACAACAACAACAACAACAACAACAACAACAACAACAACAACAACATTAACAACAGCCATAGCAACAACAACCAGTAGAGGCTAGTTAGACCTCTGCTGGTAATGATGATACACCATTACAGATACAACAGTCTGCTACTGAGGGTGAGCAACTTCAATCAACTCTACTTATGGAAACTTAAGAATCATCATCACTACTTGAACCAGAAGCTATTGATAAGCAAATGGTCAAAACTCAATCTAAAGATCATCAAGCCATTCGAACTGAGCCTTAATTTATTTCAAATGGTGAAGAAGATGATGATGCCGAACTCATGTCCGAGTCTGATGAAGAATTTATATATTCCAACAAGTATCCAATGCACTATGTTCCTCTAAAATACCAGGAGAAAATTTTATCAGAAGGAGTAAAAGACTTAACAGGTGAAGTTGAGGAAGAAGACCCAACACAAAGTGTGCTGCTGGGTAATCGAAGTGTTGAAGATCCAACACATGTGGATGAGCTGGGTACTAATGAAGATACTACTGCTGGTGAAGGACCAACTAGTGATCAACCAGCAGGATCATCCAGTACTTTTAACACTTGAAACATTAGCTGCACTTGACAGAACGATGGAGCAGGTGAAACAAGATTAACCAGCATGTCCTTCTGGTACAGCAGAGGTACTACTTGTATTTCCTCCATCTTCCCCAAGCTACATGACAAACACACATTTTGGGAAGATGAAACTTCTGAACCAATAAAGCCTCGATCTCCTCAACTCTCATTTGCATAAATAGAAGCCCAAAGAATGAACATTTCTATTGAGGAATGGCTACGAAGAGATGCATCTGTTAGGGCTGACAATGAAAGAAGGATCAAGATCTGTTATCATCCTCTAGATCAAGAATACTACGTCCTTGCTGCCAACCTTAACATGCCTATAGGACAGTTTCTTGAAGTCAACAGGCTGAGGTTAAGTATAGAGGATGAAAAGCTGAAATTTGCCGAGGCCATAAATATAGGCATTGGTTTGGAAGAGTATACAATAATTTTGAGTACAAAGGAAGGTAGATAGATGGCAGCTGCAACTAAGGAATTAAACTTATCCTTGGAAGAATATTTGTTGTCTGTTCAACTTGAACATGAACAACAGGCAAAATATGATGTTGAGCTTGCTGAATATATAAGCGTGTTGCAACAAGAAGAAAAACTGGCTGCACAACAACAAAAGGAAGAAGATGAGCGAAAATTATTTAAAGCAGCCAGGTCACTTGCTACTGCTCAAGACAAAGAGTTTGATGTTGAAGAGGCAGCAGAAAAGGAAGTAAAGAAAGTCAAGCCTACTCTCAGTGCCAAATCTCAAGCTGCCTAGGATAGAATGATGAGGTAAAGATATGCTAATGTAATAACATGAAGACTGAACCTGGAAAAAATTATCAAGAGTAAGAAATGCACTAAAGATGTCTTTAACATCAGCAGGGATAACAATATGATTGAGCGGGTTGAGCTGACTGATCTAAGAAGATATGGTCACTTTGAATGTATGGAGATACTTGAATACTTCAGAGGCAAAAGGGACAGTGAGCTGAGAAGAATTATAATTAAAGAGTTGAAAGAACTGTTCAAAAAGGCCACCCAATATGCCAATACACCAACAGTTGACATTGAAGGTGAACTGGAAAAGAAGAAGAAGAAAGCTGATGCTGGTCCATTCAGAAGAGAACCAATCATTCTACCACCAATCATAGCCAAGCTCATAATTAAATATCTTCCTGAACTCCTCCCAGGTGTGAAGACTAAAAAAGAACCAGTTGATGAAGATTATAATTTTGTTCTTCTTATAATCTGTAATTTTTGTAATATTCCATTAATTTTGTAATGAATTGTGATTGAAAGTAATGATATTATTACTTGAGTTATCATCAACAATATATCAGTTTATAAGATATAGATAACTCAACAAAAGATCCCAGAAAAGTAAACTCAAGGGATAATTTATTGCTTATTTTCTTAAGTCATTTAGAGGTGGGTCTTAGTTTTTTTTCTTTTTTTTTTCTGTTACATGTTTTGTCTTCATCAAATAGGGATAAATTGTTGAGTCTCCTACATAATTAAGGATTTAATTACGAAAAAACATGATTATGAACACTAGTTGTTATGTACAGGAGTTACTTATTTATTTTTTAGAAACGACAATGAATGTTGTATCTGAGTGAGTTGGTGTGCTGCCTTTACTATCAGCACAAGATAGTTAAAGATTCAAAGGATCCTCACAACTAGCATAGGATGTATGCTGAACCATCAGAAGATTACAAAAGAACCAACGCAAGAAGAACCAAAACCAGGCTGGAGCAGCACTCAACACCAAGACAAATTATGCTCCATTACAAGCATAATCGTTTCCTGTGTTGTCTACATCAAGGAGTACTATTCAACTGATATCAAAGACTAAGTTGAAGAGAAAAAGACACGTGTCGGCGGCTGACAAGTGACCTCACAAGACAAGTAAGGAATGTAGAAGCTTAACCCATGCGCAGTTCATGGTTAACACTTTTTCAACGCCTAGTGAACCCAACATTCCATTTGTTTATTCATATAGGATATCCAAACATTTGGGGTGTTTCTGTAAATAGCTTTTAAAGAGGAAAGAGAGTCACGTGCTCTATAAAATAGTTGTCTGTTGAAGTACAAACATCCTTTGTACCGACTGACAATAGATTGTTTACATGGATTTTAGGATCTCTATAAATAGATGAATTCTACTATTGTAATAAGTAGTGATGTGAGTATTAAATCGATAGAGTCCAAACCTTGTAGAAGTTTAATTCATTCAAAAGCTATCTAGATGTAATCTTTATCAACCCGTTATCTATTCCGCCGAAGGATAACCATGATCATTTGAGATTGTTTCAATAAAAGAATAACGTTGAAAATTACTTATGACACTAATTTAATTGATTGTTAGTTATATACTTAAACCGTTAAAAACTCCAAATTAACCAAAAGAATTGTATTTACCCCCCCCCCCCCCCCCCCAACAAACTTCATGTTGTTAATCGGGACCAACACAATGGAAATGGGAATGGACAAGAGAGGAGGTAGGGGTTTGAAACTTAACACTTGTCCAACAGCTTGTATCTCATATTGGTGCGTCAGTTTTAAATAGCAACAAAGACTCATGGGAATGGTCTTTCTCGAGTGAGATCTCATACCAGGTTTCTTGTACTAGATCAAATTTAGACGATATATTTTTACCCATTGCAGATAACCCCAATCGATGGATTATAGAGATACCACGAAAGATTAGTATATTTTTATGGAGAGTTGCTTGAAATCGGTTACCGCCAAGATTTAACTTTTCTTCGAAAGGATTGGAGATTGAAGATATTGGTTGTACCGTTTGTGATTATTGAGTTGAAACTCTAGATCACTTGTTATTTGGTTGTGCTCTTTCTACGAATCTATGGCGAAGCATCAAGGTTTGGATTGACTTCGATTTACCATCGTATCACTCGTGTCATGAATGGTTTGTTTGATTTGATACTTATCAACTTCCGTCTGTATCAAAGTCGCAGATCTATGTAATTATTGTATCGCTCGTTTGGCATATTCGGAGATACCGGGATAGTGTTCTATTTGGCACCCAGTGAATGAGGAAAGAAGTTTTATTTGATTGTATTCGAAAATTTTCAAATAATTGGTTGTGTATTAGATATAAAGTTAGTGTGCGTTGGGACTCATGACAGTTAAAGTCATTGTAATTGTTTTTTTATTCTTTCCAGCGCCTTACGGGGAATGAGTCTTTGTTTAATAAAATTTCGGTAGTTTCAAAAAAAAAAAATATATATATATATATGCCCACGATATATGGGTACACCGGCAATAAAACTATACTGATTTTGATAGTTACTTTATATAATCGATAATCAGATAATAAATTGTTTTTATTTTCTATTATACAAATATAATCTTAATCTTAATCATTAAGAATGAACCAAGTATTCCTTCTCAAAGTAAAAAACCCCGTATATAATGCAATTAATGAAGCGAATCGCGTTTGCTTATAATCATATTACTTTATTATTATTATTATTATTATTATTATTATTATTATTATTATTATTATTATTATTATTATTATTATTATTATTATTATTATTACTATTATTACTATTTTACTACATATACTAAAAGAGGTATGGAGTTTGGTCGTTTTGACCCCCTCCCCCTTTCCAAACAACACCAAAAAAAAAATAAAAAAAAATAAAATCACTCTCAAAACTCTTGCCCATAATATAACTTAAATATAACTTAACCCCTAAAATAGGGGAGTAAAACATAAAATCAATTTTTTAATTAAACAACTTAAACAAACTCCATTCAAATTTTTAATGGGCCATATATTCTCGTTCGCCGCGAGTTAAATTTTTTCGACACCATCATTCAATACATATACTAAAAGAGGTGGGGAGTTTGGTCGTTTTGAGCCCCTCCCCCTTTCCAAACGGCACCAAAAAAAAAAAAAACCTAAATCACCCCCAAAACTCTTAGCCCATAATACAACTTAACCCATAAAATAGGGATGTAAAACATAAAATCACTTTTTTAATTAAAAAATTTAAACAAACTCCACCCAAATTTTTAACGGGCCATATCTTCTCGTTCGCCGCGAGTTAAATTTTTCCGACACCACCATTCAACTCAAAATAATTTTACGAACACAACGGAACTAATTATACGCGAAACGGATACTTTTTAAAAAATGATAAATATTTTGGGCTATCTTTCATACATATACATACACATATAATAAACTCGTCGGGAGTTAAATTTCAACGACACCACTATTCAACTCGAAATAATTTTACGATCACAGCGGAACTAACTATACATGAAATGGATGTTTTTTGAAAAACGATAAATATTTCGCCCTATCTTTGATACATATAGATACACATATAATAAACAACTCAACCTAATTATATGATATCGTCGGTCCCGTCCACCTTTTTTACGCTACGTTAATAATAAATATACAACCCGAAAAATCCCGCCGCATCGCGCGGGCCAGTTTTTTTCTAGTTATACCCTATACTAAAACACAAGCATATGTGTCCATTACCTAGGCTAACGTCAACCATTTTTTAGAGAAACGTTGAATTTTTAACCTACTTCAATTTATTTCCTTTACTTCTAAATTTTTCTTCTTTTTATCTATCAAATTTAACAAACATTCCTCCGATGCACCGTAAGAACCCGTTACCTCGTTCCTTCTAAATTTTGAAAAAACAAAAACCAAACATATTCTAAGAATTCAATGGTACATACATTACACTTCATCTCCCTAATAATTTGGCTTATAAAATATTGGCATTTCAAACTCATGATTAGGAGGCATTGCTTCTAAATAATGATTCAAATCTTCCAAACTGATACTTTCAAGCCAATCATTTACATCATCATTATCATTATCATTATCATCTTTTTGCAGCCCATTTCTTATCACTTCCCTGTTGCTTTGCTCACTTATACCTTTGACTTTAGTCAAAGTCTCATTCGACAAGTCTTGTGTAAGCTGGACGTCATCTTCAAAATTACCACTAAACTCACCATCTGAAGTTTCAAATGAATCCAAACTGTCACTATTGTTACTGTAATTACTCTCTTTTTGTGATCCATTTTGTGTATCATGTCGAATACGAATAAATTTTATATTATCTGGTATGACTATCTCCTTCATATTGTTCTTTTTGTTGTAGAGACGACATAGTACCCAATCATTCAACTACACATAGTAAATCACATAATGTCAACGTTTTAATCTATAAAAAAATTGATGTACATGCCCAAGGGTCATTGATTTAACGTTATCGAAATGCCTCAATTATACACTAAAGTTCATGTGTGACCAATTATAGGGTTCGTGGAAAACATTCGTTTTTTATGCATGTGAATTGGCTTTTTAATAATAGACGTACATTTTTTTTACTAGATTAAAAGTCAATTAAAATAAATAATAGTAATGTGGAAACGAACCTTGGAAGTTGATGTATTCTTGTGTTTAGAAGGGGTACTATTTGGCAATGCAAGTCTATATTCATGCATGATCCAATTAGTCTTAGTTCCTTTAACACCTTTTCCCGTGTAAAAAACCAAAGCCTTCTTGATTCCAACTGTTACATTCGGGTCGGTTTTTGACTTCACAGGTTTATCCGCTCCGGTTGCTTTCCAGTACCCGCTTCGTGTAACCCGGTTTGGTCTTGAACTATTCGGATACTTCCTATCTCTGGGTGTATAAAAGTACCATTCCTTTGTTCCAAACAGAGCCAATTCTATAATAAAAATCAAATGTTCAACATTTAGTACTAATCGAGCTTGAACAACTTGTAAGCTGTGCATTGACATTTGCACCTAATGTGGCAATTAATAGCAACGTGTTATATGAGAGAAGCAACTTTATTTTGAGCCGAAGGAGGGACAAACAATATATGTAATTGGTATCTTTGATCGACGATACAGATTCACAATGCATTTTAAAACGCAATGAATCTGGACCATTGATCAAAGAAATCCACGTTTGAGATCGTATGTCCCTCTTTTTTCTAGTAATAAATGAAAAACGTACCAGGAAGGTCCCATGGATCATGTTTGTACAGATGAACATCAGCGATAATTGGTGGTGGTTGTACGACGCTAAACATACTCTCAGATGTCAATTTGGATCTACGACAAAGGTAATGAACGATGAGTTCCTCGTCGGTTGGGTGAAACCGAAAACCAGGAGGTAAATTTAACTCAGATTCAACATCTCTGATAGGAACTCTTTTTGAAGGTGATCTCATATTCTAATACTAACGGAACTGGTGATCAATATAATTTCTTTATCTGAAAAAAGTATTCCAGTTGAAATTGATATATAAACTGAATATTTTGGAAGGCTTTTATATGAGTCTTTATGTATTTTTATAAGCAAGGTTCTAAAGTGTAGTTTATAGGGGTTTGATTTTATTAAGGATTCACAAATTGCTACAACTAGACTACCCCTTGAAATGAGTCCAAATGTAAGCTGAAGAAAAAAACAGAATTAACTAATGTGGACTTCACAAAAGTGGGGTCCATGGACATAGTGAAGGTTCTTTGGAACAACACATATTTTCAGTGCCGTCTCAACAATTTAAAAGCCCTAAAGAAAAATAAAAATGGACCTACATATACGCTAATTTTTTTACTATCCATAAAAAATAAAACTCCAATTTATCTATTTATTTACTTACATTGTATTTAACTATTAAAAACAAGGTATTTTAATTTTAATTGAAATTTTTTTATTTGATTTAAATTAATATATTGAGAAAAAAATATTTACATATTCAAAATTTTGGGCCCTTCTAAATTTTTGGGTCCTAGGCAGTTGTCTATCTTGCCTATGCTCAAAGACAACTCTGCATATTTTTATCAATTTTTTAAATATAAATTATGGGAAAAGGTAAATGTGTGTTGAGTAATTAAAATTGAAAGTATGTACACTTATTATGTCGAAAACTTTGAATTAGTGACGGGGTGGTGGCGTCACAAATGCACTATATGATGATATATATTTCAGGCTTTTTAGACCATTTGTGGTTATATGAATTTTATCAGACTTTTGAAGTATTTAATCGTGATATGTCATATGTGAAAGTTGTGAGAAAAGTTAAAGAGAAAATTATAATGATGGGATTTTAGCGAGGTATTATGAAATGCACAATATTATATTTGTGTAAGACCCAAATATTTGTTGTGTACATAAGTGTAATTAACATACTTGAAGTGGGATTTTGATGTTCATATTCAAAAAAGAAACAGATTCTGATCTGGGGGATCTGCGCGCCGCGCAGGTATATGGCGCGCCGCGCCATTTGCTGTGACAGCTCACCCTTCTCTTTCTAAATGAGATATTTTGAGGGCTTTTTGGTAATTACACATGGGGGCCCGAATTTAAGGCCCTAGATCAGTAGTGGAGCCTCATTTACTCCATTTTCCATCCACCTTATCTTCTTCTATTAAATCTTAGTGAGAGAAAGGGTTTCTAGTGTGAGAGAGCTCAAAACAAAGAAGAATGAGGTTGAATCGGGTCTAAGTGCAAGCATTAAAGTTGTTCATCTATCCTCTAGCTACGTTTTGATCATAGTGGTATGCTCTAATCTTGGTTTCCTAATTTAATTTTGTGAAAGGGTTAGTGTTAGGGTTAATGGTGAACTTAAAATCCACATTGTTGGTGAATTGGGTGTTTTGGGTGAAATTGGGTCATGTAGACTCAAAGATGACTAACTAGGGTTTTCAAAGTGTTAGGTTGAAGTTTATGAACTTAAATTAGTTAGTAAATTGCTAGCGCACCTATATATATGTAAGTAGGCATTGTGTGGGTTAGTGGATGACCCGAAATGGGTGTGTTGACCTTAAATTGGTCAAACGGGTCAAAATGGACCTAGGTTAGTTAATATTTGTGATTAATGCATAAACCTTGTGTTGAAATGTGTTTTAAACCTATCTTGGCTAATGTTAGGATTTTGGTGTGAGTTGACCCAATTTTAGGGTTAAGTGTTCAAATGGGTCAAAATGACCTAGTAATGGTGAGTGTTGTGAGTTTGACCAACTTGAACGAATGATTGATTATATATACTTTGTATAGGTGCGTTACCTTGAAGTTTCAAGCTTGGTTTATTGATTCCCTGAAGGCGTAAGGTGAGTGGAATAATTATATGCGTAGATATATAATGTGTTTATTTGTGTAGCGTGAGATGTGAAGTGTCGATGTGCTAGGACACCACGTTCACGTAACGAGTGAAGTGTCAATGTGTTAAGACGCCACTCGGGAGTGAAGTATCGATGTGCTAAGATGCCACTCCAAGTAAGTTGAAGGGTGAAGTGCCGATGTGTTAAGGCGCCACTCGAGGTGAAGTATCGACGTGTTAAGATGCCACCTCAAGTAAGACGAAGAGTGAAGTGTCGAAGTGTTAAGACACCACTCGGGGTGAAGTGCCGAAGTGTTAAGGCACCACCCGGGTGTAACACCCCGTTTTTCTCCGTACATTGATATATAGGTGTATGGTGTAGGTACGACTAGAGTTTGAAGGATTTGAGACGTGTTTGGGTGTTAAAGTCTTATATGCGGGAGAAGGGCTCAAGTCGAGCCTTGGGTCGTGGTGCCACACAGAAGGCCGCGGCGCGGCATTACACTAGAATCAGGATCAGAAAGCATGTAAACAAAGCCACCAGTTAGAGACAATCGTCGCGGCGCGACGAATAAGGCCGCGGCGCGGCAATACGGGTAGACTGGCACCTATTTTGTGTAATTTTAAATGAGGAGCAAGGGCATTTTAGTATTTTTGCGTTTGAGCCAGATTTGGGGTTTTAACCTCATCCACTCATTATTTTTCTTATTTTCTTTTATCTTTTCTTTTCATTTTCTCTCAAGAAAACTCAAACACCCAAGTGATTCAAGTGGGATTTTGGAAAGGAAGAAGCGGGTTTTGATCTTTGGCATAGTTGACAAGTTTGTTCTCCTCGTTCTTAGCTACACGGTGATACTAGTGGTAAGCTCTAACTACGAATTTCATTTTCGTGTTCATCATTCAAATTTGAGGCTTTTGGCTTGTATGTTCATAGATGGAACCCATTTAGTTGTTAATTGGAGATTAACACCAATATTCGGGTTGTTGTTGTTATTGGCGGGTTTTGGGTTTGGTGTACAAGTTCATGCTTGTGAGACTTGCAATTTGGGTGAAATCACTAGCATTTAGTGATTATTGAGATGTTGGAAGCAATTAGGGTTTGATGATGATTTTGACCCGATTGTTGATTTAATAAGGTTTATAAACTTAAAATGGATTAAGTTGAAGTATAAACCCGAGTTAAACGTGTTTTAGTGTCAAGACTTGTAAATGGTGAGATTTTGACTTAATGAGTCAAAATTAGGGTTTTGGTGTCAAAATGGGTGAGACACGTGTTTAACACTTGTGTTCGGGTTTAATTGGCATATTAGGACCATTGTCACTCGTGTTAGTGATGATTGGTTAATTTGGGCGCGGTTGTACTTGGAAGTGCATTTGGGTCGAATTTGCACTAAGTGTCGAATTGGGGTGGTTTGTTAATCCAATCTAAGTGTGTTGTTTAATTTGTGATAATGGAATATGTACTTTCCATTAACGAGTTGCGGATTGCTTGGAAGCATTCTTCAAGACTTCAAGGTGAGCGTTAATATCCTATATTCATATGTATGTGTAGGATGGGTGCGGGTCGGGTGAAGTGGTTCTCAGTTATAGAGCTCACTTCACATATAGGTGGATTTGATGGACTTTTATATGAGTCCAATTGGCACGGTTGTGCGTTTTGGTTGACCACCTTTGGTGGGGTACACGCTTGTGTGTACGTTATCACACGTGGTTGTGATTTGGATGTTATAACCCCAAATGGCGAAGGGTTGATATTGTCGTGATGTGGATAACCCCGATGTGGTGGATTTTATAATCCCGTGACCGTGGGTTGAGTTGGAGAAGTGAATCGCGTGTAGTTCGGATTCACTATGACGCGTGTAGTTCGGTCATCTTATCAATGATGAATTTCGTGTAGTTCGGATTCATGGTGACTCGTGTAGTTCGGTCATCTTATTGAGGTAGTAATCTCGTGTGGTTTCGGATTACTAAGGCTCGTGTAGTTGGGCTAACCTCGATGTTGTGAAGATAGTAATCTCGTGTGGGTTCGGATTACTAAGGCTCGTGTAGTTCGGCCAATCTTCATTGTGGCGTTTGGTATTCGGTAATGGGTTAAGGGGTTAACCTTATTCGTTTTATATTGTTATATATATTAATGTAATGTTGTGTTGTAGCTAACCCTCCGGGTGTAGCTTATTGGCGTTGTTCACATCGTCATTGGTGAACTTATACTTTGTTGATATCTTTAGCTTGTTGCTTAGAGATCGTACGGTATGCTTAGTGTAGTTGCCTTATACATGGATGCTTCAGTATGCGGTATTTGATATTTGTGTGGCGTGTCCATTTTATACATATATATGTATGTAGTATATTATCATTCACTAAGCGTTAGCTTACCCTCTCGTTGTTGATATTTTTATAGGTTCGCGTGATGGCGGCTCGGGTAAGCATGGGGATTAGAGATCTTGGCTAGGTTGCTTTAGAAGATCTTGCTTTTGGACTCGATTAGGATTTGGGTAGCGTAGTCCCAAATCACCATGCTCGGTTTTGTTGGAAATTAAACTAGTCGGGTCATGTATGTCCGTTTGGACAATTAATTAATGTATTAAATGTTTTAAGGTTTATTAAACCTTCTATTGTATTAAAGATGTTTATGGAAACACAATTGGGACCTAAAGTGTTATTTAAAGCGTATTAAAAGGGAAAAAAATTTTATGGGCCGGTTTTAATACGGGTTGGGTTGTTACAAGTGGTATCAGAGCATGGTCTAAGGGATTTAGGTGACTTGAGATAGGTGCCTAGACTTAGACTTTTGTGTGTGCTTAATTTGTTGCGGGACTTGTAGGATTACGGGTCGGAATAGGTTATAGTTAGTGCCTTCTTTGTAGGTGGACTAACGTTATATTAGTAATGCGGATATTATTAATATATTATTGTGTTGTGATAATTCCCTTGCGTGTGTTTATATCGCGTGGAATTGTCGTTGTGTTGGTTATATCATCGAGCGAGGCGGTCGTTGTACTAACGAGTTGAGACGACGTGTGTGCGTAATAAGGACTTGCAAACCTTATTGCGGGTGCAAATCGTGTTTAACAAGTGATGTACGACGAGTGTTGAGCAAGATGGGGCGGTGTTATGCGTGTTGTTTTATACGTTCGTGGACTAATTGTTTTGCATTCTTTAGAATGACGACGCGAAACGAGATCGAGACGAATGACGAGGAGTTTAACTCTAGAGTTGCGGCCGCCGTTGCGGAGCAAATGAGTGCGTTTTGAGAAGAAATGGATAGGAAGTATTCCGAATTTCGGGGTAGTAGTGGAATGGAGCGTTGTCTTAAGAGCTTCATGAGGACTAAACCCCTGATGTACGACGGAAAACCGGATCCTTTGATAAGCACAACTTGGATCTCGGATGTCGAAGGGTGTTTTCGTACTATTGAATGCCCTCCTGAGAAGAGGACAAGACTCGCTACTAGTTTGTTGCGGGGTAGGGCAAAGGATTGGTTGGATGGTAAGATTGATCTTGTCGGTGGTGAACCGTTTATGGCGTTATCGTGGGACGGGTTTAAGAAGGAATTCTTCGAGGAATTCCGTACTTCAGCCGATTTGTCGGAAATGCGTAATGAGTTGCGAAATTTGCAACAGGTTTCTATGGATTTGAATACTCTCAAGACGACCTTTATGGCGAAGGCTCGTTTTTGCCCGGAGTATTTGGGGAATGATAATTTGTTGATGCAAGATTTCTATCGAACCTTGAATGATGACTTAAAGAATAAGATTAGCCGGGGTCACGCGAAATTGTTTGCGAAATTATTCGCCGTGGCTAGAGGTTTCGAGTCGTATACGCGATCAAAGATTGGTGAACCTTCAAGTGAGAAAAGGGTTGTTTCGTATGATGCTCCGAGTAAGAGGACTAAGGGTCCGAGTGTGAGCACGGATGGTACGCGGACGAGTATACTGGATTCTAGTGCATCTAGATGTTACAATTGTGGCATGAGGGGTCACAAGTCTTGGGAATGTTCGGTACCAAAGAGTGATGGTATGGTGTGTTTCAATTGCCAAGAAGAAGGACATCGTAAGTCGGAATGTCCCAAGTTAGCGGGGACGGGTGCAGCAAGGAGACGTTAAGGTACGTTTCATCTTAATAAATATGTCATTTGATTATTTATTAAGTGCCATTTGTGTTTGATTTGTAAAATGCCTTGTGTTGTGCATATTGTTATTATGGGTGACGTTCCTAATGGAAGTACCCTATGGTGACGTTTGATTAACGGGCGAAGGGCGTAAGACTTGGTGCAACCAAGCATTCCTTAGTATTTGGGAAATGTTTCTACCAAGCCATGGAAATGGATTTTGGTGTTCGATTATTAAGCGCGTGTTCGCTTGTATGTTGGAGTTGATGAACCATGAGGTTCGACGGGTGGGATGAAACCCTTGAAATCGAGTGTTTTGGATCTCGATGTACGTTGGTAAAGGAGTCTACGTGACGCGACATTAGGTGCCGCTTTTATACCTACTAGCGTAGTGTTCGACTCCGATTGTGTTGTGGTTACATTGTACTTAGGGTACTGGAGTGAAACCCTTAGGTACATGAGTGACTAGGTGGAAATTGACAAACTAGAGCAATTGAATGATTGCGAGGGTGTGGTTTTTGTAATCGTGGTACACTCTTTGTTCGAAGTGTTTAAGGATTGATTGAAATCCTTCGTGTGCCCAAGATTGGAGCAAGATGTGGTGATGGGTCGTGTGAGCCCAATTGTTGGTAAAGTCTACCTTTGGTAGCATTGTACGAGTTGTGGATATGGAACGTAGTTCCAAGTGGGGGAGTTACACTCCCGCACGAGGAGATCCTTAGGGTGAGAATTCGGATAATGCTTATGGTAGGTCCGAAACTTGTGTTGGGACCTAGTTTTGGTCGATTTGTGGTAAATTACAATTTCGGATAAATTGTACTTATGATTTTGGATTTGAATTATCACCGATGTGGTAATGTGGTAAATCTCGTTGAGAGATAATGGACATGTTTGACGAGCAAGGTGAAATCCCTCGGTTAAGGGATGTGCGTATCGGATTCTCTTCTAGAGAACTTTTGTTTTGTGCCTATGTTTGATATAGGTGGTTCTTGCTCGATTGTGTGGATGGTTAGTAGTATCCGTTAGGGTTCACTATAGTGTAGCAGAGCGCGATGTTACGCTACTCGTTGTTCGAGGCCAAAAGGGCGTTGATTGATGAAGCATGACCTTCGGGGTCCGCTGACTTCATCATGGGAGTATGCGATTGGTGGAGCATGACTTTCGGGGTCCGCTGACTTCATCCGGTGTTGAGATTGGTAGAGCATGACCTTCGGGGTCCGCTGACTTCATCAAGGGAGTAGTGTTATGTCGGTATGGTGTAACATTATTGGGAAATGCGAGTACCGGTGGGAAATGAGAGTACCATTCCTGTGTTGAGATTGTGGATCGCGTGTGTTTTCGGATTCACGATGACGCGTGTAGTTCGGTCATCTTATTGTGGAAGTGAGTCGCGTGTAGTTCGGATTCACAAATGACTCATGTGGTTTCGGTCATTGTATTGAGGAGTGATTCTCGTGTAGTTCGGATTCACAAATGACTCGTGTAGTTCGGTCATTCCTCTGGGATAGTGACTCTCGTGTAGTTCGGATTCACTAAGGCGCGTGTAGTTCGACCAATCCCGATTGTTGTTGTGGTGAAGGTAGTGAGTCGCGTGTAGTTCGGATTCACTAAGGCGCGTGTGTTTTCGGCCAGCCTTCGTGTTGTGTGATCTGTCGGTTGTTTTATACACCGATGGTGGGGTCGTAAGGACCGTGATGTTGATCTATCGGTTGTTTTATACACCGATGGTGGGGTCATGAGGACCATGTTGTATGATTAGTGATGCGATAGCCGTGTTTCGCTCACATGATGTTACGGGTGTGACGATAGTTGATTTTGTACACCTTGAGATTTGCATTTCCATAGTCGTTTTGGACGCTATCGGTTTTAGCCGTTGGATTATGATGTTACGGTAGTTGCGTATTGGTCGTATTGCGCACTACAAGGGATGTTTAGTGATTGATGTTATCCGTCAGGATTCGTTTGGTTCGGTCTTCATCGTTTTGGATTGTTGACCTTAGGTTGAGACTTGGTTGTTACTAGCGATGTACTTGGTATGGTACGCTAGGGGTCGATATCTCGATACGAGATTGGTTGAGTTTTCCCGATATGAGGGATTGAGCTAGTGCTAATGCTCGAAAATTGTAGAATTTGATAAATCGCGGGTGACGATTTAGTTGTTAAGGGTAACTCTTTGGGAAGAATTGCTTAGGAAGGTCAGTTGGGAGATATGTTTGGGGACCGTGAAATGTGTTCCGCTTGTTAAAGTGATGAGGATCACGAGGACGTGATCGAGTCTAAGTGGGGGAGAGTTGTAACACCCCGTTTTTCTTCGTACATTGATATATAGGTGTATGGTGTAGGTACCACTAGAGTTTGAAGGATTTGAGACGTGTTTGGGTGTTAAAGTCTTGTACGCGGGAGAAGGGCTCAAGTCGAGCCTTGGGTCGCGGCGCGACACAGAAGGCCGCGGCGCGGCATTACACTAGAATCAGAATCAGAAAGCTTGTAAACAAAGCCACCAGTTCAAGGCAATCGTCGCGGCGCGACGAATAAGGCCGCGGCGCGGCAATACGGGCAGACTGGCACCGATTTTGTGTAATTTTAAATGAGGAGCAAGGGCATTTTAGTCTTTTTGCGTTTGAGCCAGATTTGGGGTTTTAACCTCATCCACTCATTCTTTTTCTTATTTTCTTTTATCTTTTCTTTTCATTTTCTCTCAAGAAAACTCAAACACCCAAGTGATTCAAGTGGGATTTTGGAAAGGAAGAAGCGGGTTTTGATCTTTGGCGTAGTTGACAAGTTTGTTCTCCTCGTTCTTAGCTACACGGTGATACTAGTGGTAAGCTCTAACTCCGAATTTCATTTTCGTGTTCATCATTCAAATTTGAGGCTTTTGGCTTGTATGTTCATAGATGGAACCCATTTAGTTGTTAATTGGAGATTAACACCAATATTCGGGTTGTTGTTGTTATTGGTGGGTTTTGGGTTTGGTGTACAAGTTCATGCTTGTGAGACTTGCAATTTGGATGAAATCACTAGCATTTAGTGATTATTGAGATGTTGGAAGCAATTAGGGTTTGATGATGATTTTGACCCGATTGTTGATTTAATAAGGTTTATAAACTTAAAATGGATTAAGTTGAAGTATAAACCAGAGTTAAACGTGTTTTGGTGTCAAGACTTGTAAATGGTGAGATTTTGACTTAATGGGTCAAAATTAGGGTTTTGGTGTCAAAATGGGTGAGACACGTGTTTAACACTTGTGTTCGGGTTTAATTGGCATATTAGGACCATTGTCACTCGTGTTAGTGATGATTGGTTAATTTGGGCGCGGTTGTACTTGGAAGTGCATTTGGGTCGAATTTGCACTAAGTGTCGAATTGGGGTGGTTTGTTAATCCAATCTAAGTGTGTTGTTTAATTTGTGATAATGGAATATGTACTTTCCATTAACGAGTTGCGGATTGCTTGGAAGCATTCTTCAAGACTTCAAGGTGAGCGTTAATATCCTATATTCATATGTATGTGTAGGATGGGTGCGGGTCGGGTGAAGTGGTTCTCAGTTATAGAGCTCACTTCACATATAGGTGGATTTGATGGACTTTTATATGAGTCCAATTGGCACGGTTGTGCGTTTTGGTTGACCACCTTTGGCGGGGTACACGCTTGTGTGTACGTTATCACACGTGGTTGTGATTTGGATGTTATAACCCCAAATGGCGAAGGGTTGATATTGTCGTGATGTGGATAACCCCGATGTGGTAGATTTTATAATCCCGTGACCGTGGGTTGAGTTGGAGAAGTGAATCGCGTGTAGTTCGGATTCACTATGACGCGTGTAGTTCGGTCATCTTATCAAGGATGAATCTCGTGTAGTTCGGATTCATGGTGACTCGTGTAGTTCGGTCATCTTATTGAGGTAGTAATCTCGTGTGGTTTCGGATTACTAAGGCTCGTGTAGTTCGGCCAACCTCGATGTTGTGAAGATAGTAATCTCGTGTGGGTTCGGATTACTAAGGCTCGTGTAGTTCGGCCAATCTTCATTGTGGCATTTGGTATTCGGTAATGGGTTAAGGGGTTAACCTTATTCGTTTTATATTATTATATACATTAATGTAATGTTGTGTTGTAGCTAACCCTCCGGGTGTAGCTTATTGGCGTTGTTCACATCGTCGTTGGTGAACTTATACTTTGTTGATATCTTTAGCTTGTTGCTTAGAGATCGTATGGTATGCTTAGTGTAGTTGCCTTATACATGGATGCTTCAGTATACGGTATTTGATATTTGTGTGGCGTGTCCATTTTATACATATATATGTATGTAGTATATTATCATTCACTAAGCGTTAGCTTACCCTCTCGTTGTTGATATTTTTATAGGTTCGCGTGATGGCGGCTCGGGTAAGCATGGGGATTAGAGATCTTGGCTAGGTTGCTTTAGAAGATCTTGCTTTTGGACTCGATTAGGATTTGGGTAGCGTAGTCCCAAATCACCATGCTCGGTTTTGTTGGAAATTAAACTAGTCGGGTCGTGTATGTCCGTTTGGACAATTAATTAATGTATTAAATGTTTTAAGGTTTATTAAACCTTCTATTGTATTAAAGATGTTTATGGAAACACAATTGGGACCTAAAGTGTTATTTAAAGCGAATTAAAAGGAAAAAAATTTTATGGGCCGGTTTTAATACGGGTTGGGTTGTTACACCGGGGTGGAGTATCGATGTGTTAAGATGCCACCCGTGGGGTTAGTGTACGAAGTGTTAAGTGCACTAATGGTTGTTATGAACTCCGACGGTCTTTAAACACCGTTCCCTCGTTCAATTGGTTAACCATGGTTATTGTGTTGTAGTGTAAGCATATTATAATTGTTCAAGTTAAATATGCTATTGTTATGCTAGCTTGGTTATTGGAGGTTATAGCTTGTATTTATGACGATAAGCTAATCGTGTTTGCTAGTATGTATACGGTATGCGTGTAAGTGTTTGCAAGTAGATATATTATATATGTATGTGTATAATTATTGCATTCACTAAGCTTTGCTTACCCTCTCGTTGTTTACCTTTTTATAGGTTCGGTTGTGGACAAGGATAAGGGCATTATCTTGGATTAGAGATCTCGCTTTGTTGTTGGGGGACGCTTTTTGGATGAGTTAGCTTTTGGAGTTTGACCGAGGCTTGGGTAGTTTAACCCCAAACACCATGCTCGTAGGGTCGTTTGGTATTTAAACTTAATGTGGTCGAAACTCAAACTTTTGTATGAAACTCGCAAAACAGCCGATGTGGGCCCCGCTTTGTAAAACTCATTTTATGTTCGAATCGTGTTAGTTTTACATGTTTGAATATGTGGTTAAAAGCGTTTTGTCTAATTATGTCGGGAAGTGGCCGATCTTTTTCGCAAAAATGGAAAAACGGGACAGACCGTTTTGGCGCGCCGCGCGACCATATGGCGCGCCGCGCGACCATATGGCGCGCCGCGCCATTAGCTGAACAAAGAAATAATTTTTTTTTGTGTGACATTATTTAAGCGGGTTTGTTCGTGGTTTTGGTTTGGGTTGTTGCAAGTGGTATCAGAGCATGATCTAAGAGATTAAGGTGACTTGAGATAGGCGCCTAGACTTAGACTTTTTGTGTGCGCGTTATGCGGGACTTGTAGGACTTTGGGTCCGATCGGGTTTTGGTTAGTGCATAGGTTTATGTGAACTAATCATGCGCTATTGTTTTGTGTGGTATTTGAAATCGTCGAGTGAGATAGACGTGGTATTAGTGAGTTAACGCGATGTGCGCGCGTAACAATGATTAGCTACCATTGTTACGGGTTCAAATCGTGTCAAACAAGCGATGTACGACGATTGTTGAGCGAGATGGAGTAGTGTGGTGTATATGTATATACACATGTGTTAAAGTCCTTTCGTTTCATGGCTTAATTTACTTCGTTTTATAGAATGAAGATGAGAAATGGACACGACACCAATGATGGAAGTACGAGTGAGGACGTTGAGTTCACGGCCAAAGTTGAGGCCTTCTTTAAACGTCAAAAGGCGGAGTTCCTCGAGGATGTTAAGAAAATGTTTCTAGATATGATTGACGAACAACTAGTCAATGTAGTAAAAGAACAAGTTAAGGCCGTTCTTCACGAGGATAATGTGGGAAGACGGGACTTTTTCTTTAAAAATTTCAAGGATGCACAACCTCCTACATTTGAAGGTGAACGAGACCCTCTTAAAAGTGCCCGATGGATCTCCGATATGGAGGGGGCTTTCCGTACTTGTGAGTGCCCTCTCGATAAGAAGACAAGGTACGGGTCTAGCATGTTAAGGGGCGATGCTAAGTTATGGTGGGACGCGAAAATCCGAATTTATGGCGAAGAACAATGTATGGAATTCACGTGGGATGAATTCAAAGTGGAGTTTTTCAATGAATACCGAACTTCGGCCGATCTTACACGGCTTAAGGACGAGTTGCGTTCCTTGAGGCAAGGGTCAATGGATTTGAACACCCTCAAATCCGTGTTTTTGTCCAAGACCCAATTTTGCCCGGAGTATGTCGGAAATGATAAGATGTTGAAGGAAGACTTTTACCGAACGTTGAATGATTGTTATCAAGATAAGATTAGCGTAACGGTGGTGAAAACTTTTGATGAGTTATTTGATATGGCCAAGGGTTTTGAGGCGCTCGTGTTGAGGAAGAGCGGCTTTACTTTTGGCAAGAGAAAGAGTGAAGGTTCGAACCATTCGAACTTTTCGAACAAAAAGAACAAAAAGGGTTCCGGTAATGCTAGTGGTGGGAAGAAGGGTGCTTCCGGGGATTTTTCTTATGCGTGCTATACTTGTGGACAAAAGGGCCACATTGCTCGTGAATGTCCGAGTCTATTCTCCGCAAACAAAATCACTTGTTTTAATTGTGGTAAAGAGGGGCACAAAAGGTCGGAATGTCCCGACTTGCGTAATGATAATGTTAAGAAGTTAGAGAAGGCGCCGGGTACGGTAAGGGGTCGAAATTATTTGATGACCAATGATGAAGCCAAGTAATCAAACGAAGTCGTCTCAGGTACTTTCATGGTTAATTCTAATCTAGCAAGGATACTCTTTGATAGTGGTGCTAACTTTTCGTTCGTGTCACCAAAATTTGTTTCGAAACTTAATAAACCGTTAGCAAAGTTGAGTAGTCCGGTAGAAGTAGAAATAGCGGATGGCAAAACGGTGCTAGTGGTTGATGTGGGTAAAAATTGTGATGTCGTTTTTGGTGCCGAAAACTTTAAGATTGATCTTATCCCGATGACTTTGGGGGATTTTGATATCGTTATTGGCATGGATTGGCTCGATCAAAATAGAGCCGATATTGCATGCCATGAAAAATTTATTCGTGTGAAAGCCCCAAGTGGGGGAGAGTTAATTATTCACGGTGATAAGCGTAGAAGACTTGTGCCGATATGCACTTTTGCACGGGCACGTTGTTTCCTTGTTAGTGGTGGCATGGCTTTTCTTGCCCATGTTGTTGACACTCGTGATGAGCCACCACCCATTCGTGAAATTCCGATGGTTAGTGAATTCGAAGACGTTTTTCCGGACGAGTTACCGGGTGGTCCGCGGAAAGACAAGTTGAATTTCGCATTGAGTTGGTTCCGGGAGCTACTCCCATTGATAAAACTCCTTATCGTTTAGCGCCGACGAAAATGCAAGAATTGTTAAATCAAACCCAAGAGTTGCTTGAAAAGGGTTTTATTCGTGAAAAAGAAGGATGGTAGTATGCGGATGTGCATCGATTACCGGGAGTTGAATAAACTGACGATCAAGAATCGTTATCCATTACCTCGGATTGACGATTTGTTTGACCAACTCCAAGGTGCGAAGTATTTCTCAAAGATTGACCTACGGTTCGGCTATCACCAAATGCCGGTCCGTGAGGAAGATATCGAGAAAACGGCTTTTCGAACGCGTTATGGGCATTTTGAATTCGTAGTTATGCCTTTTGGTCTTACGAATGCACCGGCGGCATTCATGGACCTTATGAACCGAGTGTGCCAACCTATGTTGGACAAGTCGGTGATTGTGTTCATTGACGACATATTAGTCTACTCGAAAAGTATGAACGAACATGAACGTCATTTGCGTGAAGTATTGAAGACATTACGAAAGGAGAAGTTGTATGCTAAGTTCTCCAAATGTGAATTTTGGTTAAGGGAGGTTCAATTCCTTGGCCACATTGTGAACAAAGACGGTATTCAAGTAGATCCGGGGAAGATAGAGACGGTAAAGAGTTGGAGACAACCGACTACACCTACGGAGGTCCGAAGTTTTCTCGGATTGGCCGGTTATTATCGTCGATTTATCCAAGACTTTTCTAAGATCGCTTCTTCATTGACAAAATTGACGAGGAAGAACGCGAGATTTAATTGGGAGAACGAATAAGAAAATGCTTTCCAATTGTTAAAAGAGAAGTTGTGTCAAGCTCCTGTGTTAGTGTTGCCGGAAGGAGTGGAAGACATGACGGTTTATTGTGATGCTTCGTTAAATGTGTGACAACCCGGAAATTTCCAACCAAATTTAAACTTTATCTTTATATTATTCCATCGTTAAATGTGTGACAACACGATTAGCAAAGTTTGTTAAGTTAAATCTCAAGAATTTTAAATTGTGTTCATACATGCATTATAACCTAGACCAAATTCCGACGATTCACGAACCGTTATATATAAATAAATATGTATATATATGTATATTGTATATATATTATAACTTGAGAATATTAATAAAGTATTAAACGTATAATACTTTACATGAACGTATTTGTTTCAATATGTTTATCGATGGAATTAGAAGATAATATCAAATGATTGATTTATTAGATACATTGTGATATGATTACGGGTCTATGTTATGAGGTCTACTGTGATTTAAGAAATCTATTCTTTTTGACAACATTCGGAAAATGGTAAAGTGATTTATAAGTAAGAACGTGGAGTGTAAATAACTTAGATGTTGGATATCGACAAGGTAAGTAACTCGACATTTTTTATTAAGATGATTTCATACGTTTATTTAACCTTTGAACTTTATCCCATGCTTCACCAACAGATTGTAATTTAAAAACTTGAAACCTATTATGAATATATATGATTCTACTTTTCTAAAACGTTTTATGATATAACGATTCCCATTATTTTAACCTTTAAACAAAATGATTCTTAAATATATTTAGTTTTGGAAAACAAAATTATCATATTTATTTGATTTAGTTTCAAACGTACAAAAACGTTTAAAGTTTAAAAAGAACTTAATTATTAAAACGTATATATTTATAAATATCTAGAACTACTTTTGACAACTCATTACTTAACCAGTATGATAAAGATAACGATAGTTATATTTTATTTTATTAAATATATATAACAATTTAAATTAATATTATATATATTTATACGCATATTATACGTACATAGTTTTATACTTTTACTATATTTAAACTTTACGTTTACTTTATTTTTATTTTACTTTAACTTTAATAATTCACTTTAATAATTCATACTTTAATAATTCACTTTAATAATTCGTACTTTAATAATTCACTTTAATAATTCATACTTTAATAATTCAATTTAATAATTCATACTTTAATAATTTACTTTAATAATTTAAAAATCTATTATAAATAGAATTCAATAGGTTTCATTATTTCATAGAAACTTGAAAATATTTTTCTCTAAACTCTCTCAATCGATTACATATATACATTTACTCCGTATTATTTCAAGATATTATTAGTATACATAAAACATTACGACGGAGTGCTATCCGAGTGATTTCGAAATTGTTTTTCAAGTGGGATAGGATTAAGGAAATTATGGGTTATAGCTATGGAGGTGATTGGGTATGGTTCATGGGTATGCTCGTGAGGTCAATATAGTGTTTATCATCGCCGTTGCGTCTACGTACCTTTCCTGCAATATTGAATCTCAATATTGATACGTGAGTACTCATAATTTAACTTTTACATACTAATAGTGTATCTCTGACTAGTGCTCGAGTATATAGGATTATGCATGTTTGTAATTTTGATATTGCCTTTAGTTAGGTTATGTTGAATCCTGAATTAGATATATATGCGACTGAGATAAGGTATAAGATATGCATGTCGTTAGAACGCTAGCGAAAAATTAAGAACTTTTCATTTAGATATCGAATGATTTCGATGAACGGATTTGAAGTTATAGTCCATCGAAATTTTGTATTATTATTAAAAATGATTATTATTATCGTCGTTATTATCGTCATTCTAGTTTTATCTTATTATTATTATTATTATTATTATTATTATTATTATTATTATTATTATTATTATTATTATTATTATTATTATTATTATTATTATTATCTTTATCAATAAAAGGATTTATCATTAAAATTGTTATTTTTATTATTATTACTATCGTTATTATCATTAAAGTTATAATTAGTATTATTATTATTATTATCTAATTATTATTATTATTATTATTATTATTATTATTATTATTATTATTATTATTATTATTATTATTATTGTTATTATTATTATATTATCATCATGGTTAATAATGTCATAGTAATTATCATTATTAGTATTATTGTAATTAAAACTAATATTAGTAACACACAATTATTTTGATTACTATTATTATCATTATTATGAACACGATATAAAAGACGATTAAAAGCTATTAAACGAAACGATTAGGAAATAATGAATAAGAGTATCATGATGAAATTAAAATATTATAAGATATTGATTTAGATAAAATTATCGTTCTTATTATTTTTATCATTACTATTATTATTAAAAGTATCGTTAGTATTAAAAATATCATTTTAACAAAAATTATCATTTTAATAGAAATGTCATTGTTACTATAAAATATCATTATTATTATCATTTTAAATAGAATTATTATTTTAAAGATAATATTAAAAATTATCGTAAATATTAAAGTTATCATAATTAGAATTATCGTTTTATCATAATGTCATCTTAGTAATTATAAATATTGATATTTTTATAATAATAATTATTATTACAAAATAATACAACTTTTACTTACTATCATTATAGATATTATTTTATCAAATAAATATGTGATACAAACATATTTTACTACGTGTAATAAATTACTTTAATAATACCTATCATATTATCTTTATGATATTAAATGAACCCTATAAATTTTATTACTTAATGTATATAAAAGTATATTTTATTATATAAATTTTAATATAAAATTTTATTTATTAATAAATGAATTATATTATTTACTCTAATAAATCTTTTAAAAATATTTAAAAATATAAAACGACGATATTTAAACTATATATTAATCATGTATAGATTTTTGGAAATTATTTTGAGTCAAATTGACTTTTGTTGACTTTTGCATATTAGTCTCGAGCATTAGGATTGTGGTACACTATGACTTGACCTAATTTGTTAGACAAATATTGACCAACACATAAATATATATAATTAATTTAGGTTCGTGAATCCGAGGCCAACGTTGCACTTGTTCAATGATGTTATATGTATTTTTACAACGAAATACAGTATGGTGAGTTTCATTTGCCTTTTTACCCTTTATATTTTTGGGCTGAGAATACATGCGCAATTTTTATAAATGTTTTACGAAATAGACACAAGTAATCGAAACTACATTATATGGTTGAATGATCGAAGCCGAATATGCCCCTTTTGCTTGGTAACCTAAGAATTAGTAAACCGATCTACTAATTGACGCGAATCCTAAAGATAGATCTATTGGGCCTAACGAACCCCATCCAAAGTACCGGATGCTTTAGTACTTCGAATTCGTTTTATATCATGTCCGGAGGATTTCCCGGAATGATAGGGGATATTTTATATGCATCTTGTTAATGTCGGTTACCAGGTGTTCAATCCATATGAATGATTTTTGTCTCTATGCATGGGACGTATATTTATGAGAACTGGAAATGAAATTCTTGTGGTCTATTAAAATGATGAAAATGACCGATTATGATAAACTAATGAATTCACCAACCTTTTGGTTGACACTTTAAAGCATGTTTATTCTCAGGTGTTAAAGAACTCTTCCGCTGTGCATTTGCTCATTTTAAAGATATTACTTGGAGTCATTCATGGCATATTTCAAAAGACGCTGCATTTAAGTCGTTGAGTTCAATAGAGATTATTATTAAGTAAATGACAGATTAGGTCATTTATAGTTGAATCTTATGAAATGGTATGCATGCCTGTCAATTTTCGATGTAAAGAGAGTTTATCTTTTAAAAATGAATGCAATGTCTGAAAAATGTATCATATAGAGGTCAAATACCTCGCGATGTAATCAACTATTGAGAATCGTTTATAATGTTTATGAACGGGTCCTTTCAAAATGGGCTCGGGTGTGTTCTAATGCAAAGAGGTAAAGTCATTGCTTACGCCTCTCGACAATTAAAGGAACACGAAACGAGATATCCGACTCATGATCTTGAGTTGGCGGCGGTGGTACATGCGTTGAAAATTTGGCGCCACTACTTGTATGGTGTCAAGAGTACGATTTATTCGGATCATAAGAGTTTGAAACATCTCTTTAACCAACGAGATTTGAATTATCGTCAACGTAGGTGGATGGACATGGTAAAAGACTATGATTGTGAAATACTTTATCATCCGGGCAAGGCGAATGTGGTCGCGGATGCGTTAAGTCGAAAGAGTCATCACCCGGCTTTACAATTGGGATTGTTACGTATGATTATTACTAATGACTTTCTTGAAAAACTTGGTGTGACTCAAATAGAGGCTTACGTTCACAACAAGCATGCGGAACGAATTGTGGGACAATCGGAATTCATTACCATGGGTTCGCGTGGTTTGTTGTCTTTTCAAGGAAGGGTGTGGGTCCCTAAGATGGGTGATTACCAGCGGGTGCTACTTGATGAAGCACATAAGTCAAAGTATTCCATTCATCCAGGCGCGACGAAAATGTATCATCATTTGAAGAAGGATTATTGGTGGCCGGGCATGAAACGTGATGTTGTGAAGTATGTTGAGCAATGCGTCACGTGTTTGCAAGTAAAAGCCGAACACCAAAAGCCGTATGGTAAGTTACAACCGTTAGAAATTCCGAAGTGGAAATGGGAGCACATTACCATGGATTTCATTACAAAGTTGCCTAAAACGGCGAGAACCCAATTTGATTCGATATGGGTGATTGTTGATAGATTGACGAAAAGTGCTTTGTTTCTTCCCATTAAGGAAGCAATATCATCAGAGGCCTTGGCTAAGTTGTTCATCAAGGAAGTGGTGTCGAGACACGGGGTTCCTATATCTATTGTTTCGGATCGAGATACTCGTTTTACATCTCGGTTTTGGGAAAAGTTTCATGAAGATATGGGTACGCAATTAAAATTAAGCACGGCGTATCATCCTCAAATGGACGGTCAAACCGAACATACGAATCAAACTTTGAAGGATATGTTACGGGCGTGTATTATTGATTTTGGTGGTAGTTGAGACGAGCACTTACCTTTGGTGGAATTCTCGTACAATAATAGTTATCATACTAGTATCGGGATGCCACCTTACGAGATGCTTTATGGGCGGAGGTGCCGAACTCCAATTTGTTGGGGTGAAATTGGTCAAAGAGAAATCGGGAGTACCGATTTAGTTTTGGAGACGAATAACAAGATTGATATTATTCGGGATCACTTGAAGAAGGCTCAAGATAGACAAAAGTCGTATGCCGATAAACGTAGATGAACGATCGAATTTCAAGAAGGTGACATGGTGATGCTTAAGGTTTCGCCATGGAAAGGTATTATTCGATTTCGAAAATGGGGAAAGTTAGCTCCTCGGTTTATTGGGCCATTTAAGGTTTTAGCTCGTGTTGGTGAAGTCGCGTATCGTTTGGAATTACCCGAAGAGCTTGCGGGGACTCACAATACTTTCCATGTCTCCCATCTCCGTAAGTGTCTTGCGGATGATTCATCTTGGGTACCATTAGACGAAATTGAGCTAAACAACAAGTTAGAATATATTGAGGAGCCGATTGCCATACTCGATGAGAAGGTCAAAAGGTTGAGAAATAAAGAAGTAAGGACTTTTAAAGTTCAATGGCGTCGAAGTAAGGTTCTGAGTTTACGTGGGAGCCCGAAGAATTCATGTTAGTTTATCTTCCTTCTTGTCATGCGGCTTGGATCGCGAGGACGCGCTCCGATTCGAGTAGGGGAGAGTTGTAAGACCCAAATATTTATTGTGTACATAAGTGTAATTAAGATACTTGAAGTGGGGTTTTGATGTTCATATTCAAAAAAGAAATAGATTTTGATCTGGGGGATCTACGCGCCGCGCAGGTATATGGCGCGCCGCGCCATTTGCTGTGACAGCTCACCCTTCTCTTTTTAAATGAGATATTTTGAGGGCTTTTTGGTAATTACACATGGGGACCCGAATTTAAGGCCCTAGATCAGTAGTGGAGCCTCATTTACTCCATTTTCCATCTACCTTATCTTCTTCAATTAAATCTTAGTGAGAGAAAGGGTTTCTAGTGTGAGAGACCTCAAAACAAAGAAGAAGGAGGTTGAATCGGGTCTAAGTGCAAGCATTAAAGTTGTTCATATATCCTCTAGCTACGTTTTGATCATAGTGGTATGTTTTAATCTTGGTTTCCTAATTTAATTTTGTGAAAGGGTTAGTGTTAGGGTTAATGGTGAACTTAAAACCCACTTTGTTGGTGAATTGGGTGTTTTGGATGAAATTGGGTCATGTAGACTCAAAGATGACTAACTAGGGTTTTCAAAGTGTTAAGTTGAAGTTTATGAACTTAAATTAGTTAGTAAATTGCTAGCGCACCTATATATATGTAAGTAGGCGTTGTGTGGGTTAGTGGATGACCCGAAATGGGTGTGTTGACCTTAAATTGGTCAAACGGATCAAAATGGACTTAGGTTAGTTAATGTTTGTGATTAATGCATAAACCTTGTGTTGAAATGTGTTTTAAACCTATCTTGGCTAATGTTAGGGTTTTGGTGTGAGTTGACCCAATTTTATGGTTAAGTGTTCAAATGGGTCAAAATGACCTAGTAATGGTGAGTGTTGTGAGTTTGACAAACTTGAACGAATGATTGATTATATATACTTTGTATAGGTGCGTTACCTTGAAGTTTCAAGCTTGGTTTATTGATTCACCGAAGGCGTAAGGTGAGTGGAATAATTATATGCGTAGATATATAATGTGTTTATTTGTGTAGTGTGAGATGTGAAGTGTCGATGTGCTAAGACATCACGTTCACGTAACGAGTGAAGTGTCGATGTGTTAAGTGAAATGTCCCGTTCTTATTGATTATAAACGTTCCATATTAATTGATTTCGTTGCGAGGTTTTGACCTCTATATGAGACGTTTTTCAAAGACTGCATTCATTTTAAAACAAACCATAACCTTTATTTCATCAATAAAGGTTTAAAAAGCTTTACGTAGATTATCAAATAATGATAATCTAAAATATCCAGTTTACACACGACCATTACATAATGGTTTACAATACAAATATGTTACAACAAAATAAGTTTCTTGAATGCAGTTTTTACACAATATCATACAAGCATGGACTCCAAATCTCGTCCTTATTTAAGTATGCGACAGCGGAAGCTCTTAATAATCACCTGAGAATAAACATGCTTAAAACGTCAACAAAAATGTTGGTGAGTTATAGGTTTAACCTATATATATCAAATCATAATAATAGACCACAAGATTTCATATTTCAATACACATCCCATACATAGAGATAAAAATCATTCATATGGTGAACACCTGGTAACCGACATTAACAAGATGCATATATAAGAATATCCCCATCATTCCGGGACACCCTTCGGATATGATATAAATTTCGAAGTACTAAAGCATCCGGTACTTTGGATGGGGTTTGTTAGGCCCAATAGATCTATCTTTAGGATTCGCGTCAATTAGGGTGTCTGTTCCCTAATTCTTAGATTACCAGACTTAATAAAAAGGGGCATATTCGATTTCGATAATTCAACCATAGAATGTAGTTTCACGTACTTGTGTCTATTTTGTAAATCATTTATAAATCCTGCATGTATTCTCATCCCAAAAATATTAGATTTTAAAAGTGGGACTATAACTCACTTTCACAGATTTTTACTTCGTCGGAAAGTAAGACTTGGCCACTGGTTGATTCATGAACCTATAACAATATATACATATATATCAAAGTATGTTCAAAATATATTTACAACACTTTTAATATATTTTGATGTTTTAAGTTTATTAAGTCAGCTGTCCTCGTTAGTAACCTACAACTAGTTGTCCACAGTTAGATGTACAGAAATAAATCGATAAATATTATCTTGAATCAATCCACGACCCAGTGTATACGTATCTCAGTATTGATCACAACTCAAACTATATATATTTTGGAATCAACCTCAACCCTCTATAGCTAACTCCAACATTCACATATAGAGTGTCTATGGTTGTTCCGAAATATATATAGATGTGTCGACATGATAGGTCGAAACATTGTATACGTGTCTATGGTATCTCAAGATTACATAATATACAATACAAGTTGATTAAGTTATGGTTGGAATAGATTTGTTACCAATTTTCACGTAGCTAAAATGAGAAAAATTATCCAATCTTGTTTTACCCATAACTTCTTCATTTTAAATCCGTTTTGAGTGAATCAAATTGCTATGGTTTCATATTGAACTCTATTTTATGAATCTAAACAAAAAAAGTATAGGTTTATAGTCGGAAAAATAAGTTACAAGTCGTTTTTATAAAGGTAGTCATTTCAGTCGAAAGAACGACGTCTAGATGACCATTTTAGAAAACATACTTCCACTTTGAGTTTAACCATAATTTTTGGATATAGTTTCATGTTAATAATAAAAATCATTTTCTCAGAATAACAACTTTTAAATCAAAGTTTATCATAGTTTTTAATTAACTAACCCAAAACAGCCCGCGGTGTTACTACGACGGCGTAAATCCGGTTTTACGGTGTTTTTCGTGTTTCCAGGTTTTAAATCATTAAGTTAGCATATCATATAGATATAGAACATGTGTTTAGTTGATTTTAAAAGTCAAGTTAGAAGGATTAACTTTTGTTTGCGAACAAGTTTAGAATTAACTAAACTATGTTCTAGTGATTACAAGTTTAAACCTTCGAATAAGATAGCTTTATATATATGAATCGAATGATGTTATGAACATCATTACTACCTTAAGTTCCTTGGATAAACCTACTGGAAAAGAGAAAAATGGATCTAGCTTCAACGGATCCTTGGATGGCTCGAAGTTCTTGAAGCAGAATCATGGCACGAAAACAAGTTCAAGTAAGATCATCACTTGAAATAAGATTGTTATATTTATAGAAATTGAACCAAAGTTTGAATATGATTATTACCTTATATTAGAATGATAACCTACTGTAAGAAACAAAGATTTCTTGAGGTTGGATGATCACTTTACAAGATTGAAAGTGAGCTAGCAAACTTGAAAGTATTCTTGATTTTATGTAACTAGAACTTGTAGAATATATGAAGAACACTTAGAACTTGAAGATAGAACTTGAGAGAGATCAATTAGATGAAGAAAATTGAAGAATGAAAGTGTTTGTAGGTGTTTTTGGTCGTTGGTGTATGGATTAGATATAAAGGATATGTAATTTTGTTTTCATGTAAATAAGTCATGAATGATTACTCATATTTTTGTAATTTTATGAGATATTTCATGCTAGTTGCCAAATGATGGTTCCCACATGTGTTAGGTGACTCACATGGGCTGCTAAAAGCTGATCATTGGAGTGTATATACCAATAGTACATACATCTAAAAGCTGTGTATTGTACGAGTACGAATACGGGTGCATACGAGTAGAATTGTTGATGAAACTGAACGAGGATGTAATTGTAAGCATTTTTGTTAAGTAGAAGTATTTTGATAAGTGTATTGAAGTCTTTCAAAAGTGTATAAATACATATTAAAACACTAAATGTATTTACATTTTAACTGAGTCGTTAAGTCATCGTTAGTCGTTACATGTAAGTGTTGTTTTGAAACCTTTAGGTTAACGATCTTGTTAAATGTTGTTAACCCAATGTTTATAATATCAAATGAGATTTTAAATTATTATATTATCATGATATTATCATGTATGAATATCTCTTAATATGATATATATACATTAAATGTCTTTACAACGATAATCGTTACATATATGTCTCGTTTAAAATCATTAAGTTAGTAGTCTTGTTTTTACATATGTAGTTCATTGTTAATATACTTAATGATATGTTTACTTATCATAGTATCATGTTAAATATATATATATCCATATATATGTCATCATATAGTTTTTACAAGTTTTAACGTTCGTGAATCACCGGTCAACTTGGGTGGTCAATTGTCTATATGAAACATATTTCAATTAATCAAGTCTTAACAAGTTTGATTGCTTAACATGTTGGAAACATTTAATCATGTAAATATCAATCTCAATTAATATATATAAACATGGAAAAGTTCGGGTCACTACATTAAGACGCCACTCGGGAGTGAAGTATCGATGTGCTAAGATGCCACTCCAAGTAAGTTGAAGGGTGAAGTGCCGATGTGTTAAGGCGCCACTCGAGGTGAAGTATCGACGTGTTAAGATGCCACCTCAAGTAAGACGAAGAGTGAAGTGTCGAAGTGTTAAGACACCACTCGGGGTGAAGTGTCGAAGTGTTAAGGCACTACTCGGGATGAAGTATCGATGTGTTAAGATGCCACCCGTGGGGTTAGTGTACGAAGTGTTAAGTGCACTAATGGTTGTTATGAACTCCGACGGTCTTTAAACACCGTTCCCTCGTTCGATTGGTTAACCATGGTTATTGTGTTGTAGTGTAAGCATATTATAATTGTTCAAGTTAAATATGGTATTGTTATGCTAGCTTGGTTATTGGAGGTTATAGCTTGTATTTATGACGATAAGCTAATCGTGTTTGCTAGTATGTATACGGTATGCGTGTAAGTGTTTGCAAGTAGATATATTATATATGTATGTGTATAATTATTGCATTCACTAAGCTTTGCTTACCCTCTCGTTGTTTACCTTTTTATAGGTTCGGTTGTGGACAAGGGTAAGGGCATTATCTTGGATTAAAGATCCCGCTTTGTTGTTGGGGGACGCTTTTTGGATGAGTTAGCTTTTGGAGTTTGACCGAGGCTTGGGTAGTTTAACCCCAAACACCATGCTCGTAGTGTCGTTTGGTATTTAAACTTAATGTGGTCGAAACTCAAACTTTTGTATGAAACTCGTAAAACGGCCGATGTGGGCCCCGCTTTGTAAAACTCATTTTATGTTCGAATCGTGTTAGTTTTACATGTTTGAATATGTGGTTGAAAGCGTTTTGTCTAATTATGTCGGGAAGTGGCCGATCTTTTTCGCAAAAATGGAAAAACGGGACAGACCGTTTTGGCGCGCCGCGCCATTAGCTGAACAAAGAAATAATTTTTTTTTTGTGTGACATTATTTAAGCGGGTTTGTTCGTGGTTTTGGTTTGGGTTGTTACAATTTTCAAGACTGCCACAAATTTATCTAGAACGTCATGTTACAAATGTTCTTATCAAATTATTAGTGTATTTTTTTAAAGGCGGTTAGGAGTCATTATAGGGGTCGAACGTGATGTCGACACTCGACGCCCACTGATCATTTTTTTAGTACGAATCATTACTGATCGTATCAAATCCGGATAGCGGATATGATACAAGTGAAAATCTCAATCACGTTAACGGTGAGCGGATTAAATCCTTGAAAGCTCTCCGAATCAACATTGATTACCGGATCCAGAGTCAAGCTGCGAATTCAGTCAAGGTCAAACTCGGTCAAACACTTAGAGAGAGAAAGTTCTTCTGTAGAGAGAGAAAATTCTACGCTGACAAAGTGATCTCAACTGCCTATCAATGAAATCCAGGTGGCTTATTTATAGGCAAGAAAGTCAAAGGTTCTTTGACGTGTTACATTCTGATTAGTGGGTCAACCCTTATTCTTCGGAATGTTTGAGCAGTCAATATGTAAATGATTTCGGCTTCATTCGTTGTCCGCATTTTCGTTTTGCAATCCGCTGACTCGTTTTTGCTTTGTTTGTTCACGTTTATGGTGTTCGGTTCTTTTTTAAAATGCCTCTTTATACCCTAACCGAATCGCGTATCATTAATTACATTCCTACCGCCCCTCGGGAGGAAACCCACATGACGAATCCAAACGGTCATCGCGTGTTGCAATGGCGGAAGCGGAAATTTTTATCGGGCCATTTTTTTAAAGTGTAGCAATTTTTATTTTTTTATTTTTTTTTAAATTTTATTTTTTTGCAAAATATGGAGGCCTTTAGACAAAATTTTGAAGTTTTGGGAAAAAATATGGAGACTTTGTGGCAAAAAATAAATTCACCGGAGGAATAAATCGAAGAATTCAAAATTTTTGCACTAAATTTTGCAAATTCACTGAGGGGCGGCTGGAAAAATAAATTCGCCCTTGGTGTGTGGTAAAACCCCCTCGTGGGAGGCCCGAAATGCAATACGTCTGCAACTTCTATGGCCCATGAAATGAGCGGGTAACAACAAGAGAAATTTTACACTGAATGAAGTCGAACCTCTGACCTTCTCTATGAGAAGACAAGTCAGTATCACTGGCCAACTCCTTATTGTTCTTTACTAAATTGTTAACTTCGAATATGATGTATTTAGATTTATCAAGATTTTAGCTGTTAAAATGCTTGTTAATTTTTTACACAACTGTAATCACTGAATTATATATGATAGAACTTTTTTTTAGTTCACGAAAATAAAGATGCAAAATAATTTATGTCAAAATTTATAGATTAGCAGAGACACCCAAGGATTAATAATTTATAGTTTTCTCTCCAAGACAAGACTACTCTCATTCATAACTCACTTCTTCAAATGTGTAGATTACCAACATCAGCACAACATCAATATTTCATTCTCATCACACACTCATCAAATATCACTGTCATTCGTCACACACTTTCTCACCATCACATGGACTCACTAAACAAGTTAACTGGTATAAAGTATAAGTTTTGAAACAAAATGTACAACAAAGTATTCTTGTAAGTTTTGTGATCAAATATTTTCCATATAGACGAATTCATTACAGTGGAAAAAATACTAGCCTTTGGCTTGGTTGTACCATTGGCGGTAATGAATGGTTGTGCCATTGGCGTTAATGTATTGGCTTGTCATTGGCGTTAATGTATTGGCTTGCCTTTTGCTAGCCTTTAACGATCCAATCACGCCATCAATGGTTGTGCTGTTATGGTTGATATGTTTGTATAAATAGTAGTTTTTGGATGTTGTGACCATGGTATGTCTTTGTTTTCGTCGGACAAGGTTTGATAGTTTGACCAGTTTATAGTTAGGTCGTTTGTTACAACGATGGTTTGGTTTTGGTTAGTCAATCTTTGGTAGTTATAATGGTTGGTTGGTTTGTAGCTAGATCTACACAACAAAGCTTCTTACAAGCGTATGAACTTTTATTCTACGAAGCTCCTGCTACATTTATCTCCTTCCCACACATCTCCCTCACTCAACCGGTGCATCTTCTTCTCCCCTTTTCTCCATCACTTCTCCACATCGTTGGTTCTCTTTTCTGGTCGTTCCATCTTTCTCGGCGTCGATATTTCCCTGGTGGAAATCGACAGTGTTTCTGCCGGTTGTTGCTTGTTCCCCCACTTCCTCAATTTTTTAGGGAGGATGGTGACCATCACGTGGCGGTTACATGGTTTGGTGGGTGTTGTCTTCGAGTTCGAGTTGGGTGTTCTCGAGTTGGTGGAGTTTGGTGACGATTTCGGGTAATTCTTTTGGTAGCAGTAGGGTTCGATTTGGGCTGATTATTGGCTTTACTTTTTGCGGGTATTCTTGGGAGAATTGGAGGTATTGGTCTCCGATGTTGGTCGTCGATATTGGGTGGTTTGGGTGTTCAATAAGAGTGTTAGCCGTTACTTCTGCAGCTCATTTGTGTATGCCTCATCTCTCGTATATTCGGGGTGGTGTAAGGGGCATCATGAGTTTTATTTGGATTTCTCTTCATTTCGTGATGAAGTGACTACTCCTAATACTTTGCGGTCCGTATTCTTTAAGACTTGAAATTGTGGTTCAATATTTGTTTACAATAGTTTCAACTAGTCCGGACCGGCCCGCGCGTTGCGGTAGGGGCTTTCGGGCTGCGTATTCATATTTAACGTAGCGTTGTGTATTTACAGAGGGGAACACGGCCCATGTGTTAAGCGCCGTTTTAGATGTCGTTGTGTTAAGCGTTTTTTAAAAAGTATCCGTTTCGAACGTAGTTAGTTTTGTTTTGTTCAATAAATTTTTTCGAGTGTAACGGCGCCGTCGGAAAAATTTAACTCGCGACGAGCAGAAAGATACGGGCTGTCGTTGTGTTAAGCGTTTTTTAAAAATTGTCTGTTTCGAACGTGGTTAGTTTCGTTTTGTTCATAAAATTATTTCGAGTCTGACGCTGGCGTCGAAAGAATTTAACTCGTTGCGAGCGGGAAGATACGGGTTGTCCTTGTGTTTAGCGTTTTTTTTTAAATTGTCCGTTTCGCGTATAGTTAGTCCCGTTGAGTTCGTAAGATTTTTTGTAATTGAACGGTGGTCTCGGTAAAATTTAACTCGCACCGAGCGAGAAGATAGAGCCCGTTATAAATTCAGGTGGAGTTAGTGTCTTTTATTTTAATAAAATTATATATTTACACTTTTAATCCCTGAGAAAGTATAAATTTAAGGGGTCGTTGTGTAAATATAACCGAAGTTGAAGGACCGTTTGTAATGTGAGCGCAAACTCAAAACTACAATTCGATATAACTAAAACTGCAAAAATTCCCAACACATTTAGTATATAAGGGTTAATAAAATTATATATTTACACTTTTAATCCCTGAGAAAGTGTAAACTTAAGGGGTCGTTGTATAAATATAACCGAAGTTGAGGGGCCGTTTGTAATGTGAACGCAAACTCAAAACTACAATTCGATATAACTAAAACTACAAAAATTCCCAACACATTTAGTATATAAGGGTTAAGGTTAATAATTGTATTTCGGGTGTGTTTGGTAGAGAAGCTTATGGGAGCTTATGAGAGCTTATAGGAGCTTGAGCTTGTGATTCTAATAAGCTCCAAGTAATAAGCTTTGTTTGGTAGACATAAAAAGTAGAGCTTATGAAAATCATAAGCTCTAGAAAAATAAGCTACTTCTAGTAGCTTATGAAAAAAAGTAGAGCTTATGAACTAGAAAATAAGCTCCAGCTAGTTTACCACACACTTATAAAAAATAATAAGCTCTAGCTACCAACTAAAAAATAAGCTCCAGTTCCAGCTCCAGCTCCATAAGCTCTAGCTCCAGCTCCAGCTAGTTTCATCCAAACACACCCTTCGAATAGTTTCATTTCTTCTCTGTATGTCAAGAAGATTGTAGAATATTCTCAAAATAGATATAGAAATTTATAAAGTACTTCGTATACATCAAATATTAAAATATAACCATTTCTTTCTATTTTAATTTACATACATGCATACATATGGAAAAAAGTAGTGTCTATAACTTAGTCAGCGCCATATATTTATTCATTGTCTTTGTTCTGATTTTGAGAATCTTTGACCAATTCTCCTTTCAACGTCAATTATTTTTTAGTAAATGACAGCTAAGTTGTTCATTAAACGATATTAAATATTAGTATTGTTATTAGTATATTAATACAATACTAATTATAAATATTAGTGGTGTCATGGCGACAAAATTATGACAATTAATGAGGCATGCAAACTGTATGTAATTCCTTTACATTGATTTTCTTTACGTAGAAAAGGGTGATAATATTTTCAACATTTAAAATCATACTAGGTGCATTGCCCGTGCGTTGCACGAATATGGTAAGCGTTGTTGCATCGCACTTGTAATGTTGGTACGTGAAGCGATTTATGTCGACGGTTAACAATACGAATATGGAATATTTGAATATAAACATACGTAAATCAATTTGTGTCGTCTATTATGAATAATATATATATATATATATATATATATATATATATATATATATATATATATATATATATATATATATATATATATATTGGGCCATGAGGGACTTTTTGAAGAGAAAGAACTGGGAGTTGGCGCCTACATAATATATACATAATATATATATATATATATATATATATATATATATATATATATATATATATATATATATATATATATATATATATATATATATATATATATATATATATATATATCACAACCAAATACTATATAGAAGATCAAACATCTTAAAAAATAATGATAAAAACATGTATTTATATAACTCTATCAATTGTTTCATTTGAAAAGTGTCATTATTTCATTTGAAAAGTGTAGTGAGGTGAAAAATGAAAAATAGTATTTGAAGACAACAATGACTATCAATTTAATTAGGTACTATATATATAAGGTAAGTGAAAAGGTTAAAACTATTGTTATTATTTATGACATAACATAAAGTTATTATGAATGTTTAGAAAAAATGAAAAATTTAAAACTATTGTTATTATGCATAACATGCATCAATTTTAGTTATGATTAAAAATATTTAGGATCAAATGTATGATAATAAATTAATATCAATAATCAAACTGAAAGACTTTATACGCAACATTTTATTATTAATTTTTTAGTTCTAAATTGTCTTTTCTTGATTAATTAATCAACTATTTTTACCATCTTTATATTTTTATTTTCTTAAACACATCTATTATGAGTAATAATTAAGTAATTATAGTTACATGAAAACTCAAATATTTGATACGTAGTAAGTATTCACTTAATGTTTAATAATAAGCTGGTTAATATTAAACTTGATGTAGTAAAACGCAGTGTTGTAAAAAACGGGGGTGTAGACGGGGGTGTAGACGGATTTTGGAGTGCCCCGTCCCGTTTATACATAAAACGTTTGAAAAAACGGAAATCGGTCAAAAAACGGTCAACAGACAGTCAAACACGGTCCGAGACGGGAAAAAACGGGTTTTTCTGATTTTTTCAAGTTTTAAAAAAAAAAAAAATTTAAACGTTGTGCTATTACTTAGGGTTTCTTTTTTTATGTTTGAAATGTTGAAGTATTTAAACATGTGTGAAATGCTTATGTTTGGAATAATGTAATGTACAATATATATATAATATATAACATTTTTATTTAAAAGTCAACGTTAGTCAACATCCGTCTAGACCTCCGTCTCGACCCCGTCTCGACCGTTTTAGGACCCGACCGTCTCGACCCCGTCTCGCGTCTTTTGCAACCTTGAGTAAAAGTAACAATTATATGCTAATTAAACTACTCCATAATAGCTACTCGATCAAACATAACATATAATATGGTTGACTTATTCAATACATGTTAAATTATCTTTGTTATCCAAGAATCAATTTTTTTACCACCGTTAATTACATTAATAATCATTTTAATATAATTTATCATAATAATAATGTTATATTGTTATTCATCATCATATGAAGTAAGTATTATCCATGTATAGAAGGCATAATTTTTTTTATCATATTATCTATCAAAGAACTCTATGATGTAAATGATTGCTAAAAGATTACGTTTAATAATAAAACATAAAAAATATTAAGAATCAAGATAAATGTCAAATTAAACAAAACGTACATACAATTCAATAGAATAGTAAAAAAATTTGCATTCTTTAATATTTGTAACATACATCCATAACAAATATGATACAAAAAGAAGGCATAATTTCTTTATCCATTATCAAAGAACTATATGATGCAAATAATTGCTAAAGAAAATATTTAATAATACAACGTTAAAAGGAAATATTGAAAATCAAGAGAAAAGCTAAATTAAATAAATCATACTTACAATCCAATACAAAAATGAAACAATTTGTGTTCTGTAATATATGTACATATTCGCAATAGGAAGTACTCCGCAATGCTTTGTCCCTTAATATTGTAATATCTGAAACTTGTCCGAGTAAGATGTTGACATCACTACATATTAACAATAAAAGAAACCTAAACAACAACAACAACAACAACAACAACAACAATAATAATAATAATAATAATAATAATAATAATAATAATAATAATAATAATAATAATAATAATAATAATAATAATAATAATAATAATAATAAATAATTAAAAACACAACAAATACCAGTGTTGTAAAAACGGAAAAAACAGGGGTGTAAACGGGGGTGTAGACGGATTTTGGAGTGCCATGTCCCGTTTATACATAAAACGTTTGAAAAAATGGAAATCGGCCAAAAGAAGGTCAAAAGACGGTCAAACACGGTCCGAGATGGGAAAAAACGGGTTTTTCTGATTTTTTCAAGTTTTTTTTTAAAAAAAAATTAAAAAAATAAACGTTGTGCTATTACTTAGGGTTTCTTTTTTTATGTTTGAAATGTTGAAGTATTTAAACATGTGTGAAATGCTTATGTTTGGAATAATGTAATGTACAATATATATATATAATATATATAACATTTTTATTTAAAAGTCAACATTAGTCAACATCCGTCTAGACCTCCGTCTCGGCCCCGTCTCGACCCTTTTAGGGCCCGACCGTCTCGACCCCGTCTCGCGTCTTTTGCAACCTTGACAAATACATTATTGACGAAGATCTATAATCGACGTAAAAGTAACACCAAAGATAGTATACAACAATAATATAAATCACATACAAATCTAATATATATATATATATATATATATATATATATATATATATATATATATATATATATATATATATATATATATATATATATGTATATATATATATATATATATATATATATATATATATATATATGAACTCTAAACAACTATCAAAACGGATAAATTTCACATGATAATAGAAAAATACTCATGTACACCAATAACTTGTTAATAAAGTCATACCGTAGCATAAGTCTAACGTTCGTGTGATAGATGAATATACAACGTTACATGAGAAAATAATCTTACTAAATTGATGATGATGATGATGATTAAGAAATAACATATATAAAACTCTATCAATTATTAATTAGTATTTGCAATGTATGTGGTGAAATGAAAAATGTGTATTGTGAAAATGAATAATGAGTATTTATAGGCAACATTATAATAACTTATTTAATATAAGAAAAATGAAAAGGTTAAAACTTATTTATTTATTATAAGAATAATGAAAGGATTGAAATTAATCAATTTAATACATGAAAAATGAAAGGATTAAATCTTAGATATTATTATTAATGAATTTTTTAATTCTTTTATTTTTTTAATTATTACCTTATTATAAAATTAAGTAGGAAATAAGGAAAAATGTTTTTTTGTTGTTGTAAATGATTAAATTAAGAGGTTTTAGTACCCTCATTTATGACTCAAGGAGTCACTTTTATATTATATATAGATATAGATACTTATCACATTTGTGTATGAATTAAGTACCTGTACAATTCAAGTATTTTAATGCACAAACATGATGGATCTATATAACGGCGGAACTTAATGGAGGTCAGGAGGGGCACTTGTCCCCTCTGACTTTTGGGTAAGTAGTGTATTTGAAACGATTTTAGAGTATAATATTATAATTGGATATTATGTTTTGAAGAACAAACATGAAAGAAAAGCATAGATGTATGGATGAAGAGGTTGACGAGAAATAGGGACTACTAATATCTATATTTATCACCATCTTTTATTTTTGACCACATGTTGGTTTAAGAAATAATAATACTCCGTAATAATACTTTTTGAAGCATGAATTTGTCCTTTCCATTTTATAGGTATAGGCATAGGTATATAGGTACAATTTATATTTATATATGTATATTATTATAGTATACATTTAGATTTCTTAATTTATTTGTTGCATTATTTTTATTTAAAAATGTATGTTTTGATATAACATAAAGTATAACTCATAAATTAGTTTATTTTGTCTATAACTATAGTAAGACATATAATTAAATATTATAGTTAAATAATACTATATACTCCCTTCGTTTCATATTAATGAAATGTTAAGGAAATATTATAAGAGTGCTATACTTTTTGTTTACAATCTAGTTTTACTCTTACATTTTATTTCTCTTTTAATCATATTCAAGGGCATAATAGAACTGAAGCTTCTTATTCTTTTCTATTTATGGAGATTTTTCTATTTATGAAGGTTGACTATTAATTTGGGACATTCCAATATGGTGAATATTGGACTATTAATACGGGATGGATGACGTATAAGTTTTACCCTAAATAAGTTTGCCCCCTCTAAACACTCATTCAAGTTCTGCCACTGGATCTATAATTTTGAATAGTTGATATATTGGAACTCTATATAGAAGAATGGACTTTTTAAGCCTATAAGTTTAAAATGAATATATAGTTTTTCTTGAGTTAAACATAAAGGTAATTATTTTTAGTTGGAACACTTATTTTTGAAAGTCTTTATAATTTTTCTTTTTTTTACTGATACGCACACATTACGAATATTCACTAAGTATTTATATATAGTTCACCCATGAACCTAAATCCACAACTTTAAAGTTAAATTACCCCAATACTACTATGTCAAGTCCTTCGATTATAATATCCCTTAGACCAGTTGTAACGTAGGGGTAATAACCCCGTTGTAGTCAATGTGGAAGGCTGAAAATGCCCCCCCTTCTGCTGTATCGCGGCATTGGGAGCCGGCGTTTGGCTGGCATTGGTGGAGGTCCAACGGCCAGAACAACGAACGTTGGAGGCACGTGGGGGAATTTGAGTGGCAGTTGTAAATTGATCTGTCGTAGATTTTGAATAAAAAAATAATTTTTTTATTTATCTATATATATATATATATATATATATATATATATATATATATATATATATATATATATATATATACCTAATCTATTTAATCATTTTACACACAAAATATATCTTTCTTTCTCTCTTTCTTTTATTATAGTAAAAACACATACAATGGAAAATGTATACAAAATGTTCGATTTTATCATTAATGATTCCGATGATGAAAAGGTGATTAATTTTGTTAAGAGTTTAACGGAAGAAGAAGAAGTGGAGGGAGAAGCGAGTAGTTCACGAGTCCCGAACACGGGTTTATATTCCAAGGGATCGTGAAGAGGCGGCTGTGAGGTTATACAATGATTATTTTCGGAAATACCTGTCTATCCGGAAAAAAATTCAAACGACATTTTCGAATGAGTCGTGAATTATTTCTCCGAATCATCGATGGTATATGTAAATTTAATAGTACCAATATTCCCAATTATATTTTGTGTTTTAGGGAACGTCTAGATGCGGTTGGTTGTCAAAGCTTGATGATCCTACAAAAGTGCACAACGGCCATACGTAAAATGGCGTATGGAATTACACCGGATAAATACAAAACTAAATTCTTACATCAGCATTCCACTACCACAACATGAACTCACAACACCAACTCCCAACACCACCACTACTCCACTCAGTAACTCAATACATCATAGTCATCAAAAAAGTGCAAAAAGTGCACAACACGAACTCACAACACGAGTTACCATTACAAATGGTCTTATAGTTTCTTAGTAAAGAGCTAACTATAGAATGTTTTTACTGAACTTCCCCTAACATCATTTGTAATTCCTTACATTAATATAAAGACTACATAAAAAAATAAGCAAGGTATTCACAAGCTACAATTTATATTCAATCACGAACCATGCTCTAAAAAAGTTCACACTCGTCACGAAAGAGGTGCACGATCCATGTGCCCATCGCAACCCGAGAGATAATCATTCATCGCAAGTTAAAGCAGTGAACTAACCGTGTATCTTCAACTTTTAACTAAAAACCATAGTAGGAGATAGTAGTCAGGCACTATTTTAAGCTTATAAGAGACTTCAATTTCCTTTCATAACCCGAAGTGAGATAGATTATTACAAACTCCCCAACTTAAATTCTTAACGTCCTTGTCAGATCGTAACATAATCAATACCCATGATCACTCATGCCCACGATGGATGTGGAACTTTCCTAAACTCATTGTCATAAATGAGGTTTGCCCCCACCATCCCGAACGACACATGAGTGGCTCTGATACCAACAAAAACGACCTTCAAATCGGCCTAAAAAAATGCATGAGTCGCGTGCCCTTCGCAACCTGAGAGACAATTGCTTCTCACAAGTTAAAGCAGTGGGCAAACGAGTATCTCCAAGTTTCAATTAAAAGTCATGGTGAGAGATTTAGTTAGCTAGTAGTTAAAGCTTATATGTGTAACAGCCTCGCTTTGGGCCTAGTAGAAATGACATATTTACCCTTATATGTTAGTATAGTGATTTTAATAATTATATGTTCTATAATTATGGTGTATGAGATAATGTGCGTTTTGTGACAAGGGTCACAGAACATATTTCCTTTTGTGATTTGGGCTTAGAGTGAATAAGTTATTAAAGAATTTGGATTTCAGATAACTGGTAAATACCCGTGTGTTATACGGAATAGGGCTTCGTCACAAGGAAGAAACCCAAATTGGATATACATTCTTGCTCGTTCCTTTACTTGCTATTTTTGGCAAAACACAAACCCTAATCAACATTATGATCTTTAAATCCTAAAATCAAGAAGTGCAAATTAAAGCTAGAGATTGTGTTCATCCAATTCTCTGTGATTTCAGTAATCAATCAAGGTGATAAACGGAAGAGTGAAGGCTCAGTGATATAAGACAACTGAGTACTTGTGCTTTCAGGTGAGTGAAACTATCTTTATGGGCATGATTATACAGTGACAAGTATAGTGATCTGTGTCATGCTTATGACTAGAGTTTTTAGGAGTCTGTGACCAGTGCAGTGAATATATGTGATTATATGCGCACCTAGTGCTAAATTCGAGGGTGAATTCCGACGTAACGTCGATGGTGTTACCGACGTAAGAGGTCAATGCTATTTACCTTGTGTATTTAGGGTAATAGTATTGGGTCCAAGCGTTACTGATTGTTGGTATAGTTTGAATGACGAGTGCGTCACGTCTGGAAGACTATACTAGTGATTCAGTAATGGGGGCTATCGGTGGATTCTAGCTTGATCAGCTACGGGTTTTCGGTCCTCTTGTGTATGGATTTAAGAGATCTAGTGACCAGTGCCTTTAAGTTGTGCTTGATGTTTGTAGTGATGTGTACCTAGATATTGCCATTCACTTAGCGTTATGCTAATTCCCCCATAGTGTTTTGCCCTGTAGGTGTGTATTAGTAGCTTTTTGGTGAGTTTTGCGGGACAGCTGAAGATGTTTGACACAGTGCATAACTCTGATGTTTTATAATAAACAATATGTTTAAATGGTTCGTAGTAATAACGTAACACCTGTGATTTGTGTAATCATATATTTCAGTAATTAATATATGATGTGTAATTAATAAGTCTTCCGCTGTGAGTGTGTTTTAAAAAAAATGTGCATGTTAAAGTACGGTGTTACAAGTTGATATCAGAGCATAGGTTTGGCAGTATGTACACTGTGTAAGTGCCATACTCCCAAACTTATGAATGTGTCGTGTCAAATATCCAAGTGAGGGGATAAGTGAATGTAGAGATATGCACCTATGTGATTGTGATAGGTACTAACGGGTTATCTACTAAGTTATGTGTGAGATGTTGTGATAAGACATGTATGGCGATCGATCAAACCCTGCTGTTGACCCGTTGACCCCATTTTCTCCAGAATTATGTCAGTGAGTCTTGATAGGAGAATTGACATGTCCGGAGAGTGTACCAGAGCATTGAGTAGAATAAACATACATGTTTTATTGTGATAAAGTGAACCTCGAGATACGAAGGGAAAGATAAATGAAAAAGGACAGCGACAATCGAAACTGATTTCGGCTACAATCCCTTAAGTGATGAATTACATGTGTGTGAAAAGGGGTTAGGGTAGCAGGAGGGATTGATGTGTTGATAGATAAGAAGATGACTTATTATTTAAAAAGGTATGCCCTTGTTACATTGTTTTAATTATTATGTACCATTTGATTGTAAACGAATGCTTATCTATGTTTGTTATATAATGTACTCGAATAAGACCAGTTGTGACGTGATTGCTTCTTCCTAACAAGGTAGAAGTAGCCAGTGGATTAACGGCTTCAGTCACAACAGTTGTGTCTGAAGTTACTAATGACAATATTGGGGTTTACTCCCTTTGATGTTATCATACTTTCTATGATTTCCATGATTAGTGAGAATTATTGGTTTTGTACTGCATATGCATATGATACCGCATGTCTGTTATACTCAACTAAATATATTGATATGCATGACTCGCTAAGACAACGTAGGGCTTATATAAAATACATTTCTTTTACTTGATTTATTGGGACACCCGTAGTGGCCCGTAGGAATTAGGGTTGGATAGTATTCCACAAGTGTGTATGATGATGGACTTGAGCCCTGTGTTCTGTTGATATTATATGAGATTTGCTTGTATATGAATCATGAACGAACCGCTAAGTTTGATATTAGCCTTGTTATTTTAATATGCATGATTTGACTGGTGGTGTAAGATTTGTAGTGATACTTAAGGAATTGTTTCCTTTCCTGCACCCTTACGAATTTTATTGTGACCTTTAGAAGTGAGTGTGGGTGGTGTAAGACCCTGAATTTTAATACATCAGAAAGTGTCACCAGAAAGTGTCACCAGAGAGTATTCTCAGAAGTGCCACTAAAAGTGAACCTAACACTTATGCATTTTCAGATTTTACATCAGAATCAGAATCTGACAGTTCCAGTCCCTGAATTTCTAAAAATTGTGCTGTCTTCAGTTTTAGTAGAAACGCGCGCCTCGCACATGGTTGCGCGCCGCACAAAAGGTGCTGGCAGACCAAGTCGTGGTTTTCAATATTTTAGAGGGGCATTTGGATCTTTTCACTTGAGGGACGGTTTTTTAGCCACAAAACTGACCCAATGCTTATCTTATCCTCATTTCACCTCTTTTCACACTTTCATCTAGAGAGAGAGAGAGAGAGAGAGAGAGAGAGGGTTTAGAGAGAGAGAGAGAGTGAGAGAGAGCTTGATTTGGAGGAGAAGGAGTTGGATTTCCACCAAATCTCGAGTATTAAAGTTTTTCATCTCGCTCCTAGCTACGTTTTGATTGTTGTGGTAAGTTCTAACTCCGAGTTTTCATAGTTTGATTGTTGTTCATAATTGGGGTTTTGACTTGAGTGTTCTTGAGTAAAACTCACTAGTTGATAAATGGGTGATTAAGTTAGTAAATGGGGTTGAAGACCATTGTTGGTGGTTTTGGGTTGAATGATGAAATTGATTAGTTTATAATCATGTTCTGAGTGTTAAAATCACTAGTTAACTTAGGTTATAAGTGATTAAAGGTGTAAGCTTGCAAATTTGGTATTTTGACTTGAGATTAGGTCTAAATAGATTTGGTGTCAAAATGATGCAAGTACGTGTTTCGATGATGAAACACTGTGTATAATGTGATGTTAGAACATAATCACTAGTTAATCATGATTATGGGTGATTTGGGTGAGATTTGACTTAGTCAAATAAAAGTAAGTGCAAATGGGTCGAAATTGCACATACGGTGTTTTGGGCATAAGCTAGAGTGTTTAGCTTATTCGTTTGTGAATTACTTAGGTGATTTACATTTGGACGATTAGGAGCTCAAGTGGGAGTTACCTTTCTTGTAACCGAGGTGAGTGGAATATTTATACGTGTATGTATATAATTTGATTGCTTGCGTGCAACGTGGCAAGTGTTATCCGGTAGGATATGATTTTCATGGGCCACAATTGGGTTGGAAAAATATAGTGAGTGATATCCGTATGGATAGCTCTTCGTTAACTATATTTGGTTTGCGTGATGTGGTGAGTGATATCCGGAAGGATTGACTGTTTGTCGACCACAATTGAGAATGGGGGCATGTGGTGAGCGGTTAACGTTTGACCTATCCATCTTCATCAGCCACATGTGTGAGTTGGGGTAAGTGGTGAGTGTTAATCATGGGGATTCGCTCTTTGTTGGCCACTTATCGTAGGATGGTAAGCGGTTTCGTTTTTTATCGGCCATCCTTGTGAATGAGGTAAGTGTTAACGGTTCGTTTACATTTTTCATCGGCCTCATGGTGCATAGTGGTGAGTGGTTAATGTATTTGACCTACCTATCTTCGTCAGCCACGTACGTGTTGCGATGGGTGGTGAGTGGTTAACGTATGTGACCTACCGCTCTTCGTCGGCCACCATCGAGTCGAATGTCGACATTGTGTATTTTGGGTTTTGTGAGTTTTATTAGCTTTGCACGTTTGATTATTTTGTTTATTGTGTTTTACTAGTGGTATGCGTTGTTTGTGTAGGTGTTTGCAAGTGATTCAATTATGTATGTATGCGTATAAGTATTGCATTCACTAAGTAATTAGCTTACCCGCTCGTTGTTTACATTATTAGGTTCGGAAGTGGATGTGGCAAGGTTATGCTCGGGATTTAGATGATTTCCCTTTTGTTTTTTGCTTTGATTACTTTTAGATTCGACCTAAGATTGGGTAGTTTATCCCCAAACATCATGCTCGTAGTTTGTTTGGAAATTAAACTCGTTTAGGTCGAAATCGCTACTTTAATGTATTTAACGGGTCGTTGGAGTCCCAAGGGTCGTCGTACCCATTTTTTCGTCTAAACACTTTTATTTAATGTTTCGAAAGTGTTGGAATTTGGTTGGGGTATTTATGAATCACGGTTTGGGCGAAAATGGTGCTTTATGTTAAAAACGGGTTGCAGTTGATTTCCAGCTTTAGTGCGCATTGCACAGGCCGATGAGCACCGCGCAAATGGCCAGAGTTTGGTAGTCAGCCCAGTTGTCAAGTTCTGAATTGGAAATATGTTGTAGCGTGAGCCGCGCGGGCCAATGCGTGCCTCGCAAATGACCGGGTCAAAAATGCTGTTTTATAAAAAAAAAGACGTGTTTTCTCGTATAATGTTTTGGGTCGTTACAAGTGGTATCAGAGCATGGTCTAAGGGATTTAGGTGACTTGAGATAGGCGCCTAGACTTAGACTTTTTGTGTGTGCTTATTTGTTGCGGGACTTGTAGGATGACGGGTCGGTTTGGGTTTTAGCTAGGGCCTTAGAGAATAGGTGAACCAGCTATGTGTTGAGTATGTTGTTACTAACCTTGTTGTTTTGTGTTGAACATCCAGTGAGATGGTTGTTGTGATTATGAGCTCGGCATGGCATGTGGTCGTAATAATGATTCGCTACCATTTTTACGGTCGCAAACCAAGTCAAGCGAGTGATGTACAACAAGTATTAAACTAGATGGGGTGTACGGATGGTTATATATATGTGATTGTGAATTTAGATCATAGCGATGTATGTAATTTATTCGTGTTGCTTTCCTAACCGAGTTCATTTCTTAGAATGAAGACGAGGAACATGTAGCGACCCGACCAAATCATGTTTGACGGCGCCGTCTACTTAGGTCCCGTTACGTGGTCATAAGTCTTTAAGACAAAGTTTGACCAAAATATGTCGCCTTCATTTCAAAATAAAGATTGTTCCCAAAGTTTACAAGAATTGTTCAACCAATAGTTAAGTTACAACGTTATAATACGAATGAAATCTAGGCGACACGGTTTAAAGTAAAGTCAAAAGACGCTCCATGAAATGCACATATACTCGACATCCAATGCAAGTATCAAATAATGAGCGGAAGCATGTATCATGTATCGTTCAAGGACCTGAGAAAAACATAGAAATCTGTCAACGAAAACGTTGGTGAAATCATAGGTTTAAGTAAGTAAGTACAAGTGAACCACAAGATTTGCATCAATGAAATAAGAGTAATACATTCCAAAAGTTTGTTTCACGAGCACCCAATTATCAATGCTTAACATTTCCTTCCATTGAACCCCATCACTTAGTGCTAGAACATACACTGTTTCTCGAAAATATATTTCATTCGTAAACGGTAGCGAACCGTTTGAATGAGGGTTTGTCAAACCCATATGGATCCATACAACATAAGTTCTCGCTTACACCCGGCAAGTGTAACTAATGATAATCGAATTGAGGATTTTGTTCTAAACTCGTATGTAGAATGTTTGTTTTCCTGTACTTGTGTTCACTTAGTAAAGAAATGTTTATGTTTTCTCATCCCAAATGTAAGTTCAAAAAGAGTAAAAGTGGGACTATGATCTCACCTTGAGTGCACGAGTAGTAAAGTACTTCGACAAGTAAACGTGTGCAAAGAACAATGCTAGTCTTGACCTAAACAATAGGTTGTATCAATAACGGTAAACACGATAGGTCAGAGATGTTCAATTAGTCCTATGGCTCGTTACGACTCAATAATGTAGCATGTGAATCACGTTGTCATGTTTCATGCAAAATACAAGTATAAAAGCTTGTTAGAACGATTGCACAACCATTTGGTTGAGTTTGATTAAAAGTCAACTTGATCGGGTCAAAGTCAACAGAAAAGTCAACGGGGTCGGGTTGGATATCCGACAATTTTTCTAAGTTATATAATCATATATGAGCATGTTGGCCAAGTTTCATGTTAATCGGAGGTCCGTAGCATAGCAAACATTTTCATGTCAAATGACCAAGCGAACAGCCAGTTTTAGGCAAACGGGACGGCGTCCCTGAGAGCTAGACGGCGTCCCTCTCTTAAGGTTGGGACGGCGTCCCTGAGAGCTAGACGGCGTCCCTCTTTTAAGGTTGGGACGGCGTCCTGCTTTTCTGGACGGCGTCCTGGTTTGTTTCCAGACCCTGTTTGCTGCAACTCTAAGTGCACGAACCAACAATCAAACCAACCCAAATTACAAACCGCAAACAATTAGAACATGTATTTTATATCATCGGAAAGCTCTTTCGACAAGGAACGCAACTAAGCACTTTTCATCAAGCAAAAACATAATATACTATAACCGAAATCCCGTCAAGCGATCAATAGAGGTTTATTTTCAAGTTTCAAGTTTATCAATTTTAATTTAAGTTTCGGGAATCCAATTTATACATATGATATGCCGTTTTGAAGGTAATTAAGCATACAACACAACCTAACACTTACAACTAACATTCCATGTCATTCAAATCATTAAAAGTCCATTTTAAGTTCATGAAACCTTAATCTAAATTCACCAAATTTCATAATCAAGTTTAGGAGGTTTCATTAATCAAACTATACATCATAATGAAGCTAGTAACACTAGAAACACAATTAAAACATGATCTCTTAGCATCAAACAACATATGAACACTCAAATTTCAAGATTAAGCATGTCATCTTTCAATATGAACTAGTTACATCAAAATATCAAAAACGAGCATACAAATCACATAAACAAACTAGACTCGAGCCATAGACACTAATTAACAACCTTATAACTTAAAAATCTCAAGAACACAAGAATTAGTGATTTTAGAAAGTTACCCAAAATTGATGAAATCGGTATGGAAACGAAGAGGAGATCACGAGGAGTTCAAATATGCAATTTGTTTTGATCGAATCCTTCTTGAACGAATTTGGATGATGATTGAAGGTTTGAGGGTTTTGAGAGAAAAAGGTGAAGTATTATTTGGGAGGTGATAAAATGAATGGAGAGGAAAGAGTTGACTAGTTGACCTAGTCATCTCTTTCTCCATTTGGCAACTTTAGTCCCTCAACTTAGGAAACGGGTACGGGAATTACCTAAACGAGATAATTCAAACGCGTATTAACGAGATGTGTTATAAACATATAACGGAACTTAAATAGTTAAACGGAAAAGTAAATGGAAAAAAAAAAGGCGGGATGTTACATTACCTACACCTTAAAAGAAATTTCGTCCCGAAATTTAAGTAGGCGTAGTAGTCGTTGTTTCTTCCTCGAGATCTTGCGTTTCCGAATTCACGAATAGGTGAGGATACTTCCTTTGCATTTGATCTTGTCTTTCCCAAGTAAACTCGGGTCCTCTTTTGGCATTCCAACGAACTTTAACAATCGGGATTCGGCTTTGTTTCAATGTCTTGACGGAGGTGTCCACAATTTCAACCGGTTCTTCCACAAAATGAAGTTTGTCATCAATAGTAAGTTCTTCGAGAGGGATGACGATATCGGGTTCGGCAAGACACTTTTTCAAGTTAGATACATGGAAGGTAGGATGAACGGAGTTCAATTGAGGCGGAAGATCTAAACGATAAGCAACGGTTCCAATACGCTCCAAGATTTCGAAAGGACCAATATACCGCGGATTTAGCTTCCCGCGTTTCCCAAAACGGATTACACCCTTCCAAGGTGCGACTTTTAACATTACTCGGTCACCGACTTGAAATTCAAGATCGTTGCGTCGTTTGTCGGTATAGCTCTTTTGACGACTTCGGGCCGTCCTAAGCCTATCTCGGACTTGAACGATTTTCTCGGTAGTTTCGTGAATGAGTTCGGGTCCGGTGATTTGCACGTCGCCTACCTCGGCCCAACAAAGAGGTGAACGACATTTGCGGCCATATAGCGCTTCAAAAGGTGCGGCTTTAATACTCGCGTGATAACTATTGTTGTAAGAGAACTCGGCGAGAGGTAAGTGCTTGTCCCAAGCTTTTCCGAAATCAACCACGCAAGCTCGTAACATGTCCTCTAAGGTTTGAATTGTACGTTCGCTTTGTCCGTCGGTTTGAGGATGATATGCGGTGCTCATGTCTAAACGCGTTCCCAACGCTTCTTGCAATGTACGCCAAAATCTAGAAACGAAACGGCCATCTCGGTCGGAGATAATCGATAAAGGTACACCGTGTCGGGCTACGATCTCCTTAATGTAAAGTTGTGCAAGTTTCTCCATTTTGTCCGTTTCTTTCATGGCAAGGAAGTGTGCGGATTTGGTGAGACGGTCAACAATAACCCAAATGGTATCATAACCGCCCGTCGTTTTTGGTAGCTTGGTGATAAAATCCATCGTTATCCTTTCCCACTTCCATTGCGGGATCTCGGGTTGTCGAAGTAGTCCGGACGGTCTTTGGTGTTCGGCTTTGACTTTGGAACATGTCAAACACTTGGAAACATAAGTAGCTACGTCCCTTTTGATGTTCGGCCACCAATATAGTTGTTTAAGGTCGTGGTACATCTTATTGGCACCGGGGTGAATCGAGTATCGTGACTTATGGGCTTCATCTAAAATAAGGCATCGTAGATCCCCATAACTAGGCACCCAAATTCTTCCGGCGAAATATCGGAGTCCGGTTTCTTTAACTTCGAATCGAGAGGTGAGGACGTTCAAGTGTTCGAGAGAGATGTTTTCATCTTTGAGAGCCTCATCTTGGGCTACCCGAATTTGGCTATTAAGGTTGGTGTGAATGGTGATGTTTAAAGCTCGGACACGGAGAGGCACCGCTCTTTCTTTTCGACTTAAGGCATCGGCTACTACGTTTGCCTTCCCGGGATGGTAACGAAGCTCGCAATCGTAATCGTTCAAAGTTTCAATCCACCGTCGTTGTCTCATGTTTAGTTGCTTTTGATCGAAAATGTGTTGGAGACTTTTGTGGTCGGTAAAGATAGTACTCTTGGTTCCATAAAGATAGTGTCTCCACATTTTAAGTGCAAAGACGACGGCTCCGAGTTCGAGATCATGCGTCGTGTAGTTTCGTTCATGAATTTTGAGTTGTCGGGAAGCATAAGCAATGACTTTCGTTCGTTGCATCAATACACACCCAAAACCATGTTTTGAGGCATCGCAATATACAACAAAGTCATCATTGCCTTCGGGAAGTGACAAGATAGGAGCGGTGGTTAGCTTCGTTTTCAAGATTTGGAATGCGGATTCATGTTCGGTCGCCCAAATAAATTTCTTTCCTTTGTGAGTCAATGCGGTTAGAGGACGTGCAACTAAAGAGAAATTTTCGATGAATCTACGATAGTACCCGGCGAGACCCAAGAATTGACGAATGTGAGTAGGAGTAGTAGGAGTCTCCCATTTACTAATGGCTTCGATTTTCGTGGGATCGACTTTAATACCTTGATCACTTACAACATGACCAAGAAATTGAACTTCCTTTAACCAAAATTCACACTTGGAGAATTTGGCATAGAGTTGTTCTTGTCTTAAAAGTTCAAGCACAAGTCGGAGATGTTGTTCGTGCTCTTCTTCATTTTTAGAATAGATCAATATATCATCGATGAACACAATAACGAATTTATCGAGATACGGTTTGCACACGCGGTTCATAAGATCCATGAACACCGCCGGTGCGTTAGTGAGACCAAATGGCATGACAAGGAATTCATAACTACCATAACGAGTTCGGAAAGCGGTTTTGGAGACATCTTCCCCCTTAACCCTCAATTGATGATAACCCGAGCGGAGATCGATTTTCGAATATACACAAGACCCTTGTAGTTGATCAAAGAGGTCATCGATGCGAGGAAGGGGATATCGGTTCTTAACCGTCAATTTATTTAGTTCACGATAATCAATGCACATTCGTAGGGATCCGTCTTTCTTTTTAACAAACAAAATCGGAGCGCCCCAAGGTGAATGGCTAGGTTGGATAAAACCACGATCAAGTAGTTCTTGGATTTGACTTTGCAATTCTTGCATTTCGGATGGAGCAAGTCTATACGGTGCACGTGCTACGGGTGCGGCTCCCGGAATGAGATCGATTTGAAATTCAACCGGTCGATGAGGCGGAAGACCCGGCAATTCGTCGGGAAATACATCGGAATAGTCACTAACAATTGGCACATCATCGATGTGCTTCTCATCGGACTCGACTTTCTTAACGTGAGCAAGGATCGCAAAACAACCCTTACGGAGTAGTTTTCTAACTTTAACACACGAAATGAGGTTGAGTCCGGTGCAACTCTTATCGCCATAGACGATCAAAGGTTCACCATTCTCGATAGGAATTCGGATTGCGTTAAGATCACAAAGAATGTGAGATTTCGTTTTGGCTAACCAATTCATACCGATTATTACATCAAAGCTTCCTAGTTCCATGGGTATCAAATCAATTTCAAATTCCTTACCCAAAATGTTTAACGTACACCCCCGGTAATATGTGTTGGCACTTAATAGTTTCCCGTTAGCCACTTCAATGGTATAAGTGGTATCTAATGGGAGAGGTGGAGTGCTAAAAGAATGAGTCAAAGTCCTGGATACAAAGCATTTATCGGCACCCGAATCGAATAAACAGGAGACATAAGAATCGTTGAGAAGAAACGTACCCGTGACTAGTTCAGTGTCATCCCGGGCTTCCTCGGTGTTGATGTTGAAAGCTCGGCCGCGCGTATTGGTGTTATCTTTCCTTTTCGGGCATGCATTTCTATAATGACCCGTTTGACCACATTCGTAACAAGTGCCCGTCTTTGGTGCATTGGGCCACTTTCGAGCAACGGGAGTGGCACTTTTACAATCGTTGGCCTTATGACCAATTCCTTGGCACCGATGGCAAGTTAGCTTACTACATTCGCCAAAGTGATGTTTGTTGCATTTGTTGCAAAAAGGTAGATTCCCGGCATAACCCTTCTTGCCGTCGAAAGTGAAAGATTTCTTGGCAAAGTTGTTGTTGCTTGATTGGGAGGGTTCCCACTTTCTTTTGTTGCCGCCCGATTTATCCTCGGTCTTAGGTGCCGGAACTACGATTTCGTCAACCGTTTCAATTAGTTGGCGAGCCATGTTCATAGCGGCTTGATGAGTAGTGGGTTTGGATGACATCACCCCTTGTTTGATGCTTTTTGGAAGACCGAGCATGTAGAGCTCAATCCTTTGAGATTCGGGGTTAACAAGATTAGGACACATCAAGGATAGTTCGGCGAAGCGTTGATTATAAGCTTTAAGATCGTTTCCGACCGCTTTCAAAGCTCTTAATTCTTCCTCGAGTTTTCGGGTTTCTTCGCGCGGAAAATATTCAACAATCATCTTTTCCTTTAGATCGGCCCAAGAGAGGGCATGAGCTTCATCGGTACCCACCGATTGAACATAGATGTTCCACCATGTTAGAGCAATTCCGGAGAAAGTGTGAGTGGAGTATTTGACCTTGTCTTGGTCCCGACAACCGCTTATGCTAAAGACGGCTTCCGTTTGCTCAAACCATCGGGTGAGCACGACCGGTCCCCCGGTTCCATCAAAAGTGTGAGGTTTGCACCCCATGAAAGCTTTATAGGAGCATCCCTCGTTTGAGTTTCCGGCTCCATTGTTGTTGTTATTGTTGTTGTTGTTGTTGTGGTTGTTATTATTATTGTTGTTGGATGAGTGACCGGCCATGGCCGCATCTACGGCGGTTGCTATCATCCGTTCGAGAGCTTGTTCGGGAGTTTCATTGCGGCGTACACGACGAGGAGCCATTGTTCCTTCAAGACACAAGAATATCATTGATTAGTATTCTCAATAATACTAACCGTGATATAGAATAAAGATAAAGAGAAGTTTTTCCTCGACTCGCCTTAAATTCTTTATGTCATAATGTCGGAACGTTCATATGAGTCACCGTAATATAATCCCGGAAATTATATTACCCTGATTCATATGTGCATTCGACATCATTTCATATAGTCAAGGTGGCGTGTCAATCAAATTAAACAACGTGAGATTAAGATGAACTAAGAGTAGATATGAGTAGAAGCGTTCGAGTATAAATGCACAAGTAGTCAAGTAATTCCTACTTCAAGTCTATATGCCGGTTGTAGTCTAGACTCACCAATGTACCCTATGACTCGGGGTTGACACTAATGAACTCTAAATCCCTACAACCAACGCTCTGATACCATCTGTAGCGACCCGACCAAATCATGTTTGACGGCGCCGTCTACTTAGGTCCCGTTACGTGGTCATAAGTCTTTAAGACAAAGTTTGACCAAAATATGTCGCCTTCATTTCAAAATAAAGATTGTTCCCAAAGTTTACAAGAATTGTTCAACCAATAGTTAAGTTACAACGTTATAATACGAATGAAATCTAGGCGACACGGTTTAAAGTAAAGTCAAAAGACGCTCCATGAAATGCACATATACTCGACATCCAATGCAAGTATCAAATAATGAGCGGAAGCATGTATCATGTATCGTTCAAGGACCTGAGAAAAACATAGAAATCTGTCAACGAAAACGTTGGTGAAATCATAGGTTTAAGTAAGTAAGTACAAGTGAACCACAAGATTTGCATCAATGAAATAAGAGTAATACATTCCAAAAGTTTGTTTCACGAGCACCCAATTATCAATGCTTAACATTTCCTTCCATTGAACCCCATCACTTAGTGCTAGAACATACACTGTTTCTCGAAAATATATTTCATTCGTAAACGGTAGCGAACCGTTTGAATGAGGGTTTGTCAAACCCATATGGATCCATACAACATAAGTTCTCGCTTACACCCGTCAAGTGTAACTAATGATAATCGAATTGAGGATTTTGTTCTAAACTCGTATGTAGAATGTTTGTTTTCCTGTACTTGTGTTCACTTAGTAAAGAAATGTTTATGTTTTCTCATCCCAAATGTAAGTTCAAAAAGAGTAAAAGTGGGACTATGATCTCACCTTGAGTGCACGAGTAGTAAAGTACTTCGACAAGTAAACGTGTGCAAAGAACAATGCTAGTCTTGACCTAAACAATAGGTTGTATCAATAACGGTAAACACGATAGGTCAGAGATGTTCAATTAGTCCTATGGCTCGTTACGACTCAATAATGTAGCATGTGAATCACGTTGTCATGTTTCATGCAAAATACAAGTATAAAAGCTTGTTAGAACGATTGCACAACCATTTGGTTGAGTTTGATTAAAAGTCAACTTGATCGGGTCAAAGTCAACAGAAAAGTCAACGGGGTCGGGTTGGATATCCGACAATTTTTCTAAGTTATATAATCATATATGAGCATGTTGGCCAAGTTTCATGTTAATCGGAGGTCCGTAGCATAGCAAACATTTTCATGTCAAATGACCAAGCGAACAGCCAGTTTTAGGCAAACGGGACGGCGTCCCTGAGAGCTAGACGGCGTCCCTCTCTTAAGGTTGGGACGGCGTCCCTGAGAGCTAGACGGCGTCCCTCTTTTAAGGTTGGGACGGCGTCCTGCTTTTCTGGACGGCGTCCTGGTTTGTTTCCAGACCCTGTTTGCTGCAACTCTAAGTGCACGAACCAACAATCAAACCAACCCAAATTACAAACCGCAAACAATTAGAACATGTATTTTATATCATCGGAAAGCTCTTTCGACAAGGAACGCAACTAAGCACTTTTCATCAAGCAAAAACATAATATACTATAACCGAAATCCCGTCAAGCGATCAATAGAGGTTTATTTTCAAGTTTCAAGTTTATCAATTTTAATTTAAGTTTCGGGAATCCAATTTATACATATGATATGCCGTTTTGAAGGTAATTAAGCATACAACACAACCTAACACTTACAACTAACATTCCATGTCATTCAAATCATTAAAAGTCCATTTTAAGTTCATGAAACCTTAATCTAAATTCACCAAATTTCATAATCAAGTTTAGGAGGTTTCATTAATCAAACTATACATCATAATGAAGCTAGTAACACTAGAAACACAATTAAAACATGATCTCTTAGCATCAAACAACATATGAACACTCAAATTTCAAGATTAAGCATGTCATCTTTCAATATGAACTAGTTACATCAAAATATCAAAAACGAGCATACAAATCACATAAACAAACTAGACTCGAGCCATAGACACTAATTAACAACCTTATAACTTAAAAATCTCAAGAACACAAGAATTAGTGATTTTAGAAAGTTACCCAAAATTGATGAAATCGGTATGGAAACGAAGAGGAGATCACGAGGAGTTCAAATATGCAATTTGTTTTGATCGAATCCTTCTTGAACGAATTTGGATGATGATTGAAGGTTTGAGGGTTTTGAGAGAAAAAGGTGAAGTATTATTTGGGAGGTGATAAAATGAATGGAGAGGAAAGAGTTGAATAGTTGACCTAGTCATCTCTTTCTCCATTTGGCAACTTTAGTCCCTCAACTTAGGAAACGGGTACGGGAATTACCTAAACGAGATAATTCAAACGCGTATTAACGAGATGTGTTATAAACATATAACGGAACTTAAATAGTTAAACGGAAAAGTAAATGGAAAAAAAAAAGGCGGGATGTTACAGAACAGACATGATAACGACGTTCAAGGCGAAGACTCTGAGTTCACATCCAAGGTTGACGCCATTATACAAAGGCATCATGCGGACTTTCTAGTGGACGATAAGAATATGTTCCTAGAGTCGGTTGACGAGCAAGTAACCGATCTAATCATGGAATAAGTTAAGGCTATTGTTCACGACGATAATGTTGGAAGGTGAGACTTCCACTATAAGAGTTTCAGGGATGTCTAACCGCCTACCTTCGATGGTGAACGAGACCCACTCAAAAGTGCTCGTTGGGTCTCCGATATGGAGGGGGCCTTCCGTACTAGTGAATGCCATCTCGATAAGAAAACGAGGTACGGAAGCAGCATGTTGAGAGGTGATGCAAAGTTGTGGTGGGACGCAAAAATTTGACTTTACGGCGAGGAACAAAGTATGAATTTGACTTGGGATGAATTCAAGTCAGAATTCTTCAAGGAGTACCGAACTCCGACCGATATTTCGAGACTCAAGGATGAGTTGCGTGCTTTGAAGCAAGGGTCGATGGATTTGAACGATCTCAAGTCCATTTTCTTATCGAAAACCCAATTTTGCCCGGAGTATGTCGGGAATGATCTTATGTTAATGGAAGATTTTTATCTAGCTTTGAACGACGATTTGAAGAACAAAATTATTAGAGGGTTGGTGGACTCTTTTGAGAGGTTGTTTGAGGTGGCGAAAGGTTTCGAGACACTTGTCCCGAAGACAAGAGGTGCCGATGTTAGTAAGCTAAAGTTTAAAACTACGATGCATTCAAACAAGAAAGGTAAGAGTACTTCCGAGGGTGGCGGAAGCGTGAAGAAGAGTGGTACCGGTGGTTTTATACCCACGTGTTATAATTGCGGACAACAGGGTCATTTGTCGCGTGAATGTACGAATGCGACTTCTAACAAGGTTACATGTTTTAATTTCCGAAAGGAGGGATACTGAAAGTCGGAGTGTCCGGAATTGGTTGATGTTGTCAGGGTACGCAACTATGTGATGATTAGTGATGATGCATGAGGACCGGACAACGATGTTCGGGTACTTTTCAATATTTCTATTGAAACGTATTTATGATTTTGGTTTGATGCGTTGTGTTAGTGTGTATTGTAACGGAGGGTAGCGTTCCTTATGAAATTACCCTACGATGATGGCCGGGTTGTCGGACGAAAGGCGTAAGACTTGGTGCTTCCAAGCATTCCTTAGCATTGAGTAAGAGATTCTTACCAAGCCATGAGAATAGGCTTTGGTGTTGTTTGGTAACGCGTAGTTGTTTTTGTGTCGTTTGTCGGGCATATATGACTTAAGTCACTTTAGTTGTGAGATGGGTGACATCGGATGAATGGAACCCTCAAAGTCGAGCCTTTTTGTCTTGATGAAGGTTGGTAGTGGAGTCTATGTGACGCGATGTCAGGTGTGTAGAGACCCGTCCTAATCCACCTGGACAAAATCTCCAACATTTGGTTCCATTGCGAGGTGCTGACCTCTATATGCCATGAATGACTCCAAATAATATCTTTAAATTGAGCAAATGCACAACGGAAGATTTCTTTCATACCAGAGAATAAACATGCTTTAAAGTGTCAACCAAAAGGTTGGTGAGTTCATAGGTTTATCATAAACAATCATTTTTATTATTTTAATAGACCACAAGATTTTCATTTCCATTTCTCATAAACATCATCTCATATAAGGCATTTCGCACTGCATAGAGATAAAAATCATTCATATGGTGAACATCTGGTAACTGACCTTAACAAGATGCATATAGAATATCCCCATCATTCTGGGACTCCCTTCGGACATGATAAATTCGAAGTACTAAAGTATCTGGTACTTTGGGTGGGGCTTGTTGGGCCCGATAGATCTATCTTTAGGATTCGCATCAATTAGGGTGTATATTCCCTAATTCTTAGATTACCCGACTAAAAAGGGGCATATTTGGTTTAATAATTCAACCATAGAATGTAGTTTCAAGTACTTGTGTCTATTTCGTAAAACAGTTATAAAAGCAGCGCATGTATTCTCAGTCCCAAAAATATATATTGCAAAGGCATTTAAAAAGGGAGCAAATGAAACTCACAATACAATATTTTGTAGTAAAAATATTCATACGACGAAACTGAACTATGCAGGGTTGACCTCGGATTCACGAACCTATATCACTTATATATATATATATATATATATATATATATATATATATTAACACATATAATTGTAATCAAATAAATTCATATATTATATCTTAAATTATATATCTTATATATTTAATTTGTATATATATATAAAATAGTTAATATTTATATAGTTTAATATTATATTTAAAATCAATAATTTGTTATACGTAAATATTTATATGAATAATCTTAATATATATAATTATATTTAATATTATGGTAGTTGTAATATATATACTCTTATATAGAAAATATTTATTTGTTATAATAATATTGTTAATATAAAAGTAATAATAATAATAATAATAATAATAATAATAATAATAATAATAATAATAATAATAATAATAATAATAATAATAATAATAATATTAATGATAATGATAATTGTACTACTAATAATAATAACTATAAAAATAATGATTTTAATAATAATAATAATAATAATAATAATAATAATAATAATAATAATAATAATAATAATAATAATAATAATAATAATAATAATAATAATAATAATAATAATAATAATAATAGTACTAACATTTATACTAATAATTATAATGATAATAATGATTAGAATAATAATAATGATAAGTAAATAAATAAATAACTACCTCAAAGAAGTAGTCCTTAAAAAAATGCCCAAGTCCGGGTTTGAACTTGCGACGTTCCGCTAACCTGATAACATCCATAACCATTACGCTATGTGTTTCAATTCTGAAATGACACCCAACTTAAATTGTTTTTAATCTTTACTTCTGTATCCTTCTTCTTCTTTTTCTAAAAAAATGCCCGAGCCCAGGCTCGAACCCATGACCTCTCGTTCAATAATGACACCCCTAAACCAATGCCCTGCTTTTTTCTTTCTTGAAATACTTCTCACGATTAATTATTTAACCTATACCTACTGTTTATCAACTTCCTAGTATCATCATCTTAATCTAAGCATCATCATCTTTATCATGTTATGTATCATCATTATCACTTTTTGTCATCATCAACAAATAATCACCATCACTATCATGATCAACTTCTTCGATGATCCTCACCTTCGATGCTTATCATCGTTATTATATCATAACATAAATGAATAGATCATCAACATCATTATTCATCTGTTCACTAATATCACAATTATCATTAACGATACTTCCAAAACAGCCTCAACGAGTTCTTGGCCCAACAAAAATAGAATAAGAGCCCTAATCCAGTAGCCAGTTAACAAGCCCAAAAGAAATCCAATAAAATATTTCGGCCCAAAGTCTTCGTGGGGTTCGTTTTGAACAGGAACATCAACAACATTCATCATTTATAACCATCATTTTTCCTTTATCCTTTCATCATCATCAAAAGAAAAAAAATAATAAATATACAGCGATGGTGTTTGTTATGAACCGAACCAGAAACAGGATCTAGTTGATGGTTTTGAGTTGTGTGTGGGGATCAAACAACAGTAGTAGTTCTTGCATATCGAACAAGAAGATAACTGTTAACCATGGTGGCGAGGTGGTGGATTGTAGCGAGAGTGGTGTCGTGTTGGTGATTGCAATCGACAAGAAACATTAACAGCAAAAATGGCAGTTAGCGATGAAGAGTGTTCGATGGTGACAGGAATAACACTAGCAGCGATGAAAAAAAATGACGGTTAATTGATGGTTTGTTGTGTGGTTTTGTAGTTGAAGGTGATGGCATTTTTATGATTCAAATAGAACAGAAAAGAAAACAAATTATAAAGATGATGCTGGTGGTTTTTAAGATGGTTTGATACAGAACACAAACGAGAAAGAATAGCGAGGTGCGATATAACCATGAACTCATATGCAACATACCTGCCATAGCATGACTTAAATAAACTTTGTAGAAATATGGTATCTTGTTTCCTCCTGACGTGAACCACATATGTTGTATACGCTATCAGCAAGAAAACATGGGAGGATAAGGTGGTGATCTAGCTTGGAGATGTGGTGTTTTGTTCCCGGTAGTTTTAAAGGTGATGAAAGGCGATGGTTGTTGTGGTTATGAAGAAGAGAGAGGACATGGTGGTTGGTGGTTCCCGGTGGTGGCGGTATGAAAGTGAAGTTGTGATGGTGGATTGTCGAAGGAGAAAGGGAATAGAAGTGGGTTTGAGGTGGTGATATTTATCTTGCATATGTATATGCATTTATATATATTAATCCCGTATGTTACTAAATGGTGAGGAGTTCAAACAAAAAAAAAAAGAAAAAGAAAAACACTAACACCTAATAATAATATAATAATACAAATTGACATTCAATTTAAGAATTTAAACGTGCACAAACTTTACAGCTGTTTTACTTGATATTATCTGCCGACAGTTTTCACATATTGCTATATCGTGCTCCGTTATTAATTTAGTGGCGTATAAAAAGTCTTCAAAAAAATTCCATATTTTTAAATTAAATATATTTAATTATTTTAGTCATTATGGTATAAAATTTGATCATTAATTTATTTAAAAAAATTACATCAACTGTCCCTCTCAATTATGGGTAAAATATAACAAGTGTTAAAATTTAATTAATAGTTCCTAAATACATTTTTAATAAGCCTAAAATTTATAGAACACATTTTCGTATCACCGTTTATTTTAAAATTACATAAGTTTGAATTTAACTTGCTTAATATCAATCGAAACATCAAACGAGTATTACAATCATTTAATATTTATTTTTAAAATACTTTATTTATATAGATGTGTTTGTAAATAATAATTATCATAATATCATATTATTATTTTATTTTACATAATTAATTTTAATAACAACAACATATAATATTTTAAATTATATTTTCATTTATTATATATATATATACACACACACACACACATATCTATTTACAATTAATTGTTCGTGAATCATCGGAACTGGTCGAAGGTGAAATGATTTCATAAAATAGTTCAAAAATTTTGAAATTCAATTTAGTGACTTTGCTTATCATCTCGAAACCATATAAAGATTAAGTTTAAATTTGGTCAAAAATTTTCGGGTCGTCACAGTACCTACCCGTTAAAGAAATTTCGTCCCGAAATTTGATTAGGATGGTCATGGTTGACAATAAGTATGTTTTCATGACGCATACGAGCTAGAAATTAGAGTTTTATCATCAGCGAGTAATATGGATAAAACAATTTGTTTAAGTGAAGTGTACGAGTGAAGTTATCACAAAAGAGTGAAATGAGAAAATAACGTTTCATCATATCTCTTGACGTAGATACAGTTGATTTTAAGAATTCAAGGGATTTAGAGAAAATATTTGTAATAAGATTTAGTTCTTCGGTAATTAAGGAAATTAGAATCCTCTTTGGTTAAATGCAATGATCTGTCTCGATTGCTCTGTCTGATGTTTCACTATAAATGCACCCTTCTCATTTCCTTTATATTTTGGAGTTCCATCCTTTTGTTTTCTATTCCCTACTTTAAGTCAAGCGAATGATAGGCCAGAATTCGTAGGTATGAAGTTTCGAATGAACATGTCTAATGTTCTAAGAGAGAAATTGTAATAACACGATCTTGATTGGTTAAATTACCAGAATTTAAGAGAAAAGATAGAATTATCAGGGAGATATATTCTTGATATGTTTGGATATTAAGTAGAATGTAAAAGTCGTGTAACATGACACATGATGACGTTATGGTATGTGAATCATCACGTTCCATTGGAAACTCAGCATGACTTACTGTAATATAATCATGTTGATCAAGTGTCATTATATTATACTAATTCATGCTTCAGTTCCCAACATTACTTCAAAAACATTCAAATTTTAAACTCGATTTTTTTTTTAGAATTTAGAAACTACAATAGTTTTCTTTCCGTTGTAACACAGATAGCGCGAAGAGATAAATGATTTCAGATAAGAATAGTTATGAAAATATCTTCAGAAATATGGAAGATATTTATAATGAATGATACGATGATATCTTAGAATTTTTAGAATCATAGTGTGATGAAGAAATTCATTCACAATGATTTAAAGTAATTAAGAAGTAAGGTATTCGCTAAAGATTTCATCAGAAACAGAATCATCAGGATTCTTTGAAGGCATATTTAGTCTTTGTGATTTGTCCATAGCCTCCTTCATGGTTTGCTCAAATCGTTTTCCAGTTTCAAACTTTCCCTTTTTCTGAGCTTTGCCAACATACTATTCTTTATCATCAACTTCCGACGGTTAAGGTTGTTTACAGTTTTTGCTGCTTAATTCAACTTTTTCAACATTCCGAGTATTGATTCGCAGACTGGTGCTTTTCAGAATTTTCAGGATGGAAGATCATAATTCTAAGAGATAAATGTTATATGTATTCATATAACTGTTGATGTAGAAATCTTGCGAGATTCAAAATACTGACTTGCTAATTCTCGGTAATTGGTATGGTCATTCTCGTTACAAGATGTGGATGAGTATATGATAAGGTTTTAATGAATATAATAATTCTTCGGAAAGTCAGAGATCAATGAAGTTGCTAATAAGTTTACTGCTAATATGATGGAATATCAACGGTTCCCCCATAACGATGATGAAAGGCAAACTTATATATCAAGGTTATAATATGGCTAATCCGAATGAAAATTCGAAGTTGACTTGCTGGAGTTGTGACAAAATTGGCTAATTTGGAGAGAGATTGTAAAGTTATTTTCGGTAATAACAACGCCAAAGGAGCAAGAATAGATACGTGTTAAACGTTTACTCAGGTTTCGAGTGTTTTTAGGTGCATAACTATATGCATAAATCTTTTCTTCCGTATATGAAGTGCGGTTGGTTTATCCTCTCGATTGAGGTGTTTTCAAGAATCATGAAAGATTGGAACGCAGATTGTAATCGTCAAGATACAAATGAAGTTTAAGATGAAATCAAGTGGGAAACTTGAAGAAATGTTTAGTTTCATATGTTATAATCAATATTTTAATTCATTTTAATTGTCTAATGTTGGTAGTCCACAGTTAGTAGTCCACAGTTAGTAATTCAATAATTCATATATATAATATTCGAATTAATTAATACGTATCGTGACCCATTGTATACATGTCTCAGACTCGTTCACAACTCAAAGTATATATATTATTTTAGAATCAACCTCAACCCTGTATAGCTAACTTAAGCACTACTGCATATAGAGTGTCTATGGTTATTCCAAATAATATATATAGATGCGTCGATATGATATGTCAAAATCTTGTATACATGTCCCGATATTTAAAATGCGTAATTAACAGTATTTAAATGACGATAAATAAAGTGCGTAAAATAAATAACAGAAATTAAATGACAATAAATAAAATTGCGAGAATTAAATTGCGATAAAATAAATTGCGATAATTAAAATGTAATAAGGAATTAGCAGTTAGCTAGGAACAGTTAGCTAGGATTTTGTTAGCATGGATTCTTAACAAAATTTCTCATAGTTAATTTGTTTGTTTCTAACAAATTTTATTTTGTCCAATGTTTTCTTCATTATGCCACTTGTTGGATTGTGATAGGTCAAAATCCAAATATGAAATTGAATGAAAATGGTTATTCTGCGGTGAACGGATACATATATCTGTGGATGTAAGTAGGATAGTAAATGACTGTTGAATCAGATTCGAAGAATGTACAGTGTAACTTATTAATGTGAAATCTAAATATTCCTCGGGTATTACCTACCCGTTAAAATATTTTCACCATTATCAGTTTGTACAAAAGAATTTTTAATTACAATCTTTGTGAAAATATACTTACATATATATTTACTTCAGATGTAATCATGGATTTAATGAGTTAATATAGTATTAAACTCGATCATTTGGTTTACCGTCAAAACTAGAATACATAATCTCTATAACATTAGAGATTACATAATCGCCATGAAGAACGAAGATAATTGATGTAGAACGATACGTAGAACGATGATTATACTCGAGGTACAGAATGAGATGTTGAGGCATGGATTGTTGATGGTACTGGTGCTGTTACTGATGGTACTGTTAGTGCCGATGATGTTGTTGAAGCTGGTAAATTTTGTACCATATTCTCCAAAAATCATTACTCAGGCGCGAAGCTCGTTAACTTCTTCGATTACTCCGGGATGATTGTAGGTAAGAACGAGTGAATGAATAAGGTTTAGAATATGAGATAGTATGTAATCAGGACGAGATATTCGGGAAATGAGGGTGAAAATGGTATTTCAGACTAGTTCACCGGTAAGTGCTTCAGTTTCTTCGCCAAGAGGTGAATTTGGTTGATGGAAAGGATCACCTTCTTTTTGTCTCCAATGATTAAGTAGGCTACGAACCCATCAAATGAATTGGGGATGGATGATTGGTTGATTCATTCTGGTAACACTGCTTTTAGAGCTTAGGTGAAACTCCATATCGGAATAGCTGTCGGAATCCGGGGAATTTGAACTGGTTGAGGGATTCATCTCGTATGATCAGATGAAGGATTTTCGATAAGAAATAGATTATAGGATGTAGATTAGTACCCTGCAATACATAATTTACATATGCATATATAATACTAAAATCCCATAAGTTACGGAGGAATATACGGAAGCTGTCAGGCAAAGGTAACAATAACAGATACGCTAAGATATGAATTTATCTATACACTGTCTATGCAATAGAGGAAGTAAGACGTGTCTAGACTATAAGTATGATAAGCAAATAATTTTCGACACTAAATGATAAGCAAAACTTTTGACATGCAGACACGGTCGAAGTCCAGACCTACTAATGCATCTAAACAACTATCAGTTAGATACACTAATGCAAGACCTGGTTCGCTAAGACTACCGCTCTGATACCACCTGTAGAGACCCGTCCTAATCCACCTGGATGAAATCTCCAACATTTGGTTCCATTGCGAGGTGTTGAACTCTATATACCATGAATGACTCCAAGTAATATCTTTAAATTGAGCAAATGCACAGCGGAAGATTTCTTTCATACCTGAGAATAAACATGCTTTAAAGTGTCAACCAAAAGGTTGGTGAGTTCATAGGTTTATCATAAAAAATCATTTCCATTAATTTAATAGACCACAAGATTTTCATTTCCATATCTCATAAACATCATCTCATATCAGGCATTTCGCACTGCATAGAGATAAAAATCATTCATATGGTGAACACCTGGTAACCGACCTTAACAAGATGCATATAGAATATCCCCATCATTCCGGGACTCCCTTCGGACATGATAAATTCGAAGTACTAAAGCATCCGGTACTTTCGATGGGGCTTGTTGGGCCCGATAGATCTATCTTTAGGATTCGCGTCAATTAGGGCGTGTGTTCCCTAATTCTTAGATTACCAGACTAAAAAGGGGCATATTCGGTTTAATAATTCAACCATAGAATGTAGTTTCAAGTACTTGTGTCTATTTCGTAAAACAGTTATAAAAGCAGCACATGTATCTCAGTCCCAAAAATATATATTGCAAAAGCATTTAAAAAGGGAGCAAATGAGACTCACAATACAATATTTTGTAGTAAAAATATTAATACGACGATACTGAACAATGCAGGGTTGATCTCGGATTCACGAACCTATATCATTTATATATATATTAACACATATAATTGTAATCAAATAAATTCATATATTATGTCTTAAATTATATATCTTATATATTTAATTTGTATATATTTAAAATAGTTAATATTTATATAGTTTAATATTATATTTAAAATCAATAATTTGTTATATGTAAATATTTATATGAATAATCTTAATATATATAATTATATGTAATATTATGGTAGTTGTAATACATATACTCTTATATAGAAAATATTTATTTGTTATAATAATATTGTTAATATAAAAGTAATAATCATAATAATAATAATAATAATAATAATAATAATAATAATAATAATAATAATAATAATAATAATAATAATAATAATAATAATAATAATAATATTAATGATAATGATAATATTACTACTAATAATAATAACTATAAAAATAATGATTTTACTAATAATAATAATAATAGTACTAACATTTATTCTAATAATTATAATGATAATAATGATAATAATAATAATAATGATAAGTAAATAAATAAATAACTACCTCAAAGAAGTAGTTCTTAAAAAAAATGTCCAAGTCCGGGTTTGAACCCGCGACGTTTCGCTAACTCGATAACATCCATAACCATTACGCTATGTGTTTCAATTCTGAAATGACACCCAACTTAAATTGTTTTTAATCTTTACTTCTGTATCCTTCTTCTTCTTTTTCTAAAAAAATGCCCGAGCCCAGGTTCGAACCCAAGACCTCTCGTTCAACAATGACACCCCTAAACCAATGCTCTACTTGTTTCTTTCTTGAAATACTTCTCACGCTTAATTATTTAACCTATACCTACTGTTTATCAACTTCCTAGTATCATCATCTTAATCTAATCATCATCATCTTTATCATGTTATGTATCATCATTATCACTTTTTGTCATCATCAACAAATAATCACCATCACTATCCTGATCAACTTCTTCGATGATCCTCATCTTCGATGCTTATCATCGTTATTATATCATAACATAAATGAATAGATCAACAACCTCATTATTCATCTGTTCGCTAATATCACAATTATCATTAAAGATACTTCCATAACAGCCTCAACGAGTTCTTGGCCCAACAAAAATAGAATAAGAGCCCTAATCCAGAAGCCAGTTAACAAGCCCAAAAGAAATCCAATAAAATATTTCGGCCCAAAGTCATTAAATACATAAATCGTGAATTTAAAACAACTGGATGTTAAAAGTCTTCGTGTGGTTCGTTTTGAACAGGAACATCAACAACATTCATCATTTATAACCATCATTTTTCCTTTATCCTTTCATCATCATCAAAAGAAAAAAAAATTAATAATAAATATACAGCGATGGTATTTGTTGTGAACCAAACCAGAAACAGGATCTAGTTCATGGTTTTGAGTCGTGTGTGGGGATCAAACAACACTAGTAGTCCTTGCATATCAAACAAGAAGATAACTGTTAACCATGGTGACGAGGTGGTGGATTGTAGTGAGAGTGGTGTCGTGTTGGTGATTGCAATCGACAAGAAACATTAACAGCAAAAATGGCAGTTAGCGATGAAGAGTGTTCGACGGTGACAGGAATAGCACTAGCAGCGATGAAAAAAATGACGGTTAATTGATGGTTTGTTGTGTGGTTTTGTAGTTGAAGGTGATGGCGTTTTTGTGATTCAAATAGAACAGAAAAGAAAACAAATTATAAAGATGATGATGGTGGTTTTTAAGATGGTTTGATACAGAACACAAACGAATAAGAATAGCGAGGTGCGATATAACCATGAACTCATATGCAACATACCTGCCATAGCATGACTAAAATAAACGTTGTAGAAATATGGTATCTTGTTTCCTCCTGAGGTGAACCACATATGTTGTATACACTATCGGCAAGAAAACATGGGAGGGTAAGGTGGTGATCTAGCTTGGAGATGTGGTGTTTTGTTCCCGACGGTTTTAAAGGTGATGAAAGGCGATGGTTGTTGTGGTTATGAAGAAGAGGGAGGACATGGTGGTTGGTGGTTCCCGGCGGTGGCGGTATGAAAGTGAAGTTGTGATGGTGGGTTGTCGAAGGAGAAAGGGAATAAAAGTGGGTTTGAGGTGGTGATATTTATCTTGCATAAGTATATGCATTTATATATATTAATCCCGCATGTTATTAAATGGTAGGAGTTCAAACAAAAAAAAAGAAAAAGAAAAACACTAACACCTAATAATAATATAATAATACCAATTGATATTCAATTTAAGAATTTAAACGTGCACAAACTTTACAGCTGTTTTACTTGATATTATCTGCCGACCGTTTTCACGGATTCCTATATCGTGCTCCGTTATTAATTTAGTGGCGTATAAAAAGTCTTCAGAAAAATCCCATATTTTTAAATTAAATATATTTAATTATTTTAGTCATTATGGTATAAAATTTGATCATTAATTTATTAAATAAAAATTACAACAACTGTCCCTCTCAATTCTGGGTAAAATATAAAAAGTGTTAAAACTTAACAAATAGTTCCTAAATACATTTTTAATAAGCCTAAAATTTATAGAACTCATTTTCGTATCACCGTTTATTTTAAAATTACATAAGTTTGAATTTAACTTTCTTAATATCAATCGAAACATCAAACAAGTATTACAATCATTTAATATTTATTTTTAATATACTTTATTTATATAGATGTGTTTGTAAATTATAATTATCATAATATCATATTATTATTTTATTTTACATAATTAATTTTAATAAAAATAACCTATAATATTTCAAATTATATTTTCAATTATATATATATATATATATATATATATATACACACACACAAACACATACACACACATATCTATTTATAATTAATTGTTCGTGAATCGTCGAAACTGGTCGAAGGTCAAATGATTTCATAAAATAGTTCAAAAATTTTGAAATTCAATTTATTAGACTTTACTTATCATGTCGAAACCATATTGATGATGTAGCGTGAGGGTACGAAATAGTATTAAATTTTTAATACAAAATACTACAAAATATGACACAAGTTTTATTAATTTACGGATGGGATATACCTAAACCTTGCTACAACACTATAGGCAGTGTACCTAATCGTAGAGTAGTGTAGTTTTTAGTAAGTCCGGTTCGTTCCACAGGGAGCTGGTGAAGTTAACGCTATATTATTAAGTTTATTTGTAAAAATATATATATAAATAAGTAGTAGTATTATTATAAAATGGGGGTTTTACCGTTTAATGACCGGTTTGTCGATTTTAAGCGTAAAAATAAATGACAAAAATTAAAGTGCATAAAATAAATTGCGATAAATAAAATGACAGAAAATAAAATTGCGAGTAATAAAATGACAGTAAATAAAGATACGATGAGAAATATAATAAAAGAATTATGCTTATTTAAACTTCCGTAATCATGATGTTTGACGTGTTGATTTTAATTTATTACCATGGGTTAATTGTCCTTTGTCCTGGTTTATTTGATACGTCTATCTGGTTTTTGTCCATAATAGTCCATCGGTCATAAATATAAAGTGCGAGTATCCTCGTCAAATTACCCTTATACCCGAAGTCAAATATTCCAACTGATTAAGGATTTAAACTGTGACGCAGTTATCACTTCTGTCAACAATTACACCAGTTATCACTGTATGTAATCCACCCCTGTTTTAATTAGTTTATGAATATTAATTCATCCACTTGATCAGAATGAATAATCAATTACCCAACCCAATTGATTAATTAAATGATTATAACAGATTCCATATGAACATCACTAAATAGGACAACCATAATCATTATTAATTATTAGGTTAATTAATTTGAAGATAGGTTCGACAGACTCCAATGAGTTGTCACTCAATTAGACAATACCCCCCATCTATTAATAGCCCATAGTTCAATTTCCACAAGTGTCGTTCTTTTGTTCAAACCCCAATTATGGTACAAAGCCCAATTACCCAATTTTAGTAATTAGCCCAACATCATGATTACTTCATTTTAAATAAGCATAATAACGACTTAGCTACGAGACATTAATGTAAAAAGGTTGAACATAACTTACAATGATTAAAAATAGCGTAGCGTTACACGGACAGAATTTCGACTTACACACTCAAACGATCTCTATCATAAATCTTATTATTATCATAATTTAAAATTAAAATTAAGATTATTGTTATATCTTATTAAGTTAACATTATGATAGAGATATAGAATATAGATATTGGATATTAGATATAGATATTTGATAGATGGATCGAGGATAGAAAATATGATCGAAAAGTGTGTCCCTAAAATTGATCGATATAACTTGTTTTTATAGGCGAATTATGAAATGAAATTTTCATTTACGACCCCTAAACTATGCTCAATTAACAACTTTTTATTATTTAATATTATTCTTATTATGAATTATTTAAATATTATATTTTATTCTTGTGCATAGTTGACTCGTAATTTTTACACCGTTGCGTCGAGCGTTGAGAGTTGGTTCATGTCCTGGTTCCGGATTTTCGAACGTCCTTTCGTACAATTTTATATCGTGTACTTTGCGTTTTGTAACTTGTACTCTTGTCATTTTTAGACGTTCTTCATCAATAATTTGAACCTTTTTGATTGTATCTTGTACTTTTGAGCTTTTTGGACCTTTTTGTCTTCAAATCTTCGTTTTCGCCTTTTGTCTTCGCACTTATTAAATATAAACGAATATTACTTGAATATGGAACAATTACAACTAAAATCCTGTCTTTCTTGGGGGATAATGCTATGAAATATATGTTCCTTTTTAGCCTTATCAATATCCCCACACTTGAACGTTGCTTGTCCTCAAGCAATACAGTCTTGAAATAATATAATACATCACACGAATCACTTCTTTATTCTTCACACTTTGTACATCAGTGATTTTGATAGAGCGGTATAAACAATGATAGTAATGATAGAACCATGGTTAAAGGTGGGTGTGTCATCCACAGTTGCCTTGGGTTTAGGTCAACGACACTTACAATCAAATAGCCGATTTACTTTCGGTTTCCAAAGCAAAGTGCACATTTGAAAGGCGGTTTACAGTCCCACATGACTATAAAAATGTAGATCCTTTAGGAAATTGGATCTTTATGAAAACATTTGATCTTTTAAAAATTCAAGCTAGATTTTACCCTAGACAAGTTTTCTGATTTAATCCATTCTTTGGTGTTGCAAAATATATTTGTGGATCAATATTTTGGCTTAAAACTTTTAGGTTCGTGTAATCCACTGCTATCCTGGTATCGGAAAGCACACATCCAGTTTACTTGTTCCGTATATTACCTTTCGGTAAACTACCGTCCGGTTGTAAAGGAAAGCGATGAACAAGAAACTGTTAAGGCAATGTCTAATGACATGCATTTGTTCATGGTCTAAAAACGTGTCGGATGCTAGAACTATCCTTGGTAGGAGCAATAGTAAAGATCATCCTATGATTTTTCGGTCTGGCACAAGGTCCTGTCTCTGACCATGCTATGCAACCACCGTTCTTACGGTTGACACCCGATTTGGTTCAGGTGACCTAATGAATTCTTAGTGAATTCCTAGGATTTTACGTTCAATGGTAATGAACGCATTGAAAATGGTTTTTCAGAAAACAAATCGGTTTGTATTTTTGATCAAAATATTTTCTCGTTCAAGCTCGAGTTTAGATATCATTGAATTCCATGAGTTTGAATTCTCAATCTTTAAGGTCAATCTCTAGGATTGAGTAATATCAGTCTTAAAAGCTGATTTTTAATCTTTAAGGAGATTATCCTTTCTGGGGATCTGATTCATTAGTCTTATCAAGCTAATTTGCACGGTGCCCTCCCCATTTTACAAGACAGACCCTCTCATGGTTAGGATAAGTCTGACCACTTGGCGACCCTGTTTGATGCTGAGGTCCGTGGATTTCCTGCTGATTTTAGTGATGACTTTTCTAAGTTTTTCGTCAACCTACAGCTGGTCTGGACGACAACTTCATGACCTAAATCAAGAAGCGCGTGTCTTTTTCGGAAGACTTTACTTCCTTTTAATGATGGAATTGATTCATCGTGTAGATCCATCTTTCTTTCAAATGTATTACAGTAAACCGGGTAAAACTGATTAGTATCGTCCAAAGCAAAAGTACCTGCAATAATCTTGTACAAAAATATGTGATATTTGTTTTAAATTGAATAACTTGGTACATTCTTCCCACACTTAGTTTCTTTCTTTGCCTTTTTATTTTCTTTTATTTCATTTTAAATGAATTCAAGCGTTTTAGGGTGTTTCTCAATTTATGTCCTTTCCGAGGTAACGATAATTTCGGTATTATCACCTAGTTTTCACCGTTCATAAATATGTATAAACATGATTTTGACTTCATTTAATTGAAAATTTTTCAAATTTTCACAAAATTTGGCAAATAAACCAAGTATAAACCTGAGAGAATTTATAACCCTTCCCCACACTTAAGATCATGCAATGCCCTCATTTGCATGAAATCAGACTATAATTTAAATTCATGAGGGTGATTAGCGTAGAAAAGTGATTAAAAATACCGAGTTTGTAATTACAAAGCTCGTCGAATGATAGATGGCGCCTCATCGTTCATTCCTTCATTTGTTATATCATATTTGTTGTTTTGCGTCTTGTCGTCAAAATTAGTACCTTTTGCTTAACTTTAATGACAGTCTTTGAAAGTGCATTGTTTTACTATGTTTTGTACATAAGATAAAATACAAACATATATATATGTATATATATTTTTGAAGTTTGGTTTATAACCCCACTTTTCAAAAATTTATAAAGTATAATATTTTTGGCATACTTTAAATCAATAAAATTAAAAATAATGATAACAAAATTTGTCGCCCCGCCCTCGGGTAAAGTAATTTCGGCTCTATGACCTAGTCTTCAACTTACGACGAATTTTATAAATCATTTTTTTTTTTCAACTTAATGAAATAAAGTAAATTTTGTTTTTAAATATCACACAAAACTTAAAAGCATATTAATTTCATATAAAACCTAAAAAAAAAAAACAAAAATTCAGAATGGGGGGAGAAAACTAGTTCTTTAGTGTCTGCTAGCGGAAAAGACCAATCGGATTCCATTCTCGGAACTACACGAGAACAGAACAACTAACTCTAGATAACATTTTCTTAGAACATTTGAATCTCCCCACACTTAGGTAGCTGTGGTGTCGAAATTGTGATTAACTTCATCGTCAATTTCTTTTGGTCCATAATCAACTTGCCTATCTGTGACTTTTTCTTTAAGCCAGTGCCCGGCTTCTTCCGTAATATCCCAAAATTCAACTAGTTTCGCCTTTTCTTTAGGCGACAGATTGGATACTAACCGGTTACATAACTTAAAGTTCCCCTTACTTCTAGCATCGATAGCCCGTTTAAAAAGTTTCTTCATTGAACTGTTAATAACGGGGTCATTTAATTTCGTATCAACAACGGGGTTCTTTATTATCAAGTCATCATTAGATTTTACTTCATTTTCCCCACACTTAGGCGTTTTATTATTGCTAAGCACTACCGTTGGAGTTGGTAAAACAACATGGTTATTACCAATCGTTTTTACTGGTTCAACGGTTTTAGTTGGTGGAGATTTAGACTTTCGAATCATAAAGGTGATAGATTTGTTACCACTTTTAAGTGTCATTCTTCCATTTCCTACATCAAATAACGCCCCGGTGGACGCTAAGAATGGCCGACCTAAAATTAGAGGAATGTTTGGGTCCTCTTCTATGTCAATGACAATAAATTCGACTAGAAAGGTTAAATTGCCTACTTGAACGGGTAGGTTGTCAGCAATTCCAACTGGGTGCTTAATGGTTTGATCAAAGAGTCGAACACTCATATCCGTTGGACTTAACTTACCTACACCTAATCTCTTATATAAGGAAAGAGGCATAACACTTACACTCGCACCTAAATCTGCTAGTGCATCATACATGACACAATCACTAAGTAGACAAGGAACAATAAATTCACCCGGATCACCTACCCTAGGTGGAGGTTTTGGTGGAACTGTCTTCACCGGGTTTATATTTACGGCTTTTGTTTCTTGCACTTTCTTATTCTTTTTCTTCTTCTTCTTTCCAGAGGTATCACAATCTTTATTACCTATCACTTGCTCATACTCAACTCCTTTTCTTGGAAACGGGATGGGTGGTTTGTATGGTGCCACCACTGGCTTTACATACTCGGGTGGTGGTGGTGTAACTTCTTCATTGTTACTCTCATCTAAAACCTTCCCATCTTCTGATGCTGGTTTTTCAGAATTCGTTGACACCATATTAACATTCTCATTCCGAGGATTTACTTCAGTATTACTCGGTAGCTTTCCTTGTTCCCTTTCACTCATTAATCTAACAAGAGTACCTACTTGTTTTTCTAGATTCAAAATGGAAGCTTGTTGAGTTCTAAATGACTGATCAAACCTCTCATTCGTTTGGGTTTGAGTTTCAATAAATTGTGTTTGAGATTCAACTAGCTTAAATACCACTTCTTCCAGATTTGACTTTTTCTCTTCGGTTTGTTGTGGTGGTTTATACAAGCCAGGTCTTTGTTGATTGAAAGTGTTGTTTTGAGTTGGTTGGTTATTCGGACCTTGTTGGTTATACCAGTTACTTTCGGGTCCTTTTGGATTGTAAAGAATGTTTTGATTTCGATTTAAGTTTAGCCTTGGCGGTTGATAATTATTTTGATAATTATTTCCCGGCCTTTGGTTCATATAGGAAACATTCTCTCGTTGTTCCATCGTTGGTTCAATGTGACAATCTTTCAATAAGTGTGGTCCACCGCATTGCTCACAACTGATTCGTATTGCGTGAATATCTTTATTCATCTTTTCCATTCGTCTTTCGAAAGCATCTATTTTTGCGGAAACGGAATCAAAGTCAGGGCTAGAATCGGCTCTAGCCGCTTTAGATGATCGAAAGATATCTTTTTCTTGGTGCCACTCATGCGAGTGGGAGGCTGTGTTATCAATAATTTTGTAAGCTTCAGTTGCGGTTTTCTTCATAATGGATCCACCAGCGGTTATGTCGATGTCTTTTCGTGTGGCGATGTCTACGCCTTTATAGAAGATTTGTACTATTTGAAAAGTATCTAATCCGTGTTGAGGACATCCTCTCAACATCCTTCCGAATCTTGTCCACGCCTCATATAATGTTTCATTTGGATTTTGCGCGAACGTAACAATTTCTCCTTGAAGTCTCACGGCTTTGGATGCCGGAAAGAATCGTTTAAGAAATTTTTCAACTAAAACATCCCATGTGTCAATCGCCCCTTCAGGTAACGATTCTAACCAATCTTTGGCTTCTCCCTTTAAAGTCCAGGGAAATAACATGAGATAGATTTGTTCGTCTTTCACTTCTCGGATTTTGAATAGTGTACAGATCCTATTAAACGTACGAAGATGTTCGTTTGGGTCTTCATTCGGCGTACCACTATATTGGCACTGATTAGTTACCATGTGTAGAATTTGTCCTTTAATTTCATAATCTGGAGCATTAACTTCTGGTTTAATAATGGCGTGACCTTGGCCAGTGCGCTTAGCTCTCATTCGTTCTTCCATACTTAGAGGTTCTAGATTTTCCATGATTGGATTTGTTGTATCCGAATCACTAGAGGATTCTGATTTAATGGTTTCTTTCCTCAACAATCTCTGTTTGAATGATTGGTGGTTCCGGAGGAAAGTTTAATGGTTCGGGATCTATAAACCGTTCCTGAATATTCTCCGGATTCTCAATTGTGAGGTTTGTTTCAAAAACTGGATTATCGGAAATTTGAGTTTGAGGATTTGGTCGACTTGATGACGATTCTAAAGAAAAATCAACGGCGGCGATATTCGTTAAACGATGTCTTGATCGAGTTACAGGTGGTGAACGTACAAAAGGTGGTGAACGTCTTGCTCGGTGCATTCACTGAATATCCTATTAGTTTTAAAAAGAAAAATTATAATAAGTTATCCAACCAATAGACTTTTCTGATTTTGCCCACGTTTCGAATAGCCAAAAGATGCAGCAGAGGGGCAGGATTCGTTTGGTCTCAATATAATTGAGGACTGTTTGGCTCCAATAACCCGGTCCACGTACAAATTCAACTATTACTACGAACCAGAAAATTTTGATGTCTATCAATTTAACCACTTAAAATAAATTTTCGTAATTTTAAGAAATTTAGAGAAGAAGTAGAAAAAAATTCTAAGTCCTAAAAACTAGAATGGCGAGAAATAAGAAAGAAATAGATTGCGCGTCGAAAAATGTCGAAAAATAAAAGGTCGAAAAATAGGCGTCGAAAAATAAAAATAAGAAAGTAGTGCGAAATACGGCGTCGTAAAATTCTAAAGCACCTAAAACTTAGTCTAAGGAATAAGCACTTAAGGGATTTTACGGCAAAGCCTAAAAATTCTAGAAGTAAAAATAACTATGGCAAAACTAAACTTAATACTAAAAGTTGCGACTATAGTCTAAAAATCTAAAGGTAATAAAACTAAAAAAACATTTTTTTTTATAGACAAAATTTTAAAAATATATATATATTTTTTTAATAATTTTTTTTTTTTTTTTTTTTTTTTACGTTTTTTTTTTTTTTTTTTTTTTTTACGTTTTTTTTTTTACGTTTTTTTTTTTTTTTTTTTTTTTTTCTTTTTTTTTTTTAATTTTTTTAAAAAAAAAAACGATTTTTTTTTTTACAAATTTTTTTTTTTAAAACGATTTTTTTTTTCTTTTAAAAAAACGATTTTTTTTTTTACACAAATTTTTTTTTTTTTTTTTTTTAAAAACGAAATTTTTTTTTTTTTTTTTTTTTAAAAACGATTTTTTTTTTTTTTTTTAAAAACGATTTTTTTTACAAATTAATAATTTTTTTATAATTATAATTTTTTTTTAAAACTTTTTTTTTTTAATTCATTTACTATTCATGAATAGTAAATGAAAATAAATTAATTAATTTACTATTCACATGAAAGCGACATGATAGCAATTATTAATTATAAGTTACATAATATACCCCTGAAGTATTTAATAAATATGACTTTTTTTAAAATTTACGTAAATTTTTGATTCTTAAATATTTTTATATTATTATATTCTATTTCAATATTATTATATTATTATATTCTATTTCAATATTATTATATTATTATATTTTATTTCAATATTATTATAATTAAAAATATAGCGTTTTAGCGCTCCCCGGCAGCGGCGCCAAAAACTTGATGATGTAGCGTGAGGGTACGAAATAGTATTAAATTTTTAATACAAAATACTACAAAATATGACACAAGTTTTATTAATTTACGGATGGGATATACCTAAACCTTGCTACAACACTATAGGCAGTGTACCTAATCGTAGAGTAGTGTAGTTTTTAGTAAGTCCGGTTCGTTCCACAGGGAGCTGGTGAAGTTAACGCTATATTATTAAGTTTATTTGTAAAAATATATATATAAATAAGTAGTAGTATTATTATAAAATGGGAGTTTTACCGTTTAATGACCGGTTTGTCGATTTTAAGCGTAAAAATAAATGACAAAAATTAAAGTGCATAAAATAAATTGCGATAAATAAAATGACAGAAAATAAAATTGCGAGTAATAAAATGACAGTAAATAAAGATACGATGAGAAATATAATAAAAGAATTATGCTTATTTAAACTTCCGTAATCATGATGTTTGACGTGTTGATTTTAATTTATTACCATGGGTTAATTGTCCTTTGTCCTGGTTTATTTGATACGTCTATCTGGTTTTTGTCCATAATAGTCCATCGGTCATAAATATAAAGTGCGAGTATCCTCGTCAAATTACCCTTATACCCGAAGTCAAATATTCCAACTGATTAAGGATTTAAACTGTGACGCAGTTATCACTTCTGTCAACAATTACACCAGTTATCACTGTATGTAATCCACCCCTGTTTTAATTAGTTTATGAATATTAATTCATCCACTTGATCAGAATGAATAATCAATTACCCAACCCAATTGATTAATTAAATGATTATAACAGATTCCATATGAACATCACTAAATAGGACAACCATAATCATTATTAATTATTAGGTTAATTAATTTGAAGATAGGTTCGACAGACTCCAATGAGTTGTCACTCAATTAGACAATACCCCCCATCTATTAATAGCCCATAGTTCAATTTCCACAAGTGTCGTTCTTTTGTTCAAACCCCAATTATGGTACAAAGCCCAATTACCCAATTTTAGTAATTAGCCCAACATCATGATTACTTCATTTTAAATAAGCATAATAACGACTTAGCTACGAGACATTAATGTAAAAAGGTTGAACATAACTTACAATGATTAAAAATAGCGTAGCGTTACACGGACAGAATTTCGACTTACACACTCAAACGATCTCTATCATAAATCTTATTATTATCATAATTTAAAATTAAAATTAAGATTATTGTTATATCTTATTAAGTTAACATTATGATAGAGATATAGAATATAGATATTGGATATTAGATATAGATATTTGATAGATGGATCGAGGATAGAAAATATGATCGAAAAGTGTGTCCCTAAAATTGATCGATATAACTTGTTTTTATAGGCGAATTATGAAATGAAATTTTCATTTACGACCCCTAAACTATGCTCAATTAACAACTTTTTATTATTTAATATTATTCTTATTATGAATTATTTAAATATTATATTTTATTCTTGTGCATAGTTGACTCGTAATTTTTACACCGTTGCGTCGAGCGTTGAGAGTTGGTTCATGTCCTGGTTCCGGATTTTCGAACGTCCTTTCGTACAATTTTATATCGTGTACTTTGCGTTTTGTAACTTGTACTCTTGTCATTTTTAGACGTTCTTCATCAATAATTTGAACCTTTTTGATTGTATCTTGTACTTTTGAGCTTTTTGGACCTTTTTGTCTTCAAATCTTCGTTTTCGCCTTTTGTCTTCGCACTTATTAAATATAAACGAATATTACTTGAATATGGAACAATTACAACTAAAATCCTGTCTTTCTTGGGGGATAATGCTATGAAATATATGTTCCTTTTTAGCCTTATCACATATAAAGATTAAGTTTAAATTTGGTCGAAAATTTTTGGGTCGTCACAAGGTGCCTCTTTCATACCTGCGAGCATAATAGACGATTCCGGTGATATTGTGGTTACATTGTACTTAGGGTACTGGAGAGAAACCCTTAGCTACATTAGTGACTAAGTGGAAATTTGACAAGCTATGGCCATCGGAGGATTTCGAGAATAAAGCTTGTGTAATTTGTGGTAAACTCTTCGTTTGAAGTGATGAAGGATAGGTTGAATTCCTTCGTATGCTCCAGGTTGAAGCAAAATGTTGTGATGGTCGGGTGGACCCAGTTGTTAGAAAAGTCTACCTTACGGGTAGCCTTGTATTGATGTACGAGATGCGTAATTTTTTTTACTTTTTGTCTTGGCTTAAATGATGCCAACGGGTGACAACGAACGTCAACTTGTAGTGTTTGAAATTAATTCTTAAGAATTCAAGGACTACGACCGATGGAGAGGTTGGCCACGTATATTGGAAGTGGTGAAGTTCGCGGGATAGTAATACCATGGCGATGTGGTTATGGAACATAGTTCCAAGTCGGGGAGTTATACTTCCACACGAGGAGGTTCTAGTGTGGAATCTCGGATGATGCTCGTGGTAAAATAGGAAATTAAGAGTCAGGACCTAGTTGGTCGATTTGTGGTAGAGTACAATTGATGTTAAAATTGTATTTATTGCTTTGGATGTAAATTACTACTCGAGGTAGTAATGTGGTTAAGCTCATTAAGAGAAAAATGGGTGTGCCCAATGAGCAAGGTAAGGTCCCGTATTTGAGGGATGGTGTGCCAATTTCTCTTTTAGAGAATTATATTCGTGAACCTATATGTGATATAGGTTATGTCTTGTTCAATCGTGATAGCGGTGTTTGTGCATACGTATGATTCGTGTGCAGGAATTTCCAAGTTGAGTGGAATGATTCTAAGTATGCGTATATACTTAGCTTGTTTGTATGTATTGTGGAAAGTGCTATCTAATTATGAGGATTCACTTTTTGTTGGCCACGGTTGGAGTGTGATAAGTAGTAAGTGTTATCCGTTAGGATTCACTTTTCGTTGGCTACTTATTGGAGTGTGGTAAGCGTTTTCCGTCGGGATTAGTTTTTGTTTGGCCATGTGTGAGGAGAGGTAAGTGTGATCCGTAAGGACGCGCTTTTTGTCGGCCTATTGTTGTGTAGTGGTAAGTGGTTAACGTTTGATCTACCGCTTTTCGTCGGCCATGTACGCGTGAGGATGTGGGGCAAGTGGGATCCAATCGTGAGGAATTCACTTTTCGTCGGCTCTATTGTGTTGTTTGTTGGCCATGTTATTGGTGTGTTGTTACTTTAGCGATGTACTTGATAAGGGTACGCTAAAGGGGCTGCTAACTCGGTACGAGATTTGGAATGTTAGCATGTATATGTCGTGCGGTCGAGGCATGGGTCCGTTCCGGTTTGGGACTGAAGTGAGACTTAGTACTCGGAAAGGTGATTTTGAGTAAAGTCACGTAAAGAAGTTGTGTGAAAACTTCGAATCGATGGAAATTGATGTGGACATCGAGTTTGGATGTATGTTGGAGGACCGTAGAGCGTGGGTCCTGTTGGTTAAATGATGAGGATCATGAGGACGCGATCCAATTTAAGTGGGGGAGAGTTGTAAGACCCTGAATTTTAATACATCAGAAAGTGTCACCAGAAAGTGTCACCAGAGAGTATTCTCAGAAGTGCCACTAAAAGTGAACCTAACACTTATGCATTTTCAGATTTTACATCAGAATCAGAATCTGAAAGTTCCAGTCCCTGAATTTCTAAAAACTATGCTGTCTTCAGTTTTAGTAGAAACGCGAGCCGCAAAACTGATCAAGTCGTGGTTTTCAATATTTTAGAGGGGCATTTGGGTCTTTTCACTTGAGGGACGGTTTTTGAGCCACAAAACTGACCCAATGCTTATCTTATCCTCATTTCACCTCTTTTCACACTTTCATCTAGAGAGAGAGAGAAAGGGTTTAGAGAGAGAGAGAGAGAGAGCTTGATTTGGAGGAGAAGGAGTTGGATTTCCACCAAAGCTCGAGTATTAAAGTTATTCATGTCGCTCCTAGCTATGTTTTGAATGTTGTGGTAGGTTCTAACTCCGAGTTTTCATAGTTTGATTGTTGTTCATAATTGGGGTTTTGACTTGGGTGTTCTTGAGTAAAACCCACTAGTTGATAAATGGGTGATTAAGCTAGTAAATGGTGTTAAAGACCATTGTTGGTGGTTTTAGGTTGGATGATGAAATTGATTAGTTGATAATCATGTTTTGAGTGTTAAAATCACTAGTTAACTTAGGTTATAAGTGATTAAAGGTGTAAGCTTGCAAAATTGGTGTTTTGACTTGAGATTAGGTCTAAATGGGTTTGGTGTCAAAATGATGCAAGTACGTGTTTTGATGATGAAACATTGTGTATAATGTGGTGTTAGAACATAATCACTAGTTAATCATGATTATGGGTGATTTGGGCGAGATTTGACTTAGTCAAATAAAAGTAAGTGCAAATGGGTCAAAATTGCACATACGGTGTTTTGGGCATAAGCTAGAGTGTTTAGCTTATTTGTTTGTGAATTACTTAGGTGATTTACATTTGTACGATTAGGAGCTCAAGCAGGAGTTGCCTTTCTTGTAACCGAGGTGAGTGGAATATTTATACGTGTATGTATATAATTTGGTTGCTTGCGTGCAACATGGCAAGTGTTATCCGGTAGGATACAGTTTTCGTAGGCCACAATTGGGTTGAGAAAATATAGTGAGTGATATCTGTATGGATAGCTCTTCGTTGACTATATTTGGTTTGCGTTATGTGATGAGTGATATCCGGAAGGATTGACTCTTTGTCGACCACAATTGGGAATGGGGGCATGAGGTGAGCGGTTAACGTTTGACCTATCGCTCTTCGTCGGCCACATGTGTGAGTTGGGGTAAGTGGTGAGTGTTAATCATGAGGATTCGCTCTTCGTTGGCCACTTATCATAGGATGGTAAGCGGTTTCGCTTTTTGTCAGCCATCCTTGTGAATGAGGTAAGTGTTAACGGTTCGGTTGCACTTTTCGTCGGCCTCATGGTGCGTAGTGGTGAGTGGTTAATGTATTTGACCTACCGCTCTTCGTCGGCCACGTACGCGTTGCGATGGGTGGTGAGTGGTTAACGTATTTAACCTACCGCTCTTCGTCGGCCACCATCGAGTCGAATGTCGACATTGTGTATTTTGTGTTGTGTGAGTTTTATTAGCTTTGCACGTTTGATTATTTTTTTTATTGTGTTTTGTGAATGGTATGCGTTGTTTGTGTAGGTGTATACAACTGATTGAATTATGTATGTATGCGTATAAGTATTGCATTCACTAAGCAATTAGCTTACCCTCTCGTTGTTTACATTTTTAGGTTCGAAAATGGACGTGGCAAGGTTATGCTCGAGATTTAGATGATTTTCCTTTTGTTTCTTGTTTGGATTACTTTTGGATTCGACCTAGGATTGGGTAGTTTATCACCAAACATCATGCTCGTAGTTTGTTTGGAAATTAAACTCATTTGGGTCGAAATATCTACTTTAATGTATTTAATGGGTCGTTGGAGTCCCAAGGGTCGTCGTACCCATTTTGTCGTCTAAACACTTTTATTTAATGTTTCGAAAGTGTTGGAATTGGGTTTGGGTATTTATGAATCACGGTTTAGGCAAAAATGGTGCTTTATGTTAAAAACGGGCTGCAGTTGATTTCCAGCTTTAGTGCGCGCCGTGCAGGCCAATGAGCGAAGCGCAAATGGCCAGAGTTTGGTAGTCAGCCCAGTTGTCAAGTTCTGAATTGGAAATACGTTGTAGCGCGCGCCGCGCGGGCCTATTTGCGCCCCGCAAATGGTCGGGTCGGAAATGTTGTTTTATAAAAAAAAAGGCGTGTTTTCTCGTATAATATTTTAGGTCGTTACAGGTGGTGCCCCTTATGTTGTGTCTTTAGAAAATTGTGAAACCTTTGACTTGAATGGGGATTTGTACCTGATTCGCGTCGTGACTTGGAAAGAGAGTGGACTGTTAGACAATGTTTGAAATTGTGATTAGTATATCATTAGGATGAAACGGTATACCTAGATATATTCCTATGTACAGATGATTGTGTGATCTTTTAGTTTGAGTGTTATAACCTTCGGGAATTAGACTAATAATGCCCGAACTAATAGTGATTTGCAAGTGGCATGAATTAAGTAATTTGAATTAAACTACTGTGATAGGTTGTCAGTGATGACTAAATAAGAGTTAGTTAGATAATCATGTGTGAAGAATTTGTGGTGGTTGATAGCATAAGACTATTGAGACTAGTGATTAGTGAAAATAAAATAATAATTTCCCTTATACCAATGCTTAGTAGGAAATTGTGTACCATGATAAGGTGTAAATCATCTAGGAGTTTCCTTAACAAGTAACTCAGAATAAGGGTATGATTTAGTGAAATATACTCACGTCTGGCCAACGGAAGTATATTATACTATATCATACAGGAATTCTGGGAAGCTGAAGGAAATTTAGATCATACATGGAACGTGAATTGACTATTGGAAAATGAATCGTTCGCATATTAAGTGACTAGCCTAGACAATTTTAATGAATTAAAGATGTGTTTTGTGTACATAAGTACGGAATTTAGTGATATAAAGGGAATTCGGTTGTCATTGCTTTAAATTTTGAAGGAATTTAACTGTGTAAAAAGTTAAACATGATAATAAGTACGTGAATTTGATCGTATCGAACGACATATCGACATGATTTTAGACATTGACTAATGAAGTGACTATAAAAATTGTGAACACTAGTGATTAGTGGTATGTGCTTAGACTGGGCCTTGTAGTCTGTGTCTAGTGTGAGTGACCGTATGTGACTATTTATACACCCAGTGCTCACGGTGATGGTGAATTCCGCCGTTGAGTTGAAGTCGATAGTGAATACCAATGTAAGATATCAACTTTTCTATTATTAGTGTTGGGAAGTGTGTTGATTGTGTACCCCGACCAGATGGTGATGCTTGGACTATATTTGTGTCTAGAGATTAGTGTGATGTTGTGCTTTGACTGTGGAGCAAACCGCTCGTTTGAGTCAACTACTTTTGTAATAAGTTGAGTGTGCCTATTAATGTAATTACTAAGCCCTTAAGTGTCGAAGTGGGTGATGGTAGGACTGTTCCAGTCACAATGTGTGTATCTGGAATTACTATTGACATAGAGGGTAGTCTTTTTCCTGTTACTTGTCTAGTAATGCCTATAGCAAGCTTTGATATAGTATTAGGCATGGATTGGCTTAGTGACCATAAGGCCAGTATTAAGTGCCATAGGAAGATTATCTCTTTCCTTTGACCGATGGTGAAACGGGTAGTGGCTTGTAGTGATTGCAGCAGGTTCCGTTGTCCGTTAATTTTGATGATGAAGCTTCAAAAATCTTTGGCCAAGGGATGTGATTCTTTCTTAGCTTATTTGATTGCTGTAAAGAAGGAAGAGAAGGTAGTGTCTAATATTCCCGTAGTGCCTGAATATCCAGAAGTGTTCCCTGATGAATTGTTAGGCTTACCGCCAATCAGGGAAGTTGAATATAAGATTAATTTAGTTCTAGGGGCTACGTCGGTTGCTAAAGCTCCGTATAGATTAGTTCCTTCAGAAATTCGTGAAATGATGTCTCAAATTCAATAACCTCACGGATTCATTCGTCCGAGTTCTTCGTCGTGGGGTGCACCAGTGGTATTCGTGAAAACGAATGATGGTACGCTCCGAATGTGTATAAATTATCATGCATTAAATAAAAGAATGGTGAAGAATAAGTATCCTCTTCCTAGAATAGATGACTTATTTAATCAGCTTCGAGGAGCTTATTTCTTTTCGAAGACAGATCTACGTTCAGGATATCACCGGGTTCGTGTTGTTGAATCTGACATTCTTAAGACTGCATTACATACTCGTTATGGTTATTATGAGTTCTTAGTGATGCTGTTTGGGTTAACCAACGCTCTAACAATTTTCATGGATCTCATGAATAGGGTGTGTAAACCGTTTTTGGATAAGTTTGTTATCGTGTTCATTGATAACATCTTAATGTACTCCAAAATCGAATCCAAGAAAGCTGAGCATCTTCGACAAGTGTTAGAACTTTTGAAACATGAGAAACTCTACGCAAAATTTTCAAAGTGAGAGTTTTGGTTACGTGAAGTTCAAAGTTTTGGGTCATGTTATCTGTGATGAAGGTATTAAAGTGGATCCATCTAAGATTGAAGCTGTGGTAAATTGAAATTAACCAAAGAATTCGACAGAAATTAAGAGTTTTCTAGGATTGGCCGGTTATTACCGACGGTTTATTAAAGATTTTTCAAAAGATTTCGAGTTCTTTGACAAAGCTAACTAGAATGTGTCTTTTCAGTGGGATAATGAACAAGAAACTGCATTTCAAACATTTAAAGGTTTGTTGTGTCAAGCACAGTGTTAGCTTGCCCGAGGGATCCGACGACCTCATTGGTTATCGTGACGTATCTTTATCCAGTTTTGGCTGTGTATTAATGCACAGAGATCGCATAATTGCATGTGTCTTAACAACTTAAAACTAAGTGAAAAGATTTATTCAGCTCATGATTTAGAAATGGCTGCAATTGTGTTTACATTAAAATTATTGAGGTATTATCCTTGTAGTGCGCATCATGTTATCTGCACCAATCATAAAAATTTACAGTATATCTCTTCGTAGAAAGAGATGAATATGCATTAGAGAAGATGGCAAGAATTGACCAAAGATAGTGATTATAAGTGTTTGGTGCCATTTTGGTAAAGTCATTGTGTGTTATCTCCTCAAGTGAAAAGTGAAAGAAAAAAAAAGTCAGATTCTACCTCTTCAAAATTTAAAAGTAGATACGAAGTGATCAAGTTGCGCAAGAAATAAACGCCAATAACGCTTGTGAATAGAAGCATATTTTTAGGCACCAATCTAACATGGAAGACAGAAGAGTTGATGACCTCTAGATACCCTCATCTATTTAACTGTGACTAGATTCTGAGGATGGAATCTTCTTAAGGGGGTAGATTTGTAACAGCCTCACTTTGGGCCTAGTAGAAATGACATATTTACCCTTATATGTTAGTATAGTGATTATAATAATTATGTGTTCTATAATTATGGTGTATGGGATAATGTGCATTTTGTGACAAGAGTCACAGAACATATTTCCTTTTGTGAATTAGACTTAGAGTGAATAAGTTATTAAAGAAATAGGGTTTCAGATAACTGATAAATACCCGTGTGTTATACGGAATAGGGCATCCTCACAAGGAAGAAACCCAAATTGGATATATATTCTTGCTCGTTCCTTTACTTGCTATTTTTGGAAAAACACAAACCCTAATCAACCTTATGCTCTTTAAATCCTAAAATCAAGAAGTGTAAATTAAAGCTAGAGATTGTGTGCATCTAATTCTCTGTGATTTCGATAATCAATCAAGGTGATAAACGGAAAAGTAAAGGCTCAGTTATATAAGACAACTGAGTACTTGTGCTTTCAGTTGAGTGGGACTATCTTTATGGGCATGATTATACAGTGACAAGTATAGTGATCTGTGCCATGCTTATGACTAGATTGTTTAGGAGTCTGTGACCAGTGCAGTGACTATATGTGATTATGTGTGCACCCAGTGCTAACGTCAAGGGTGAATTCCGACATAATGTCGATGGTGTTCCCGACGTAAGAGGTCAATGCTATTTACCTTATGTATTTAGGGAAATAGTATTGGGTCCAAGCGTTACTGATTGGTGGTATAGTATGAATGATGAGTGAGTCACGTCTGGAAGACAATACCAGTGATTCAGTAATGGGGGCTATCGGTGGATTCTAACTTGATCAGCTACAGGTTGCCGGTCCTCTTGTGTATGGCTTTAAGAGATCTAGTGACCAGTGCCTTTAAGCCGTGCTTGATGCTTGTAGTGATTTCTACCTAGATATTGTCATTCACTTAGCGTTATGCTAATTCCCCCACAGTGTTTTGCCCTGCAGGTGTGTATTAGCAGCTTTTTGGTGGGTTTTGCGGGATAACTGAAGATGTTTGACACAGTGCATAACTCTGATGTTTTATAATAAACAATTTGTTTAAATGGTTCGTAGTAATAACGTAACACCTGTGATTTGTGTAATCATATATTTCGGTAATCAATATATGGTGTGTAATTAATAAGTCTTCCGCTGTGAGTGTCTTTAAAAAAAATGTTTATGTAAAAGTACGGTGTTACAATATGGGACTCCTATTTCCTTTCATAACCCGATGTGAGATGAGTTATTACAATTTATGCCCTAAAAAGCTTCAGGTTCGTCTTTTTGTATTTGAAATTTTTTGTATGATTGATTAGCATCCTTAAAAAAGGTATACCGTTGTTTATCTTTAAGTTTATTTATTCCTTTATTTGTTTACTTATCAACAATTCTGATAAATGATTTTAATATCAAAACTCTCTAGCTTTGAGCAAGAAAAGAAACCCTATACCAGCATAGGAAACCAAGATCTAACCATAACTCTCTAGCTTCAATTCTCTAAGCTTCATCATAAGTTCTTTAAGTAAAGGCAAATGAATTTTTAAGTTTATTTGAATTATTTGATTTTTCACTTCATTTTAATTTCTCTGTATTCTTCTTCTAATGACCAGAAATTATGAATATACAAGTTAAGTTTTTATATAATTTGATATAAATGATGTAATGGAGCTTAGATATCTGTATATAAACCAATCTCATTGGGTCAAATAAGGTTTTGTTGTGAAACTAATAGCGTAGTCACAGTGTTAGCAAACTATTTATCAATTATGATATTTTGATGAGATGTTTCAGTTCAATCTCTTTTTATTTTTTTCACGTCATGTTCTATAAGTGTATATATTTAATATTTGTGATAATTTTTGTTTCATTAAATTTATCTGGTTTGGAGATTTTGAGTTGTGATTTCCAAAAAATTTAGTGGGTTGGTGAGTATTATGATATCACTCCGAATTGTTTATGAACATAAACAAGAATAGAATCTGGTATCTTGTGTATTGAAAATGCATCAGACCACTCAGTCGTTGTTGGTTTTTGCATGTATCTAGCCTTATTTATTTTTAAGGCTATAGCTATATATACCCACATTTTTAGATAAAAAGACCCGTAAGTCAAAAAAGTAAAACACAATCATCATTATTCCATTATTATATAATCATGTAAATTATGTAATTATTATGTCTATTACTTATTATTATTATTATTATTATTATTATTATTATTATTATTATTATTATTATTATTATTATTATTATTATTATTATTATTATTATTATTATTATTATTATTATTATTATTATTATTATATTATTATTATTATTATTATTATTATTATTATTTTTAATTGTCATTATTATTATTATTTTATGATTATAATTAATTTATATTCGTAAATTACAATTTATAATTATTATTACATATTATTAATATCAATAATAACTAATAAATTTATAAATGTTAATATAAATATTTTACAACAAGATTTCAATATATATCAATACAATATGCATACGTTTGATTATATAAGTTATAAGTCACCGAATAAATAAAGATACAAAACTTAAAAAAAAATAAAAATAAAAATCTAATAATTGTTCGAACACTAAACTAACTAATCACCTAAATCAATAAACGAACTTTCAGGATGATAAATTTGGGTAAATAATTGTATACGCCACCTATATATGGTTTTCCATCTAGCTGCAGATGGGTTGATAGTGTGACGATTCCAATAAGTTGTAATACGTGGCATTGGGTACTCTCCTTGTAATTCTACTATCACAAAATGCGTCATACCATTCACTAGGGCAGTTGTAACAGCTCTATGATATTGAAGCTCTTCTGGACCATTCCAAAATGGAAAAATAGTCGTGCTGCCTGACATGCTCAAAGAATGACGATTACACCAAACATGTTGGCAATTAGTATACCTGCTTTGGGCATTCTCATCCAGTACTCTGATGGACAAGGCGATCCTTTGAAACACAAAGATCGAAATAATGAAGCTGTATCACAACCAAATATCCCTTGGTATTTATCATGCCGAGATTGAAGATCTTCCCTCATTTGATGTCGAATACCTCATAATATTATTCATTAAATCCAAAGAAGACAGCTAGTGCTCGATATTTACAATTTTCATCTCCAAGAACATTGTATATATTTTTTATGTACGAATGAAATAAATTTGGAATATTGTCAAACATACTATAACTCTTCGTTGTTGGAAATTCGTTCAAATTAAACATGTCTGGACTCTCAAACTCATATAGATCCTCGTTCGAGTTGATTGTCGGTTCCTTGTTCATGCAAACTCACATGAACTGTGCCTTTCTGGCTCTTTAGTAGAATCTTGCATGACATAATTAGGCATGGCTGAATAGCTATATCTGTGAGATTTTTGATGAACGGGATCAGAACGCATTTTTTGTTGTGTTTGCTTCTTTGTTGGTCGTCCACGAGTATTTTGTTTAACTCGAGGTTCCTGAATGTCTGTTGTACCTGGACTTAATATATCTTTCAGCTTTTTTAAAAAACTTTTTTTTCCCAACGTTAGACTGCTTGTTAAAGTTTTCTTTAAAATTTCGCAGCTCACTATCACAATTAACATCGTCATCTTTCACAGATGTCGATGGTGATATATCTAGCTTCCTTCAAAAAACATCAATCGAATATAAGGAAATATATTTATCTGCATTCAAATATAAATGTGTTATTTTATTTATATTTTAAAAATGAACAGTTAAAAATTTAATTGGGTGTAAAATAAGATTGACCTGCGGGCCAATTTAAAATCTTCCATTTTTAAACGATCAAAAAATTGGGGAAGTATGTCTCCGGTGTTTATGTGAACAATGTTTTCCCATTTTTTCAAATTCTCCCTCCGCCCCATTTAAAGTGTCCACAACACTATTTTGGGACGTTTCATTTGAAGTGTCCACTTTGATTTTTGACCAATCAGAAGAGGTTATTATGGAGAGAGAAAGTTTTTGATTAGTAGAGAATGGAGTTAGTGAGATTTCCTAAAACTGTGTGCAAAAAGTAAGTGGACAAATGTAATGGGACGGAGGGAGTAATAAATTAAGTGATGCCCATGTTGAATAGGGGTGAGCATGGGTGTAAGACCCAAATATTTATTGTACATAATGTATTTATGGTGTACGATGCGTGTATGAAGTGTACGTGTTGCTTGCTCGAACGTCGAAGAAAACTGGACGTTGTCCGAAGTGACAAGGTGTGTACGTATCTTTTCAACCCCAAATAAAGTTTGAGTTGATGTTTCAAAGCCTTACCATTGGATAGAATATCTTATTACGTTTCCAACGATATTTGATTCATCGAAAACGGAGTTACGGTCGAAAAGTTATGGCCAAAACAAGTTGCTGAAACCTGTTTTGGGCTCGACCACAATTTCCAGTTATTTGGAGCGGCGCTCCACCTTTTGGCGCTGCGCGCCGATTGCTACAGAGGCAATTTTCAGCCTTTTTAAAAGGTTTAAATGAGGGGTACTTTGGTCTTTTCAATTAGGGTCGGTTTGGGGTCATCAAGACTGACCTAGAACTCCATTGGAGCTCATTTTCACTCATCAAACACTCTCATCTTCAAACCCTAGAGTGAGAGGAGAGTTTTAGAGAGAGAGAGCTCCAATTGGAGAAGAAGAAGGGTGTTTCGGGTCAAACCTCGGGTATTAAAGAACACTACTCGTCAACGGCATCATTTTGGCGGTATTGGTAAGTTCTAACTCCGAATTACATTTGTTAGATTTGATATTCAAGTTAGGGTTTGAGTTTGATTTGTAGTGAAACCCTCTTAGATGATGAAATGGGTTTATGGTGACTAGTTATTCTTGTCACTTGGCGGGTTTTGGGTTGGTTGACGATTTGGCCTTGATTAGGCTTTAATCTTGAGTTTAATCACTAGGTTTAGTGATTATGAAAGTGTTGGAATCACTTTAGGTGAATTTGGGTTGACTAATTTTGACTTGAGTCAAAATTAGGGTTTGGTGATGATTATGACCCAATTGTCGATTTAATAAGGTTTATAAACTTAAAATGGATTAAGTTGAAATATAAAATCGAGTTAAATATGTTTTGGTATCAAAACTCGCTAATGGCGCGATGTTGACTCCTTTGGGTCAAAATTATGGTTTAAGTGCCATTTTGGGCAAGATAGGTGTTTAACACCTATGATTGGGTCTAATTGGCGTATTAGGACCATTCTCACTTGTGTTAGTGATTATTGGTTAGTTTGGGCACAGTTTGTGCTTGGAAGTGCATTTAGGTCGAAATTGCACTAGTTGTCAATTTGGGTTGATTTGTAAATCCACCCTAATTGTGTTGTTGTGTTTGTGATAATGGAATAGGTACATTCCATCGGTGTGTTGCGGATTATTCGGTGGCATTTCTTCAAGGCGACAAGGTGAGTGGAATATTTATACATGTATGTATGTGGTTTATTTACTCGTACGCGATGTGGGCCTTTGGTGCCACATCGTGAGTAGTGGCGTTATATGATGGGATGGGAACTACAAGTCGGTAGTGTCTCGACAGGTTATTCACAAGTCGGTGATACCCTTGGGTAATTCACAAGTCAGTGACACCCTATAGTGTTCACAAGTCGGTGACACTTAGTGGCGCTTCACAAGTCGGTGATGTCACATGGCGTTCACAAGTCGGTGACCCATATGTATTGATGGGGGTTCACAAGTCGGTGATACCCTTGGGTGATTCACAAGTCGGTGACACCCTATAGTGTTCACAAGTCGGTGACACTTAGTGGCGCTTCACAAGTCGGTGATGTCACATGGCGTTCACAAGTCGGTGACCCATATGTATTGATGGGGGTTCACAAGTCGGTGATACCCTTGGGTGATTCACAAGTCGGTGACACCCTATAGTGTTCACAAGTCGGTGACACTTAGTGGCGCTTCACAAGTCGGTGATGTCACATGGCGTTCACAAGTCGGTGACCCATAGATATTGGTGGGTAGTTCACAAGTCGGTGACACCCTTTGATGAGTCACAAGTCGGTGACAACATACGAGTAAGACTCGACGTTATTGGTCGTCTACAAGTCGGTAGTGCCATAGCGAGGAACGGTTTGTTATATTTATGCATTATTGTGATTTAGTATATTATTGTGACGATTTATATACTAACGTTGTTGCTAGTCGTATGTTTGGTGTTGCTAGCTCGTTTATGCATTTTGTTTGCATGGTATTGTAAGTGGATGCGTGTAGGTAAATTACATATGTATATGTATAAGTATTGCATTCACTAAGCGTTAGCTTACCCTCTCGTTGTTGACTTTTTTATAGATTGCATGGATGCGGAGGCTCGGGTAAGCGGGGACTAGTGGACTTGCGTAGTTGCTTTAGAAGGCTTGCTTTTGGATTGATTAGGATTGGGTAGCGTATCCCCAATCTCCATGCTCGGCCTTTATTTTGTATTATAAATCATGTGGTTGAAAACTTGTATTTTCGTACGAAAGTCGTAAAACGGCCGATGTGGGCCCGGTCTTCGTAAGACTAATTTTATTAATGGAACGTGTTAGTTCTACATATATTAATGTATGGTTAAAAGCGTTTTGTCTAAATACGTCGGGAAGTGGTCAAACATTTTCGCATTTCATGACTTTTTGGACAGGCCACTTTGGCGCGCCGCGCGGCCATATGGCGCGCCGCGCCATATGCTGTTCCAGCAAAAAAAAAAATTATCCGCGTTATTGGTTGGTTAACGGGTTGGGTTGTTACAAGTGGTATCAGAGCATGGTCTAAGGGATTTAGGTGACTTGAGATATGTGCCTAGACTTAGACTTTTGTATGTGCTAAATTTGTTGCAGGACTTGTAGGATTACGGGTCGGAATAGGTTATAGTTAGTGCCTTGTTTGTAGGTGGACTAATGTTTATATTAGTAATGCGGATATTATTAATATATTAATTGTGTTGTGATAAAAAAATTCTCGCGTATGTGCATATCTCGTAGAATTTTGTTTGTGTGCATATATCATCGAGCGAGGCGGTCGTTGTACTAACGAGTCGATACGGCGTGTATACGTAATAAGGACTTTCAAACCTTATTACGGGTACAAATCGTGTCTAGCAAGTGATGTACGACGAGTGTTTAGCAAGATGGGGTGGTATTGTGTGTGTGCTTTATACATTCGTGATCTAATCGCTTTGCATTCCTTAGAATGGCGATGGGAAATGGGATCGAGACGAACGATGCTGAGTTTAATGCTAGAGTTACAGGTATGTTAGGCGATTGTAGTAGTATTCGGATGTTAGAGCGTGTTCGCTTTCGTGTTGAAGTTGATGATCCATGAGGTTCGTCGGGTGGATGAAACCCCTGAGATCAAGTGTTTGATCTAGATGAATGTTGGTAATGGAGTCTACGGTACGCAACGTTAGGTGCCTCTTTCATACCTACTAGCGTGGTATTCGACTCCGATGGTGTTACGGTTACATTGAGCATAGGGTACCGGCAAGAAAACCCTTAGGTATTTGAGTGGCGATGTGGAAGTTACACGCGATAGCAACTCGATGATTGCTAGAGTAATACCCGTACGGTTCGGTAAGTGCTTCGGTTGAAGTAGCAAAGGATAATCCAAAATCCTTCGTATGCTCAAGGTTGGAGCAAGGTTTGTTGACGTGCGTATTAAGAGATGCAAGATGGGTGAACCTCGTCTTTCTTTTAGGAGTTATGATAATGCGATTGGCGCATTAGTTGTCGGATTAGTGGTCACTCTTTCCGTGAGAGTGAGCATGTGTTTATCGTCGGGAGCTATTGTTGGAGACGAATTCGTGAGAATTCGAGGACTATGACCAATGAGGATATTGGTTGTGTATGTTGATGAGTGGCCATTCCATGGGATGCTATTATTTCGACAATGTGTTTAAGGAACGGAGTTCTAGGTGGGGGAGTTTATACTCTCGCACGAAGGTATTCTAGTGTGATGTAGTGACTAGCTAGGTCGAGTTAGTCCATTGAAGTTTGACTAACCGAGTCGGGTTAATCAATTTTATGTTAGGTATTGACCGAATGCGTTTGACTAACCAAGTTGGGTTAATCATTTGTCGTTAGAGGTTTGACCGAGGCGGGTTAACCAAGCGAGTTTGACTAACCGAGTCGGGTTAATCAATTAGATGTTAGGTGTTGACCGATTCGGGTTGACCAAGTAAATTTGACTTAACCAAGTTGGGTTAATCAATTAGGTGATAGGTGTTGACCGAGGCGGGTTAACCAAGCGAGTTTGACTAACCGAGTCGGGTTAATCAATTAGATGTTAGGTGTTGACCGAGGCGGGTTAACCAAGCGAGTTTGACTAACCGAGTCGGGTTAATCAATTAGATGTTAGGTGTTGACCGAGGCGGGTTAACCAAGTGAGTTTGACTAACCGGGTCGGGTTAATCAATTAGATGATAGGCATTGACCGAGTCGGGTTGACCTAGGGTATTTGACTAACCGAGTCGGGTTAATCAATTTGATGTTAGGTATTGACCGAATGCGTTTGACTAACCAAGTTGGGTTAATCATTTGTCGTTAGAGGTTTGACCGACGCGGGTTAACCAAGCGAGTTTGACTAACCGAGTCGGGTTAATCAATTAGATGTTAGGTGTTGACCGATTCGGGTTTACCAAGTAAATTTGACTTAACCAAGTTGGGTTAATCAATTAGGTGATAGGTGTTGATCGAGGCGGGTTGACCAAGTGTGTTTGACTAACGAGTTCGGGTTAATTGTTTTGGTGTGGAGGCTTAACCAAGTCGGGTGTAACCATGAGGTGATTGGAGGGTTACTTGTATTGTTCTCCATAATGGTTAGCGTAGAAATGGTATGCCGTTCGAGAGGCGTTTACGTTGACCAAGTATGTGTGCAAGAAGAGTCACGGATGTTGACTATCTTTGATGTGTGTAGTTTTCGGCCAGTCTTCATGATTGTTGGATGTGTGATCTATTGGTGGTTTTATACGCCGAGAGTGGGATCGTGAGGACCATGTTGTGTGATTAGTGATTGCGATAGCCGTGTTTCGCTCACGTGTTGTTACGGGTGTGACAATAGTCGATTTTGGACACCTTAGGATTAGCGTTGCCATAGTCGTTTTGGGCGCTTTTGGTTTTAGTCGTTGCTTATGATGTTAGGATAGTGGCGTTTTGGTTGTATTGCACACTACAAAGGATGTTTAGTGGTAAGAGTAATCCGTGAGGATTCATGTGGTTCGATCTTCAACGTTCGGATTGTTGACTTTAGGTTGAGACTTGGTCACTTTTAGCGTTGTCCGTGGTAAAGGTACGCTAAGGAAATTATATCTCGGTACGAGGTTGGTTGAATTTTTCCCGATATGGGAAATTGAGCAGGTTTTAGTGCTCGGATTGTGGTTTTGATAAATCACGGTTGACGATTTTAGTTGTTAAAAGTAATCCATTGGGAAGAATTGTCTAGGAAAGTTCGTATTGGGACTTGAGTGAGGATCGTTGAGTAGGTCCGGATTGGTTAAGTGGAGAAGATCACGAGGACGTGATCGAGTTTAAGTGGGGGAGAGTTGTAAGACCCAAATATTTATTGTACATAATGTATTTATGGTGTACGATGCGTGTATGAAGTGTACGTGTTGCTTGCTCGAACGTCGAAGGAAACTGGACGTTGTCCGAAGTGACAAGGTGTGTACGTATCTTTTCAACCCCAAATAAAGTTTGAGTTGATGTTTCAAAGCCTTACCATTGGATAGAATATCTTATTACGTTTCCAACGATATTTGATTCATCGAAAACGGAGTTACGGTCGAAAAGTTATGGCCAAAACAAGTTGCTGAAACCTATTTTGGGCTCGACCACAATTTCCAGTTATTTGGAGCGGCGCTCCACCTTCTAGCGCGGCGCGCCGATTGCTGCAGAGGCAATTTTCAGCCTTTTTAAAAGGTTTAAATGAGGGGTACTTTGGTCTTTTCAATTAGGGTCGGTTTGGGGTCATCAAGACTGACCTAGAACTCCATTGGAGCTCATTTTCACTCATCAAACACTCTCATCTTCAAACCCTAGAGTGAGAGGAGAGTTTTAGAGAGAGAGAGCTCCAATTGGAGAAGAAGAAGGGTGTTTCGGGTCAAACCTCGGGTATTAAAGTTGTTCTACTCGTCAACGGCATCATTTTGGCGGTATTGGTAAGTTCTAACTCCGAATTACATTTGTTAGATTTGATATTCAAGTTAGGGTTTGAGTTTGATTTGTAGTGAAACCCTCTTAGATGATGAAATGGGTTTATGGTGACTAGTTATTCTTGTCACTTGGCGGGTTTTGGGTTAGTTGACGATTTGGCCTTGATTAGGCTTTAATCTTGAGTTTAATCACTAGGTTTAGTGATTATGAAAGTGTTGGAATCACTTTAGGTGAATTTGGGTTGACTAATTTTGACTTGAGTCAAAATTAGGGTTTGGTGATGATTATGACCCAATTGTCGATTTAATAAGGTTTATAAACTTAAAAGGGATTAAGTTGAAATATAAAACCGAGTTAAATATGTTTTGGTATCAAAACTCGCTAATGGCGCGATGTTGACTCCTTTGGGTCAAAATTATGGTTTAAGTGCCATTTTGGGCAAGATAGGTGTTTAACACCTATGATTGGGTCTAATTGGCGTATTAGGACCATTCTCACTTGTGTTAGTGATTATTGGTTAGTTTGGGCACGGTTTGTGCTTGGAAGTGCATTTGGGTCGAAATTGCACTAGTTGTCAATTTGGGTTGATTTGTAAATCCACCCTAATTGTGTTGTTGTGTTTGTGATAATGGAATAGGTACATTCCATCGGTGTGTTGCGGATTATTCGGTGGCATTTCTTCAAGGCGACAAGGTGAGTGGAATATTTATACATGTATGTATGTGGTTTATTTACTCGTACGCGATGTGGGCCTTTGGTGCCACATCGTGAGTAGTGGCGTTATATGATGGGATGGGAACTACAAGTCGGTAGTGTCTCGACAGGTTATTCACAAGTCGGTGATACCCTTGGGTGATTCACAAGTCGGTGACACCCTATAGTGTTCACAAGTCGGTGACACTTAGTGGCGCTTCACAAGTCGGTGATGTCACATGGCATTCACAAGTCGGTGACCCATATGTATTGATGGGGGTTCACAAGTCGGTGATACCCTTGGGTGATTCACAAGTCGGTGACACCCTATAGTGTTCACAAGTCGGTGACACTTAGTGGCGCTTCACAAGTCGGTGATGTCACATGGCGTTCACAAGTCGGTGACCCATATGTATTGATGGGGGTTCACAAGTCGGTGATACCCTTGGGTGATTCACAAGTCGGTGACACCCTATAGTGTTCACAAGTCGGTGACACTTAGTGGCGCTTCACAAGTCGGTGATGTCACATGGCGTTCACAAGTCGGTGACCCATAGATATTGGTGGGTAGTTCACAAGTCGGTGACACCCTTTGATGAGTCACAAGTCGGTGACAACATACGAGTGAGACTCGACGTTATTGGTCGTCTACAAGTCGGTAGTGCCATAGCGAGGAACTGTTTGTTATATTTATGCATTATTGTGATTTAGTATATTATTGTGACGATTTATATACTAACGTTGTTGCTAGTCGTATGTTTGGTGTTGCTAGCTCGTTTATGCATTTTGTTTGCATGGTATTGTAAGTGGATGCTTGTAGGTAAATTACATATGTATATGTATAAGTATTGCATTCACTAAGCGTTAGCTTACCCTCTCGTTGTTGACTTTTTTATAGATTGCATGGATACGGAGGCTCGGGTAAGCGGGGACTAGTGGACTTGCGTAGTTGCTTTAGAAGGCTTGTTTTTGGATTGATTAGGATTGGGTAGCGTATCCCCAATCGCCATGCTCGGCCTTTATTTTGTATTACAAATCATGTGGTTGAAAACTTGTATTTTCATACGAAAGTCATAAAATGGCCGATGTGGGCCCGGTCTTCGTAAGACTAATTTTATTAATGGAACGTGTTAGTTCTACATATATTAATGTATGGTTAAAAGCGTTTTGTCTAAATACTTCGGGAAGTGGTCAAACATTTTCGCATTTCATGACTTTTTGGACAGGCCACTTTGGCGCGCCGCGCGGCCATATGGCGCGCCGCGCCATATGCTGTTCCAGCAAAAAAAAAAATTATCCGCGTTATTGGTTGGTTAACGGGTTGGGTTGTTACAATGGGGCGGGTTGGGGAGGTTACATACGAAACCCACACCCATAACCAACATTGCGGTTAATTAATTTTTTTAACCATTCGGTTTGGTTAATAAGCGATTTGGTTAAATGGTTAAATGGTTAAATGGTTAAATTGGTTAATTAATTGAAATAAAGCGGTTAATTTAGTTAATCATTTGGAGCAAAAAAAAAAATCAAGAGTTTATGCCTAATGCTGAAGAAAAAACAATAAACCATAGAAGTACTATGCGTCTCATATCTAAAACCCGAAACAAAAGTAGACTCCAAATTAATGCATAAAACGATAAATAACTAGAAAAAATGCAATTTCAAGTAGAGTTTTAAAATTGTTGAAATTTTTTCAAACTTCAATCTTCATCCATCCAAGAGTCATCAATGTAAGTATCTTTCATTGGTGTCTTTCCCTTTGGTATTATCTCTACAATTAGAAGGTTTGTTTAACAACAATAAAAGCTATTAATAAATAACAATAATAATAGTATTAAGAAAACCTTACCAATATCAAGTTTAGACAAACTTTCATTCAAGTCTTCTAGTTGCGGCCCATTAACACTCATCTCTTGCAAGTCTGGAGGTATAGAACGTAGCCAATCTTGCGTACATACTAAGGATTCCGATGTTTTTAGAGTAAGAGAGCTTCTAAACTTGTCAATAACTCTACCACCGGTACTAAACGCCGACTCACTAGCAACCGTGAAGACTGGCATTGCCAACACATGTCTTGTAACTTGAGAAAGTATCGGATACTTTACTGAATTTAGTTTTCACCAAACTAAAACATCATATGTATCATCTCCCTTTATTTTCTTCTCAATCGCTTCTCTCAAATAAATCTGACACTCGGTATCATTAACTCCAACTTCGCAGTTTTTTAGATACTTTTCATAACCATCATCAATATCAAAACCGATGACACCATTAACAACACCAGAAGTAGTTGATGAAGAGACAATAGTATTCTTTTCCTTTTCTTTTTCCATGTTTTCCTTGTATTGATGAAACAAAGCATCCAAGGTTTCTGTCACTCGTTTAGTAATCTCACTAATTTTCTTCGTATCGGTACCATATATCAATAGCAAACACTAACCTAGGAAAAACAACTTATTCTTAGGATCTAAAACTAACGTAACATACAACAAAACATTCATATTATCGATATTGTCCCAATATTTATCTTACTTCGCTTTCATTGACAAAGCCATCTTTCTCTTTTTCTCATCTTCATTTAAACACATATTTGATATGGCTGCATGCATTGTGAAAAGCTCTCCAACAAACAAAGTCGATGTGACATACTTATTCCCTGAAATCTTTTTAGTTACCTTGAAAAAAATGCTTAAAAATTCCATAAAGTACCTACAAAAAGTAAAGCAAAGTTTAAAATGATAAGATAACTAGCTTGTTCCCAATCCTCTTTGTTTGGAGCTCCCAAAATACATCTGTCACTCTTTTTCCTCTTCTTAATATTCCTTTGACCCTCACCATCTTCTTCGTAGACTTCACCATGAAAGTATGACTTATAGTTGACATCCACAAATTTAAGCCTATATAAACACATCAAATGATACTAATAATAAATTGGGTGAATTTAAAATAAAGCATACCAAATTTTCCAAGATTTAGTAACTCACAATTAACTGAAGCAAATATGAATAAAAGATATACCTATCAAACACTTTGGAGTGTTTCTCCGTTGTTGCCAACATACAATAGGTAGAATTCCATCGAGTTTCAACATCCAAACATGGTTTGTTTTAGAGTTTATTTTTTCAAACTCAACACACTCCAAAAAGTTATCATATCTAGAAGGGGATGATCTCAAATACTTAATCACATTCCGAATCTTCGTAATGGTATTAAGCTGCTCTTCTAAACCATCTCTAACTACAATGTTGATGATATGTGCACAACATCTCAAGTGCACATATTTAAGACACAATATAGCGTTAGGTCCGTTGAGCATGTCTCTTAAATATCCAATAGCCCCATCGTTTGATGAAGCATTATCAACTGTTATAGTAAACACTCGATCTATTCCCCATTCTTGTAAGCAAGAATAAATCAACTTGATTTAAAAAGTGCATCGATGTTTGATGAGATAAGATATATGTAGTAGTTTAACTTGATTTAAGTTTAGTTTTTTGTTTTAGTTTTCTTAAAAATTTAGGGTTTGTAATTGTGGGAAAGAACAAGTAGAGTAAGTTTTAGATTCAGATTAAGAAAATGGCTAAAAACGATTTTACCCTCACATGCAATGCACATGTCAAAGGTTAACGGAATTTAGACGGATGGACTCAGTATGCTTAAATGGGATAATGGAAGGATGTTGTTAGTCAAAAAAGAACCGAAGGAAAGCTATTAGCTTTTTGGTATATAACGGAGGGACCAACGGCACTATTAATTCTCTATATTTCGTATTTAAATAATAATCAAAAAATGGGTAAAGTTAAATGGTGGAGTTTATGATAGAAATGAATTTGTGAAAGGAATGTTAAATGTGTTGTGCTGATGTGACACTGACGTGGAAGAGAGAAAGTCAGTAAAAGAATAAAACGATAGGGAGTGACCTTAGCACAAGTTAAACTCTTGCATTCTTTTCCTTTAAAGTTTTTTTTTTTAAAAAAAAAAGAAAAACAAAACATGTTGTAAGAATCCAATGGGACATAAATTACATGCACGCACTTCACCTTCTTTTTAATTGAATGATGATAAATTCAACACTAGAAATAATAAATTCATTATTTTTATGCATTGATGAGTTTTGATATGGCTGAAACGGACGGTTTTATTTGTGCGGTGTCGTTTGGTCGCAACACATCAGAATCAACCACCAAGAGGGGGGTAATGTTTTAAATTTATATTTAGCGGGGCCTATATCGTACTACTCCTTATTATGAGTAAGGGAAGTATGACCTAGAGTCGTATTTTTAAGATATCAGTAAAATCGAATCTATATTAGAGCTTAAGATAGTTATGAAGGAGTAGTGGTTACCTAATTTTAGGCTTTTCTAGGTTATAAGACAGATAAAGTAAATGCGATAAAATTTGTAATTTAGATAAGGTTAAAGCAAGTGCATACTATGATTTCATCAGTTATTCTGCCGAGATTATGGATTGCAGGCTCATGAATAGGCAGAGACCTTGTATTCATTACACTGGTCCTAAACGCCCCTGTCGTAAGACATGTCACTGGGTAATACGATAGGCTTGAAGATTCTGAATAGACAACAACGTCCCTTACCCCCGACACCCGTGCAGTCTGACTACAGGCATACACGTTCAGAAGGCTCATCCAATTGAGCGACTCGGTTGGGTGACGTATTAACATTCCATAAAGGTCTAAACTTTCTTAAGCATAATAGAATACAGGGTTTACCATATCCAAGAGACGTAATGTGTTTCAATGCTTTCGTTAATGATTGGTTTTAAAAGATAGTTAAGCCCTTAAAAAGAGTTCAACCATAAAGAACACCATGGCCAAGTCAGGTTGACTTCCATGAACACGTTCGGTTATCCTAACGGTCCAATCCTTTATGTATTTAAACAAACAGTTCTTTAATTAACCAAGAATCCCTTAAGCGGGGTGCAATTCTTGAGATCGCGTTATGGTGCAGTGTACTAATCAACACTGACCATGTTCCATGGCCTTACTTAGTAGAGGTACAGCTTACAACAACCGTTGTGCTTTAGCATGCACGTATGAAGTTTATATGCTTGTTGACTACACTAGCATGGTCTGGGACCGACAATGTACTAAGGGTCTAGCTAGATATTTCACTACGAAAGAGTCCTCAATCGGAATCTAAAGCATGATAGACTTACTACAACCGGTGTGCCTCAGTCGATCTTACGTTGTATCCGATAGACTTTTTTTACCAAGAAGTGACACAGATAGTGTACTCTGAATCGGGGTTCGCGGCTTCCCAATAACAAAGCCAATAACTACGTTCTATTAGTTGGAAAAGTGATTGAGTTTAAAGCATAATCGAAAAGCATTTCAACAACATACACAAACCATAACATTATTTTAGCATTATAACTGCTTACATCATAGCATACACTAAAGATAACTACTCGCTAATCATGGCAACAACATCACAGAACATAATGATAGAAGACATTATATAAAGATAAAGGATAGAAGTACCAGTAGACTAAACGAGTTCCGAATACAAAAGTGACAACTTCAAACTCCAAATCGCTCCTAATACAATCTTCGGTGTTCTTCTCTGGGTACTAGGTTTCCTGCACGGAGTCGAAGACCTTGAAAGTATGACTAATATTGTACAAGAGAGGGAAAGAAGTGAATTGAAGTGTTTGTTGGAATGAATGACAAAGACCCTTTAAATAAGCAAGAACTTTGCCTGCAAACGGATGGCAAGCCGTTTGGCAGGCCATTTGTAGGGGCCGTTTGCCAGACCAAGCCGTTTGCAGGGGCCGTTTATTCTGGGCATTTGGCAGGCCGTTTGTGAGCCAGGCAAGCCATTTGACAGGCTGTTTGGTAGCCGTTTGTGAGCCTGGCAAGCTGTTTGGCAGGCCATTTGGTAGGACGTTTGGCAGGCTATTTGGCTTGCCTGGTCAGCTGATATTCCTGGATCGTAACTTGATTTCTTGTCTTTCACCGTTTTTGCTCTAGAATCTTTGTTTTAGCTCCGATTCTCTTGATTCTTTTTGCACCATCTTCGTAATTGCTTGTTCTTCAATTCTAACTAACGAAGTGGGTATTTTGCCAATAAAGTTCGAATCTTTCTTGTTTTTGGGCCTTAATACCGGGGTGAAAACGTGACTTTTTAGCCGATATCAAATATCCCACACTTAGACTTTGCTTGTCCTCAAGCAAATTGTCATTTTACCTTAAGAAATCTTTTCAGAGTTTCTTTTCTAATAGCCTAAGTGGTTTGTCTTTTATTATAAGAGCGAAAGATAAGGTGAGTCATCTACGTTATGATTGAAACTATCTCTGCAAGCATGCTAGGAGGTTACATGACATAGGCTAGCTTTCATAGGTCACTAAAATCACACAAGTGTTTAAGGTTCCCTATAGATCTAAGAAATGAATTCACTCATAGTCAGTCATGCTGCACCCATCGTCATAGGCTTGATAAAGACTTAAATCCTTGCTACTAATGTGAGAACAGTAGTAATCTTAGCTTCTAGGTCATTTGTCAATGATGGAAAGGAATTTTGGAGTGGTGGCGAAGTTGTTTTTTTTTAGGGATGAGAAAAAGGATTATATGGTCCTTAGTCAGACTTCTATTCGGATAGATAGGAGTGCTGAAATTTTGAGAAGCGCTTTTGAACTTTTCTTCATTTGATAATCATTTTCGGTCAAGTTCTCTTCGGCGTTTCTCTTTTATAAGTCCTGCTCCTTTTTTCAGAACTTTGAAAATATAATTTATTTATTTATTTTATTTTTTTTTTTTTGGAGATTTCATCTTGAGAAACTTTTTGCCGGTAAACTTTTTCAAGACCTTTGCCATGATACTTGAGAGGTTTATAACATCGGGTTTTTGGAAGGAATCTCATTTTTTGGATTTTTGGGTGATAGTAAAGATGATGTGAGTGTGGTGGTGAAGTGAAGTAAAAGTAGTGGAGGTGCGAAAGGTTTATTTTTGACAAATGGCTAGCTCTTCTGATTATAACCGAATCACGTTTCGCTGCTTTGGAAATGTAGATCTAAAGAAAGTTCTAATTCTGAGCACAGACATCGGCATTCTCAACGAAAAACAGTGAAGCATTAAAGATGAATGCTGGTCTTATTTGGGTGCCTCACCATAATCAATTTAGGTCGATAATGCCTTAGTCATGCAATGCTCTATTAGAGATTTGGTTCAACCAAACAAGATTTCCACCCTACTTAAGCCTTACTTTTATTTGCAAACGTTTCAGGTTTTCAAAAATACTTTTTCGAAAAGGCTTTCTCTTGTATAATATTTTTGAAATTTGGCTTAAGAACTTGGGTCTTCGTAATGGGTTATTTTAATACAGCATAAAAAGATTATACCAACATCCTACACTTAGACGAACATTGTCCTCAATGTTCCTAGTGTATCCCACACTGAGGAGTTTTAGTTGAAGATTTGGGAATATTTGTCTAGTGTTTAATTGGGTTGGGATCCCACACTTAGTGATAAGTTAGGATGTGGTATAATTTAAAGTTTGAGCTAGTAGCGGGAAGAAAGAAGTACCCCTAGCAGATGTTGCTTGTGATGATACTGGCTGGCTTTCAAACCTTGTGTCCTTTATTGATCAGCTCATTTTTATCCTTTATTCTTCTACTCTACTTTATTGCACGGGTTGCCTCTCGAGAAGCGCTTTTGTTTAAGGTCGTTGGCTCGACTGTAGTGATGCCTTAGAAAGCAAACATTCCTCACTGATGGTTGTAATCTTGGTCTTCTCGAGGGAATGTGAGTCTTGGTGGATAAATCCTGAGAATGTGTCGGACCAATAGTGGTAGAAGATCCGGTACTTCTCTTGAAGATCTTCTGAAAGATAAGTAGTGCGCAGTTTCGCCTCATGATAAATCTTGAAGTCCGATGAGAATATGATCCACCGCTCTGCTGGTTGACCCATGAATGTCAATCATAGAAGCAGTGCTGGTGGTGATTATTTCTCGATGGGATGCTCATTTTGGAGGTCTTCAAAGAATGTTAGAAACTGTATCTTTAGTATCTCAAAATCTTCGGAAAGGTGATTTTCACAGAAAGAGTCTATAGCTTTGCACATATTAATTAAAAGACGAAGCTGAAAAGAAGTGAACAACAATCCTGACCCGAGCATCAACGTCACCGTCTTTGAGTATATCTCCCGACATCCAGCTTCAAATGTGAAACTTGGATATGTGGATTCGTGGAAGATACGTGATATCTGCTTCGTAAAATAGGTTGCGATGTTGACTCGATCTGGTTCAAGATGAGAGAACGAATTGTTGCACCTTACTTCCTCTATAACTGCGTCTCGTAACTCTTTGATAATCAGATTAGCCTGGTGATCAATTGTTACGTAAATCACTAGCCTGTCTGGTGTGCTTTCGAAATTATCTCTTTCCAAGAGAGCGAAAAAGTTGTGAATATCCTCGATCATTTGCAAATCAGAGTGATAAGTCTCGCGTCCATTGGAAAGATCTATGTGCTTTCGGATGAGAGTCAGTAGTGCTCGTTGGTTTGCTGAGAACAGAAGTGCAGATCCGGCTAAGGTGCTGTAAACCTTAGAGTAAATGATCTTCTGATCTCGACAGAATCTTGTCTCCAGAATAGTGCGAACCACTGAATTATACTCTCGTTGCCGTTCTTCTTGGTAGATATGATCGTGAAGGGTATTGATAAAGTCTTGAATGCGTTCTTCTAGGACTTCAACATCATTGTCTTCTCTCTGGAGATAGAGGTTGTATTCTTCTCGGATAGCCATAATTCGTTCTGTTAAGCGTAACGTGAAATCAATTGTTGATTTACGGATGGCTTCGAGAATATCTTCAAATTCATCGGTATCATTGATGAAGGTTATCATTTCTGCGTGTGTAGATATGACCAGAATCTGATCTGAAGAAGAGTCCGGCTTCCCTAGATCTGGTTCGGTTGGAGAGTGTGAATTATCCAGAATGTCTTCATGTTGCTCTTCCTCGTCATCATCGGGTATAGTGTTCTTCTGGGGATTCGTCTGATGAACGGGTTTCTTCAGTATTCTGATTCTCCACTTTGATACTTGCAGGGTCAATTTCTATATCTTTAACCTCAACCTTGTCAATATATTTGTTGAAATGGATGATTAAACTGTGATCTTCCGTCTCAAGCCTCATTAATTCTTCATGACGCTTAATGCTTAGAGAGGGTATTATCGCAGTTTCTTTTATGTCTTCCATTTCCTCTTCCTCTTCACATTCCTCCTCTTCCTCTATTTCTTCGCTGGGATCCTCTTCTTCCATTTCTGGGTCGTCTGTAGACTGTGATTCAACACCCATCTTGATATCATTGGCTGGTGGTGAAGACTCGTCATCGGAAGTGATCCGTCTGGTGGAGATAGCAAACATCTCTGCCTGTCCAGAAAGATCGGTGGGTCGGTCAATTTTGAAGGTAACGCTCTCCCCATGTGATCACAAGATCAAGGTTTGATTGTACACATCAATGACAGTCCTAGCCGTATTCATGAATGGTCTTCCTAACACTACTGGTGTGTGTAGGTCTTCCTTAATGTCCATTACTACAAAATCCGTAGGATACAAGAATTTTTCGACTTTCACCATGACGTTATCAACTATGCCCTTAGGATATCGAATTGTGTGATCATCAAGCTGGATTGTCATTTTAGTGGGTGACAAGTCTCCTAACTCTAATCTCTTGTAGAGAGTGTAGGGGATTAGGTTGATACTTGCTCCTAAATGTGCTAGCGCATGAATGGTTCCAGATTGGTAGATCGAACACGGGAAAATGAATCGGCCCGTATCTCCTAGCTTTGGTGGTAGAGACTTTCTGAGTAATGCTGAGCATTCTTCATTCAGTGGAATTTTTTTAGAATCTGGTATCCTCTCCTTTGTAGAAAGAAGCCTTCAGATGTATCTCTTCTGGTTGGGAACTTTGGACATAGTGTCTAGGAATCTTCCATCAAGCTTGAAGGAATCAAGCTTGGATGGTTCCTCCTGTAGCCTTACAGGATAGGGTACACGAACTGGAGTTGCAGGGGTCAGCTTCTGAGTATATGTCGATTTCTTCTTGAGGCTAGCTGACCTTCTCCGTGGTTCTTCCTCTGGGATTACAAAATTCATTTGCTTAGCTTCCTCTATGTAGGGGTTTTGGATAGTATTAGTGGGTAACCTTCCGTGTGGTCGGGTTTCAAGGCATTGTGATAACTGTCCGAGCTGCGTCTCCAGACTTTTGAGAAGAGCCAATTGATTTCTTATTAGTATCTCTGTCTGGTCTTTTCTGGTCGCAGTTCTCTAATTTAGCTGTTATTGTCCTTGAATGAACTGAGTTAACTGATTATCAGTGCCGAGAGTTGGGTTAGTTACTTTTGTAATCTGGGTGGTAGGGAAATTTTCCTCGACTGGTGGACCAGTGAGTGGAAGTGGTTGATCGTAGGACAATTGAGATTGTTGGGCTGGATAAAGTGGGTAGCGATAGCGAAAAGGGTGGTTGCTTCATTGAAATTGATTATCCCTAGGTTGTTGATTGAATCTGGGATTTGGTGGGCCAGCTGGGTATTGAATGTAACAGACTGAACCGTCAGGTTTTTGGTACTCAACTTGATATTTTTCAGTGGGTTGCGGGTTGGTACAATTAACACAGGCCTGAGCTTGGTTGACCTGCTGCGGCTGCGTCTTCAATTCTCCGAGTTGTTTAGCAAGAGATTCCATCTTATCCGTGAGGGATTTGATGGCCTCCGTTTGATTGTTAAGTGCAGAGAGTGGGGCTGATGATAAAGTTGTTTCACCACTGTTCCAGTCATGATGATGCATTTTCATATTCTCGAGCAATTCCCATGCTTCGTCTGCGGTTTGGTTCATTAGATTTCCTTGAGCTGCTGCATCGATTGTCGTCCTATGATTTACCGTAAGACCATTGTAGAAGGTACAGATTTGAGCTGACCGTTCTAGCTGGTGATTAGGGCACTTCTTCAGCAGGGTTTTGAATCGCTCCCATGCAGTGTAAAGAGATTCATCATAACTTTGTTTGAAGTTAATGATGTCATTCTTTAGTTTGGTTTGTTTAGAAAGAGAGAAATATTTGGTTAGGAATTTATTAGCCATCTCCGTCCATGACGTGATGGAATCTTTTTCCAGTCCTTCGAACCATGTTTGAGCATGATGAGTGAGAGAATAGGGAAACAAGTATAGCCGGACTATATCATGTCCTATCCCTGACAGTTTGTAGGAGTTCGAAAGAGATATGAATTTATCAAGGTGAGAATTAGGATCGTTGTGATGACCCGTCAAGTACCCTTAACGTCTCCATCACTTGGTCCCACAGCTTGATCGAAACTCTAAATTAATTTATTAAACAATATTGCATTCTTTATTCAAATAATTTCCTATAAAGGAAATTTACCAAAATAAGTAGTTTAAGCAAACCCAACTCATTAAATTATCCAAAGTTGACCAAAACATTGTCAACATACACCCACGATTTAACAAATCAAAAGAGAATGTAAAGTCTTAATGTTTAACAAAATCTTCCGAAATGCATGCAGACTCTCTAACACAACGGAAGCCCAAACAATCAAGTACCTGTGAAAACATGCGAGTAAACTGTCAACAAAAATGTTGAGTGAATTATAGGTTTTAAAATAATGAATAAACTTTAGACCACAAGATTTAAAATGTTAGAAAACATTAAACTATTATTCCATTAATCCATGAGTCACCTGGTAACCACTTAACCATTTCCATACCCTTACCAATCACAATATACACTGAAAAGGTGTATCTTCAAATAATAACGAAGTACTAATACATTCCGATTATAAATTGTTAGCGCGACTAGCTCGAAATGAGGTTATCAAGCCCGATAGATCTATCCATAGGATTCGCGTTCGCCAGTAGAAACCAGTGATTACAGTTACCAGACTAGGAAATATTTTCGTTCAACTCATAATGAATAATTTAAATTTAATTGCCACTTGTGTCTAAACGTAAAATAAAATGCATGTAATCACATCCCAAAAATACTTTAAATAGTATGAAAAACGGGACTATAACTCACCTTAACGTAAACGAAGTGATAACACAGAAACAAGAACAGCAAAAGATAAAGTGATCAAGAATGATCACAACGCCCACCTATAAATAAAACAGGTCGATATAAATAACTAACTTAGCTCAAGTCTTAGTATGATAGCTATAGTACTTGTTGCAAATAAACATAGAACAACACTCAGTATGTTTCGGTATGATCAGGACAGTGTATAACACGTACTTTCTATTTTTAGAAAGTTTCTATTTTTAGCAGGTTTCCATTTTTGGAAAGTTTCTATTTTTGAAAAGTTTCTATTTTTGGAAAGTTTCTATTTTAGGAAGTTTTTAACTTAGGAAAGTTTCCTTAATTAGAAAGTCAACAAAAGTCAATTGAAAGTCAAAGTCAACCGAAAGTCAACTTAAAAGTCAACCTTGGTCAAACTTAGTCAAACTTGAATTTTAAAGTGTATATTATATTAATAATATAAGTTATAAGGTTATTTAAAGTCATATATGTATAAACATATCATATCATAAGTTTAATTAAATTAAATTGAATTAATAAGTTAACATAAGTTTAAATGATATAAATAATATAACATAAGTATTTAATTAATTAATTAAATATTAGTCACAACATAAGTATTATTAATTAATAATAGATTTTTAATTATATCATAAGTATTATTAATTAATAATGAATTATTAATCATATCATAAGTTTTAATTATAATTATTAAACCATAAGTATTTAATAATTAAATTATAACTAAATAATAACTAAGCCTTATAATAATTAATTAATTAATTAATCCTTATTATAAGTCTTTATATAATAATCTCATAATATAAGTTTAATACTTATCATAAGTATTTTTCATTAATAATAAAAGTATTATTAATCATAAGTTTAATTAAATTAATAATTAAATCATAAGTAATCATTAAATGATATAATAAATATATATCATAAGTTTTAATTAAATTTAATTACTTTTATATAATAAGTAATTTAATAATAATAAAAATCATTATTTATATCATAAGTTCAAATTTTATAACCATAACTTTAATTAAACGTTCGTCGGGTCATAACTTGAGCCCCGGGTGTCAGTTTTTTGACGAATTTTATATATATCCTCTTCTAACCAAACCACCTGACACCTTAGCATACTTCAGAACACCCTAAGTTTAGTTCATGAGTCATGAAAAACATCCATGAACCAACCTAAACCATTAATCCGCTTAAAATCTTGTTTTAGCCATTCCGGGTGACCCGTGGCTCGAATTTCGATGACCCGAACATGAATGTTCATCCAATCATCAATCCTAACCCACTAGTACACCCTAGGGCCTTCAAAAATCATCACAAAGTCGGACCCCAACTGATCATATTCGTTTTCATATTTTAATCTTATCAAAACACCAAATTAAGCATAACTTTTCATCCGGGACTCGAAATAACATGAATCTAAAGCCTAAAATTATTGTCTTGATGAGAGTAACTCATATATAAACTTTATTTTATCAATAACACATGTTAAATGTACTGATTTCATCAAAATGTTCGCTGTCCCAATTTAATCAAATCGAAAACATACACAAATGAGCAATTCTACGCATACAATCATCAATTCAACAATACACAAGTACTATACAATCATAATAACATCAAAACAGTAAAAAATGAATAAAAATGAAAAGGCTAGGGTTAGGGTATATACCCTAATCAAGAATTGATTAGTATAGACACGTAGAGAATGATACGGTGAATCCGGAAATGATGAGAGCTTCTTGAAATGTGTTCTTGATTGTTGAAGATGGTGATGATGATGATGGTTGGTGGCGATGGCTCAAAAAGGAGAAGAGGGAGGAGAAAACTTGAGAGAAAAATATAAGGGTTTAGAGGAAATGTTTAAAATAAAAGTGTTATCTCAAAATGAAAACAAAATGAGGCTATACACCCCCTTGGAATGGTTCGGCCGAATGGGGGTAGGGTGGGCCCCTTAGCAGGCCATTTTTGTTAATTGAATAATTGCTTTTAGCCTGAACGCCCGATCAAAGCCCGAAACGCGAAAACACCGCTACGCGATTAAATATTCGGAGAGATAACGTACACGCGACAAATAAAATATATAAACATTATATATAATTATATGATATAAAAATATCATATTTAAAATAATTGGGATTCGAAAATCTCAAAATTCTGACCGTTGGTCTAAAAACCGAAAAGATTTGTCGGATAGAAATCCACGACACGTAGAAACGTACAAATTTAAATGCGAATATAAATATTCATGTAATAAGTAATAATTAATATATTATTACTAAAATAATAATATAGATCATAGAAATGACGTGGCACGAATAAAAATTAACGGACGTTAAATAATAAACGGTAAAAGATAACGGAAAAAGTAGGGTCGTGACAGTACCTTCCCATTACGGAAATTTCGTCCCGAAATTTAAGCAGGTGCAGGGGTTGACTCGTCATTTGGGAACAAATGCAGGTACTTCTGCCTCATCTGATCTTCACGTTCCTAAGTGAACTCGGACGATAGGAATTTTACTTTGCTTAAGGGTCTTAACCTCTCGATCTATAATCTCGGCAGGTTCCTCAATAAAATGGAGTTGTTTATCAACATGAAGTTCATCAAGAGGAATGGTTTCATCGGCCTCGGCCAAACACTTTCTCAAATTCGACACATGAAAAACGTCATGAACGGCGCTAAGTTCTTGTGGCAATTTTAAACGATAAGCCATGGGTCCAACCATCTCTGTAATCTCAAAGGGTCCAACAAATCGAGAATTCAACTTTCCTCTTTTACCAAATCGTACCACACCCTTCCAAGGTGATACCTTCAATATAACACGGTCACCGACCTAAAATTTTAAATCTTTCTTCTAATGTCAGCGTAACTCTTTTGCCGACTTCCGGCAGTTCTCAATCTTTCTTTAATTTGTACGATCTTCTCGGTAGTCTCATGAATAATCTCTGGGCCTGTGAGTTGAGCATCCCCAATCTCATTCTAACAGATAGGAGACCTACACTTTCTACCGTATAGAGCCTCGAACGGTGCAGCTTTAATACTTGCATGATAACTGTTGTTATAAGAAAATTCAGCCAGTGGCAAGCACTTATCCCAACCATTACCAAAATCAATCACGCACGCTCTCAACATGTCTTCCAACGTTTGAATGGTCCTTTCACTCTGACCATCCGACTGTGGATGATAAGTGGTGCTCATATCCAACTTAGTTCCCAAAGCTTTTTAAGGATTGCCAAAACCTCGATGTGAATCAACTATCTCGGTCTGAAATAATAGACACATGAACACCATTCCTCGAAACAATCTCCTTCAAATATAAATGAGTAAGTTTTTCCATCGAATCTGTTTCCTTAATCGGCAAAAAGTGAGCTGACTTTGTGAGTCGATCAACAATCACCCAAATGGTATCGTAACCACCCACAACTCTCGGTAACTTCGTGATAAAGCCCATCGTAATACCTTCCCACTTCCACTCGGGAATCTCAGGTTGCACCAGAAGTCCGGACGGTTTCTGATGTTCAGCTTTAACCTTAGCACAGGTCAAACACTTAGCCACATAAGTAGCCACATCAACTTTCAAGTTTGGCCACCAGTATAGCTCCTTAAAATCATGATACATCTTTCCTGAACCAGGATGAATAGAGTACCTAGACTTATGAGCCTCATCTAACACAAGTTGTCGCAAATCACCAAATTTTGGAACCCAAAGATGTCCCGTAAAATACCGAGTGCCATCTGCTCGTACCTCAAATTTCTTACTCATGCCTCTGACCTTCTCGTTTGCAAAATTCTCCTCCTTCAAGGCTTCTTGTTGAGCCGCAAGAATCTGCCTTGTGAGGTTTGTTCGAATGGTCATATTCAAGGCTTTAAACCTGCGAGGTTCAACTCTCTCTTTTCAACTTAAAGCATCGGCCACCACATTGGCCTTTCCCGAATGATATAGGAGCTCACAATCATAATCGTTCAACATCTCAACCCACCTTCACTGCCTCATATTCAACTATTTCTGATCAAGAATATGTTGAAGACTTTTGTGATCAGTGTACACTGTACTTTTGACCCCATATAGATAATGTCTCCAAATCTTAAGCGCAAACACAACAGCTCCCAATTCTAGATCTTGGGTTGTATAATTCTGCTCATGGATCTTCAGCTTTAACGACCCGTCAAGGTACACTTGACGACCATCGTTATCTTGTTCCCACAGCTTGATCATAACTCTAGATGAATTTAATAAATAACCTTGCATTCTTTATTTAAAAATGATTTTCTATAAAGGAAACCTACCAAAATATGTAAGTTTAGAAAACCATACATAAATACTTAACCAAAAGTTGATGAATACAAGGTCAACAAACACCCACAATTTAATGTATCAAATTAGAATGCAAGTTAATGTTTAACAAAAGCTGCCATCATAAATATGCAGACTCTCTAAGCACAGCGGAAGCAATCAATCATGAACTTGAGAATAAAACATGCGAGTAACCTATCAACAGAAATATTGAGTGAATTATAGGTTCAATATTGCAAACAATATTTAATTTAAACCATAAAAATTTATGTTTGAAAACATAAAGACTCATATTGGACCACAAAATTATATGCTCGAAAACATATAAAATATTATTCTATTAACCCGTGAGCCACCTAGTAATCACTTAACAATTCCATACCCTTAACAAAACCAATATAAAAATATACACTGAACATGTGTATCTTTCAAAATACGAAGTACTAATACATTTCGCCTGTAACTGCTAGCGTGACTAGCACGAAATGGGTCTGTCAGGCCCGATAGATCTATCCATAAGATTCACATTCACCAGTAGAAACTAGTGATTAAAATTACACGATTAGGGAATATTTTGGTTCGACTCACAATAAATAAATTAAACCAAATTCCACTTGTGTCCAATATGTAAAATAAATTGCTTGTATTCTCATCCCAAAAGATTTAAAATAGAAAAATAGGACTATAACTCACCTTAATGTAAACGAAGTAACAACACAGAAACGTGAACCACAAATGATAAAGTGATCAAGAATGATCACATGTCGACCCAAATCAAAAATTGAGAAGAAGGATGATGAAGAACACGAAAAGGAACACCCGAATAAGCAATTCACCTTAATGATTGATGAACAATTGTATGTGATTTGATGTTTGGGAGGTGGAAGGCTGCAAATTTCGTTCATATGGGAAGGAGAGAAAGAGGAGAGAAATTAGGTTTAGGTGTATAATGTAAGTAGTGAAAAAAAATGTGTTTAAGGGTAATTAAATTAACAAAATGGCAAAACCAACCCCTTATGGGGATTTCAGCCGATCTAAGAGAGAGGGTGGGCTTCCTTTAGTCTATTTTGATGTAATGTTCAATAGCTTGTGGCCCAAAAGCCCGAACGGAGCCCGAAACGCGAAAACGCCGCTACGCGATTAAATATTCGGAGAGATAACGCGCACGCGACAAATAAAATATATAAACACTATATATATATTCATATGACATAAAAATATCATATTTAAAATAATTGGGATTCAAAAATCTCAAAAGTCTAACCGTTGGTTTGAAAACCGAAAAGATTCGCCGGATAGAAATCCACGACACGTAGTAACGCACAATTTTAAATACGAATACAAATATCCACGTAACGCATAATAATTATATATTATTACAAAAATAATAATATAGGTCATCGAAATGACATGGCACGAATCACAATTAACGGACATTAAATAATAAACGGTAAAAGATAATGGGAAAAGTAGGGGCGTGACATCAGCTGACGTGACGCGTAGGCAATGACTTTCTTTTGTTGCCTCAAAACGCAACCAAAGCCTTGACGCTATGCATCACAATAGACAACAAAATCATCATTACCCTCGGGTAGTGATAATATTAGAGCAGAGGTTAATTTCTTCTTCAGAGTTTGAAAAGCAGCATCTTGTTCATCCTTCCACTCATACTTCTTCCCATTGTGCGTTAAAGCAGTCAGAGGTTTCACTATTCGAGAGAAATCTTGGATGAACCTTCTAGAATAGCCTGCTAAACCTAGAAATTAAAGAATCTGAGTACGAGTCTTTGGAATTTCCCACTTCTCAATCGCCTCTATCTTAGTAGGATCAACTTGAATTCCCTTCTTACTAACAACGTGTCCAAGGAATTGAACTTCTTTCAGCCAGAATGCACACTTTGAAAACTTAGCATACTGTTCCTCTTTTCTTAACAAATCGAGCACTAACTTCAAATGCTCTTCGTGCTCTTGATCACTCTTGGAATAGATAAGGATATCATCGATGAAAACGATAACGAACTTGTCTAGATACAGTCTACACACACGCTTCATGAGGTCCATGAACACAGCAGGTGCGTTAGTCAATCCGAATGGTATAACGAGAAATTCGTAGTGACCATAGCAGGTACGGAATGCGGTTTTCGGAACATCAGTTTCTTTAAACCGAAGTTGATGATAACCGGAATGAAGATCGATCTTAGAATAAAGGGACGAACCTTGAAGCTGATCGAACAGATCATCAATTCTCAGGAGAGGGTAACGGTTTTCAACAGTAAGTTTGTTCAATTCTCGATAATCAATACACAAACGGAAGGAACCATCTTTATTTTTAACAAACAGAACAGGAGCTCCCCAAGGGGACGAACTGGGACGAATAAAGCCTTTGTCTAACAACTTATGGAGTTAACTCGATAGTTCTTGAAGTTCAGAAGGAGCGAGTCGATAAGGAGCACATGCTACAGGAGCAGCATCGGGAACAAGATCAATTTGAAATTCTACCACGCGTTGCGGTGGAAGGCCAGGTAATTCCTCGTGAAACACCTCAGGAAAATCTCTAACAATATGAATATCACTAATGCTCTTCTCTTCTTTACCAGAATCAACAACATGGGCTAGAATAGCATGACAGCCTTTGCGGAGGTATTTTTGAACTTTCAAACAGCTAACAAGGTTTAATTATCTGCATTTCTGTTAGTCCCAAATATGAAGAACCGATTGGTTTATTAGTGATTTAGTAGGTTAGAGGTATTAGTTATGCAAGAATACTAGAGAGAGAAAAGATAAGAATGTAGGTGTAAATATACAAAATGGTGGGGAGGTTGTTTATATATGACAACCTCCCAAGTTACATGACTTATAAAAAGTTACCATGGTAATTAAAGGTAAATACAATACATTACATCATTAAAACCGTACGCCACTAATCTATTACATAAACATATGTCAACAATCTCCCCCTTGCCGTGCGGTTTTAAAAAAAAATTACATTCCAATCATCAGCTTTGACTTGCACCCTTTGAGGCCTTTTTCTTGACTTCCTCCTCATCTTTCATTGCCTTTATCACGTCACTTCCAGGTGTGTAATTCCTTTCATAGTGTTTGGGAATGACGAAATGTTTGAGACTGATGAATTGTATTCAAATCTTGGCATATATTGAGAACCTGTTAAGTAGTTCTTCTTCCTGTTAATCCCCAACGAGGTATCAAATTGCCTCATATACAGTCTGAACTTAAGAAGTTCATTGATGTGATTTGTCATCTCATTCGTCATCAGCTTTTGGTAGTTCCCTATGTTCTCTGTTCGTTTGCAGATGTCGAAGAACTTTAGTGCGCGCTTGAGAGTTCCATCAGAGTATTTTGGCAGCTCGGATTTGCGAATGAATACGGGCTTGTTGATTTTGTTGCGAAAGATGAAGCCTTCTTCAGGGCCGTCTAAGCAATAGCAAATCTTAAATTGAGATAAATCCAGAGTGTCGATGGTTTGATTTGGCGTGGAGAATAGGATCTTCTTTCGAATCGATTCGACACCTAGCTGAAGATCATATTGAGAAGCAAGTTTAATTCTTTCTTTCATAAACCTTCTCACCCTTTTGATTGCCGTTTCGATAACCCATGTCTTTCTTATTTTGTCCCTCAACCAATTGTATAGGAATAACACATCAACCGGTTTCAGTTCAATCAGATCATACTCCAAGAACGTGTACTCTTGGTCGTTTAAACAAATCACTTTAAAAAATGGCATAAACACTTTCCTTGTCAATGACCTGCAGAACACACTGTTTATGATAATAATCGGATACTCTTTCTGGTCCTCCATGTCAAACTCATCCCAGTTCTTATAAACCCGCCTTTGATAACGGTACATTATCAACTTGTCCTTATCATTAAGAAAATCATAGCACCCAATTGGCTTGAACCTTTCAGCTACTGGCAAGTTTTTAAGTTTATCTTCACTCACAAAGTTCCAGTTGCTCTTCCAGCCAACAGCCCTGTAGCACCTCCTCAGATTAAGGTTCACCAATTTTGATTGCTAGTGCCCTGTGTTTGTTGAATTCTCCATGTTGAGGATCAGATGATGTGGATTGTTCAGGAATCGATTGAGTGGTGTGATGACCAGAAAAATTTCGACTAATTTTGAACCAAACTCACGATACGATTTCATAATTCTTACACGATAAGCTAAGTCTGTAATCCCGAGTCTCAAAATTTTTGAACTAATTTCGTACATTTGACTTCGACCATTCTCGACGATTCACTAACAATTAATTGTAAATAGATATGTATGTATGTATATATACATAATAATTCGAAACATAATTTGAAGTATTATATGTTGTTGTTATTAAAAATTAATAAAATAAAAATAGGATATTATAATAATTATTATTTAAAATATATCTATATATATAAATAAAGTATATAAAAAAAATATTAAATGATTGTATTACTCGTTTGATGTTCCGATTGATATTAAGCAAGTTAAATTCAAACTTATGTAATTTTAAAATAAACGGTGATACGAAAATGAGTTCTATAAATTTTAGGCTTATTAAAAACTTATTTAGGAACTATTTGTTAAGTTTTAACACTTTTTATATTTTACCCAGAATCGAGAGGGACAGTTGATGTAATTTTTTATTTAATAAATTAATGACTAATTTTATACCATAATGACCAAAATAAATAAACATAATTACTACATAAATTTGGGAATTTTTCGAATAAGTTTATCCGCCATCGTTTAACAACAGAGCACGAATTAATGTTCGGGAAATAAGTGTCGGCAGGGTGGCTGCTAACTTATTACACATATGTTTCAATTTACAATTTATAATTATATTTTAATTTTAATTATATAATATAATTATATTCTATAATTACTAATATATACGTGTATATGATATAGAGATTGAGATCAAGGAAACTTCACATCCATCACCTAAGTTAGTAACCATCTTCACCCTCCTTCACCCTTAGACATCCGGCAATCATCACTACCAAACTATCACCGCCGGTTTATTTACCATTAACATATTCACCATCCGTTGCTCTCACACTACCTCTTACCATCGTGATCCTCAACCACCACCGTTTATGTTTTCCATCGAGAGTCTCTTCACCGAACCTTCCACCACCATGGGTCACCGCCACAAATCACCATCGGAGCACCACCTTTGAACCACCATAAAATGTAAACCACCTTGCAACCCCAAACAACCGCCACCATCGTTGCTAAACAACCGCTACCATCACGACAACTATCACCTCTAACCACCTCTCTCTCTCTCTCTCTCTCTCCCTCTATCTTTTGTACATCCGTACAACCACCACCCTAAACCGCTCCATCACAACCACCTTCAATCTTCGGTTTGCAACACCATCGATCACCATTGATGTTGATGTTGGCCGCCATAAACCACCACCCAGGTTACCATTTAACTACCATAATTTTTGCTGCTAGGGCAGCCTTTCGAACATACCCAATCACCAAGACCACCCTACCATCACTCTTTTCTGTTTATATTCGAATACCCCAAAACCAAATAATAATCGTGAGCTTACGACTACTGAGCATTCTGTTTTCTATTTTTACTTCCAGTCAAACCCAATACCATCCAATACCGCCACACAGCTCCACCATCTATCCACCACCATCAAAACTCAAAACCCACATCCACCACCATTGTTTTACTTAAATTCCTATTGTTGTTTGAAGACCCAAGAGATCCTCAAATTGCCATTACTGTTTTGTTTTCGTTCGAACGATGATAATGATCGTGATGTTACAATGAATACGATGATGACGATGAAGTAGTGAAGTTGATTCTCAGTGATGATACGATTATGATGATTCTCTGTGATGATGATTACGATGCAAAAGATGATGATAATTACGAGTTTATGATGATGAAGAACCGAAGTCATAACCTGCTTTATTTATTTTTCTTTTCCTGTTCCCGGTACTGGATTGGATCGAGAAATACAAGTAAGCTGTTGGGCTTTGCAAATCACTTGGTCCGTATTATAATATTGGGCCGTAATATTTGGGTTTGTGAACTTGATTATTTGTTTGGGCCAGATTAAAAAGATGGTGACTAGTTAGATTAAATACTAGTAATATGATGATAATTTTATGTGATGGAAGACAATGATCGGATGGTGATACGAGTTAATAATAAGATTCATGATGACAAAGATAATAAAACAGTTCGTACGGGTTTAAATATATAATCTTGCAATATATTATAAGAAAGTAACAAACGGATCAATGGTTTGGTGTGCGCTTGTTAAGCGAGAAGTCATGAGTTCGAGCCCGGGCCAGGGCAGTTTATTTTTTTTAAGCCTTTCCCATTTAAGGTAGTTATTTTATTTATTATTATTATTATTATTATTATTATTATTATTATTATTATTATTATTATTATTATTATTATTATTATTATTATTATTATTATTATTATTATTATTATTATTAGTATCATTATTATTATCATTAATATTATTATTGTTACAGTATTATTATTACTACAAACATAATAACATTATTTACATAAATATTTACATATAATAAATTTTGATTTAACAATATAAGACTAATTATATAGATAGGTATGTATTAGTATAACTATATGTATAAATATTAATATACAAAATAAATAAATAAATAAATAAATAAATATATATATATATATATATATATATATATATATATATATATATATATATATATATATATATATATATAACCTTTGAAATAACAAATATATTACTAAATTAAATAAGTGATATATATAAACTAGTTTGATTATTATTACATATTAATTATACGTGTTAATATATATACTTGATATAGGTTCGTGAATCCGAGGCCAACCTTGCTTTGTTCAGTTCCGTCGTATGCATATTTTTACAACAAAATATCATATCGTGAGTTCATTTGTTCTCTTTTACTCTTTACATTTTTGGGACTGAGAATACATGCACTGTTTTTATAACTGCTTTATTAATGCTTTTGAAATATATTTTGAACTGAGAATACATGAAATGCTTTTATAAATGTTTGACGAGATAGACACAAGCAAAACATTCCTCGAATGAATTATTATGCAGACAGAAGTTCTGTGGATTATTATTGAATTAGTTGGATGTTATAATTGCCACTAATTGTTGTAAATATTTCCCCTGATTATTATTGCTTGGTAACCTAAGAATTAGAAATGGGTATGGCCCTAATTCACGCGAATCCTAAAGGTAGCTACCGGGTTTAACACCCCCACCCAGAATGTTCACTGGACGGAAGAGCTAGTGGGCGTGGTGTTTAGTACTTCGAAGTTTATATTTTATACAGACGAGAGGTTCTGTTTTGGGGATATTATTGATTCGCATTATATGTTAAGGTCGGTTACCATGTTGAGCAATGAAATCAAATTGAATGTTATGTATCGAGAGAATGATTTTTATACACAGGTTATGTTTATTATTTTTATGCACGAGATATGTGTACGGTTATTTAAAAATCGCGAGGCAACCTACGAGGGAGAAAAGGATACGAACCTACTCTGCTAAGCATTATGAAAAATGGTTTTGTACACATGATAGGTGTACTGTATTTAAATCTTGTGGTCTATTAAAATGATGAATTTTAATGTTTATGATAAACCTATGAACTCACCAACCTTTTGGTTGACACTTTAAAGCATGTTTATTCTCAGGTATGAAAGAAATCTTCCGCTGTGCATTTGCTCATTTTAGAGACCTTACTTGGAGTCATTCATGACATATTTCAAAAGACATTGTATTCGAGTCGTTGAGTTCATCAAGAACATTATTAAGTTAATTATAGTTGAATATATTATGAAATGGTATGCATGCCGTCAACTTTCGATGTGATGAAAGTTTGTCTTTTAAAAACGAATGCAATTTTTGTAAAATGTATCATATAGAGGTCAGAACCTCGCGATGTAATCAACTATTGTGAATCATTTATAATCGGTATGAACGGGTCCTTTCAAGTGGTAGGTTTGGGAAATCTAGGAGCGGGTTCACCGGTGAATTCTTGAGTGACAAAATGATCAAATTCATTGAGCTCTTCCTCGTCAGGAGCTTCTAAGTTCACATAATTCTCTTTTGAGAATACTCCTTCAATGGCAACAGTCAGAATTGTTTGAGGTTTAAGGCTGCTGCTGCTTCTTCTTCTTCTTCTTCTTCTTCTTCTTCTTCTTCTTCTTCTTCTTCTTCTTCTTCTTCTTCTTCTTCTTCTTCTTCTTCTTCTTCTTCTTCTTCTTCTTCTTCTTCTTCTTCTTCTTCTTCTTCTTCTTCTTCTTCTTCTTCTTCTTCTTCTTCTTCTTCTTCTTCTTCTTCTTCTTCTTCTTCTTCTTCTTAAGATCAAATTCATTGAGCTCTTCCTCGTCAGGAGCTTCTAAGTTCACATAATTCTCTTTTGAGAATGCTCCTTCAATGGCAATAGTCGGAATTGTTTGAGGTTTAAGCTTCTTCAGTTTTAGGAATGATGAGCTGTGGTGCAGATGTGACGATTGTTTCGAAAGGTGGTGTGATTGATTCGATTTTGGGGTTAGTGTATGCCACCATAGCAAGAGTGGTTTCAGTTGAGGTAACCACTGCTTTAGACATTTCGGTTTCGGTTTCTTTTTCTTCCTTGACATCAACAAATATAATTTCATCAAAGTCATCCTCATCATCAGAGTTTATTGTGATTACATCATGTCCTTCGGGGGCAACATCATATTCTTCTATTGTGTATTCGACCCCTTTGACCATCCCTTCAGGCTCGTCAGAGTCATCGACAATTTCTTTCCATTTTCTAGAAGAGCTAGGTTAATTTTGTGATTGACTGAGACTTTGAGTGATATGCACTGTGGATCTTCCTCCGATATTCTCCCCCTCATGTTGGCAGCTGGCATCGGGGTCATCATGTCGTCGGGAGGAAGATGGTTGATCAATACGACACGGAATCGGTTCAAGTACAGAAGGATAATTCGGAATGAGTTGAAGAGAGTTGAGAAGACCAAGAATAGCTTTTCTGATGTAGTCACCCTCAGAAAGATTGACTGAGAGAAGGTGAGCATGAAATTCATTCTCCCGTTGAAGAAAAGTGAGGTTCGGTTGATGTGTGACCGATTGAGTGATTGGTGATGATGTCATGATAGGTGGTGATAGTGGTGGGGGTGAAGCATTGAGATCAGGTGGTGTTGATGTGAACCGAGGTGGTGATGGGTGTGTTGTGATTATTGGTGAGGATATTGTAACGACTCGACTTTTTTGACTTATATTTTTGTGCTCTATACTTTCATGAATCTACGCATATGTGCGTACTGAGCTAGTTTATGCTCTGGGATCTTACTTCATGTTAATTACTTTCGTTAATATCTTACAGCGTGTTATTAAGTGTTTAATCACTTAACTTGATCCTCGAATGCTTTTATGACCGTTAGTGTCACTTAATGTTTAGAACGAGCTATGTACTTTGTACACGTTAAACTTTGGTCATAATTTGAATATTATGACTACGTAATACTAATTGTTATTTTTTAATGACAATTACTTGGCTTATTGGTTGCTTAAATACGCTTAGTAATTTACTAATGCACACTAGTTAGTCTTGTTGGACTTTCTACCTTATTGGACTTAAGCCCACCCTACTCTAGCTAATGGACTTTTAAGTTAGCCCAATTTTAATGGAGTTATGACCCATTAAGAAGTAGGACAAAAACCCATTAAGATGAGCCAACATACTAGCATTTTTGTTAACTGTTACTACACATGTTGCATGGGATCCCAACAATAAGCACCACCTTTAGACCAGCACCATACAAAAAGCAAAAAGTTGTCCCCTTGTCCCCTCCCCATACCTACGGCCTATGTAACGACCCTAATCTTACAAAGCTCTAATAATAGATATGAAAAGTAACTTAACAGTACAAAAGGGCGTTAACCTTATTCAAAGTCAAACTATAGTCAAAGCTATATTAACCAATATTAAACTATAAGTACTTAATTTTGAAACAAATCTCCAAGGCAAAGGTGCTAAGTCCACTTCAACTCTACACTCTTCCCTCGATCCAAAATCTCGCTGATCACCTGTGGTAAAAGAAAGAAAAAAAAGAATACGACTGAGCCAAAGCCTAGTGAGCGGATATAACAAAGAACGGATTATAGTATGACATGAAAAAACTTATTTTAATACAAACTTTATTACAAATAAAAAAAATAGAATCATTTTCAAAACGAACTTATTATCAAAAGGAACTTATTTTCAAAACGAACTTATTATCAAAATGAACATATTTTCAAAGCAAAGTACGAATAGGTATAAGTCTATAATACCAAAGATGACAATATATCAAAATATAGTACCAATACACAAATTTCATAAAATAATGCACTAAGAGTCAAAACAAATAACTTACAAAGTATCAAAATGAAATCATAGGGTAATTACTACACTAATCATTCATATCGGTGACGTTTCTTATGACACTACGATAAACGTTCACCGTCAAAACAAAATCCAAGGATCGATCCATACGCCTCCTATCAAAATATAATATCAGAGGGCTCGTACCACCACCGGGTAATCAAAAGGAGACGCTGTAGAAATAACAAAATACACCGCTACGGTCGATGCCACATTATCGGTGTCACAATAATGCGCTCATGGGACCTCCATGAATAGGTTACTCTTAGGCACATTTTAAGAAACCGTTTTAACCCACTTAGGATTACAATTTCAAAATAATTCTTACAAATGATTAAAGGACTTTAAAGAATTAATAAAATGAACTTAAATAATTTTACGCTTGAAAAATACTTAAAATGTTATATAAAATAATATGTAGTTTTATTTAAAATCACATGTCTACCAACCATTAAGTCTAAATCTTATCATGAGTCATGTTACATGATATTTGAGCCCTTACAAATTAGCAACTTAAACGGGACTTACGGGACATGTAAAGCCACACGAAATGAGGGACACTCGATACGAATCATGTGAAGACCCGTCCTAATCCATAAGGACGAATACAATAACATATGATTACATTGCGAGGTACTTGCCCTCTAAATGATACATTTTACAATCATTACATTAGTTTTTAAAAGACAAACTTTCATTACATCGAAAGTTATCAGGCATGCATACCATAATATATCAAACTATCAATGACTTAATAATAATCTTGTTGAACTCAACGACTTGAATGCAACGTCTTTTGAAATATGTCATGAATGACTCCAAGTAATATCTTTAAAATGAGCAAATGCACAGCGGAAGACTTCTTTAATACCTGAGAATAAACATGCTTAAAAGTGTCAACCAAAAGGTTGGTGAGTTCATTGGTTTTTCATAAATAATCATTTCATAATTTTAATAGACCACAAGATTTCAATTTTTTTTATAATATACCAGTCTGCTCACGGCTAAAAATCATTCATATGAAGAACACCGGATGGGAATAAGGAAAGTGCAAAACAATCTCACCGACGGTAGCTAATGCGAAAATGCAAAACAATCTCACCGACGGTAGCTAATGCAACCAAGATGCAAAACAATCTAACCAACGGTAGCTAATGCAACGTGCAATGTAAAACACTCTCACCGATGGTAACTAATGCAATCTTTATAGAAATCGAACCATTTATCAAGATGCAAAACAATCTCACCAACGGTAGCTAATGCAAAAATGCAAAACAATCTCACCGATGGTAGCTAATGCAATCTTTATAGAAATTGAACCATTTATCAAGATGCAAAACAATCTCACCAACGGTAGCTAATGCAAAAATGCAAAACAATCTCACCAATGGTAGCTAATGCAATATTTATAGAAATCGAACAATTTAATCCAGATAATTCTATCATAGAATGTAGTTCATGTACGTGTGTCTATTTTGTCAAACATTTATAAAACAGCGCATGTTTTCTCAGTCCCAAAAATATATATTGCAAAAGCATTTAAAAGGGGAGTAATGAAACTCACGCAAAATTAGTTTTAGTATTTGTATTCATTTCATAAAACAGTTATAAAACAGCGCATGTATTCTCAGCCCAAAAATGTAAATTATAAAGCAATTAAAAAGGGAGCAAATGAAACTCACAATACTGTATTTCGTAGCATTAATGCAAATGACGGCACTGAACTAGTGCAGGGTTGGCCTCGGATTCATGAACCTAAATTAAGTATGTATATATATATATATATATATATATATATATATATATATATATATATATATATATATATATATATATATATATATATATATATATATATATATATATATATGTTGGTCAATATTTGTCTAACAATTTAGGTCAAGTCATAGTGTATCACAATCCTAATGCTCGAGACCGATATGCAAAAGTCAACAAAAGTTAATTTGACCCAAAATGATTTACAAGATCCATACATGTTTAATATGAAACTTAAATAGTCGTTTTATATATTTAAATATATTTATCAAATTTTATTAGAGTAGATCTTTTGTTAATAAATAAAAATTTATATTAAAATTTATATTAAAAATTTATATATGATAAAAATATACTTTTATATATCTTAAGTAATATAATTTAATAAATTCACTTATTATTATAAAAATATTGTAGTATTATTATTAATGTAATTATATTACGTGTGGTAAAACATTTTGTACCGCATATTTATTTGATAAAATAATATTGATAATAATAATAATAATAAGTAAAAGTTGTATTATTTTGTAATAATAATAATATTTTATAATAATTCTATTCAAAGTGATAATTTTTAATAATAATAATACTAAAATGATAATAATAATGATATTTTATACTAACAATAATATTCTTATTAAAAATGATAATTTTAATAAAAATGATAGTTTTAATATTAATGATACTTTTAATAATAAAAATGATAGTTTTAATATTAATGATACTTTTAATATTAATGGAACACTCGATTTATATAGCACTATCAGCCACCTAACCCCCCATGCGATCGTATGGGGTTGAAGGGTTGGAGCCATGCGATCATATGGGTTCAGACTCCAGCTCATTTTCATTTTGTTTGTTGTGTCGACGGTTTTAATTATATTTATATATATTTATATACAATCTAATTAGTTATATATATATATATATATATATATATATATATATATATATATATATATATATATATATATATATATTATATTTATGTGCATAGTTGATTTTTAAATTTATTTCTGATGACTAGTACGTTGACGCTCGACTTATGTCCTGGTTTTGGTTTTTCGAACGTTCTTTCGTACGCTTAGAAAACTTGCACTTTACGTTTCGTGACTCGTACCCTTGCCAAAATATAGACTTAAATTATTAATAAACTATATTACCCCAAGTGTAATTTGAACGTTCGAGTGTTTTGGTCATTTGCTTCTTTAAATCAAAGACTTGTTATTTATCAAAGTATATTTAATAATATTATTTTAAATCAAAACATTTTATAACTAAATCATTATTATTGTACAATATATATATTTTCATTTCAAAATATAACTGTGAAATATTTATTTAATAATATAATATTTTAGTTTTTCAAAAATAATTATATTTCAAAATTCATTTAACAAAGTATCTTATAAAACATTTTGATAATAAAGTTCTTTCTAAGCAGAAAACGTTTTAGTATAAAATTGAATAAATATGATAACTTTTATTTTTCGAAACTAATATATATTTAAGAATTATTTTGTTAAAAAGTTAAAATAATGGAGATCGTTATATCATAAAATGTTTTTGAAAAGTAAGATCGTATATAATTCATAATAGGTTTTCAAGTTTTTAAATTAGCGTTTACTGGTGAAGTGTAAGATAAAGTGCAATGGTTAATATAAACGCAAGAAATCGTCTTAATGTAAATTATCAAATGAATTTATATAATCGACGAACCTTATCCTATTTATTTATTCTATATGATCAATCATTATGAAAGCTAAATAATTAACTTATCGAAAGACACGAGGAAAATATTGTAAAATAAGTATTGAAGATCAAACAGGAATCTCCACTAACTTTTGTCTAACCCTCGTTAATTGATACTTTGTTCTTATTTGTAAATCACTTTACCAATTATTCCGAATACCGTTAAAAATGAAAGGTTTCCTAAATCAAAGTGGACCTCTCAACAAAGACACATAAATCATATCATAATGAATTTTGATAACTCAATCGTTTGATATTATCTTATAATTCCCTCGACACAACTATGGGAATTAATACGTTACTGTAAAGTATTATATGTTTACTTCTTAACATTTTCAAGTTATAATATATATATATATATATATATATATATATATATATATATATATATATATATATATATATATATATATATATATATATATATATATATATATACATGTCATATCCACTTATATATTGGTTCATGAATCGTCGGAATTTGGTCGAGGTTAAATGATTACATGAATACAGTTTTAAATTTTTTGAGACTCAACATTACAGACTTTGCTTATCGTGTCGGAAACATATAAAGATTAAGTTTAAATTTGGTCGAAAATTTCCGGGTTGTCACAGTACCTACCCGTTAAAGAAATTTCGTCCCGAAATTTGATCGAGGTCGTCATGGCTAACAATAAAAATGTTTTCATGATGAATATGAGTTGATAAATAAAGTTTTATTATCATTGAGTAATATAGATAAAACAATTTGATTACGCGAAGAGTATAAGTGATGCTATCACAAAAGTGTGAAATGAGAAAGGTAAAGTTTCGTCATATCTTTCGATGTAGATAGGATTGATTTCCAGAGTTCAAGGGATTTGAAGAAAATCTTTATAATAAGATTTGATTCTTCAGTAATTAAGGAAATTAGGATCTTCTTTGGTTAAACGCGATAATCTGTTTCGATTACTCTGTCGAATATTTCACTATAAATCCACTCCTTTCGTTTCCTTATTTCCATATCTCACATCTTCTATTCTTTCTCCTCAATTCATACTTTAAAACATTCATCAATATACTTCATCCAGTTCTAATTCTTGATATATTCTTGACTATCACATCTGTCATTCTTCTTTTACATTTACCACCGGAGGAGTCTATTTACTTCTACTATGCTCTTGGGTTCATAGTATTTTTAGTTCTCCCGTGTCTTTATATCGCTATATGCATTGATATACACGGTTTGTAATTTCTGTGTTGTTGTCGTACTTGTATTTTCCTTTTAAGAGTTCCATGCTTTTGTCTCCTCTTCCCAACTTCAAGTCAAGCGAATAATGGTCTAGAATTCATAGATACGAAATTCGAAATGAATATAGCTATTGTCCTAAGAAAGAAATTGAAATAGCACGATCTTGATTAGTCAAATTACCAGAAGTTTCGAAAAAATGGAACTATCAAGAATATGTTTTTGATTTGTTTAGAGATTCAGTAGAAGGGAAGAGTTGTGTATCATGGCACATGATGACGGTATGGTCTGTGAATCGTCATGTTCCATTAGAAACTCAGCATGACTTACTGTAATATAATCACGTTAATCAAGTGTCAGTATATTATACTTACTCATGCTTCTGTTCCCAACACTACTTCAAAAACATTCATATTTTAAACTCGAAGGTTTCAGAATTTAGAAACTAAAATAGTTTCTTTTATGATGTAATACAGATAGCGCGAAGAGGTAAATGATTTTAGATAAGAATAATTATGAAGATATCTTCAGAAATATCAAGGATATTTATAATGAAATATACGATGAAATCTTAAAATTTCTAACATCGATGGATGATGATGAAGATTCATCCGTAAAGGTTTAGAGTCAGGAGCAAGGTATTTGATAATAATTTCAGCAGACACTGAATCATTTAGATTCTTTGAAGGCAGGTTTAGTCTTTGTGATTTGTCCACAGCTTCCTTCATGGTTTGCTCAATTCGTTTTTCAGTACTAAATCTTCTCTTTTTCTGAGCTTTGCCAACACGCTAATCTTTATCATCAAACTTTTGACTGTTAAAGTCGTTTACAGTTTTTGCTGCTTCATCAGCATTTTTCAAAATTTCGAGAACTAGTTCGCAGTTTACGGTGTTTTTCAGAAACTTCACATTCGAAGTATGTAAGCCTTGGAAATAGACATTATATGTATGTATATAACTGTTGGCATAGTATTGCTGCAAAATTTGAGAATAATGATTCAAGCTTTTTGATATGGCAACCACCATTACATGATACAGATGAGTACATGATAGAGTTTCAATGAATAAATATAGTGATTTTTCAGAGAGCTTAAAGTTCAATGAAGTTGTTGGTAAGTTTACTGCTACGGTGGCGAGATATAAAGGGTTCTTCGGTAATAATGATGAAGGGGTAATCGTTATAATAAGGCTTATTCGAATGAACCATTGAAGTTGATTTGCTGGAGCTGTGACAAAACTGTCTACTTTGAAAAGGGAATGAAAGTTATTTTTGCTAATAAATGCCAAAGGGTCTGACACGGATACGTGTTAAACTATGACTTTAGTTTCGAGAGTTTTTCAGGTGCATGACTGTGGGTAACATGTGGTTGGATCATCATCTCGATTGTTCATTGTTTGAAGTGTCTTCAGGAATTTCGAGGGATTTGAACACAGATTGTAATTGTTAATATTCATATAATGTTCTAGGATTGTGAATGATACAAATAATTTTTTTCTAGGTTCTATGAATAGAAGTGATGTTCTATCATAGTTTTGAAGTCAAGGTATCGCTTTGAAAGATGTAGGGATTTAAGAGTGATGATATCGTTTATATCTCGAATTCTGATATGTTAAAGTCAGAATATGTGAAAGAATGAATATTGTTGTGAAAGTAGTGAGTATAGTTGTTGATTGCTGAATCAGAATTGAAGAATGTAATATATTAATTGTGAATTTATATAATTTCTGGGTATTACCTACCCGTAAAAAAAATTCACAAGTAACATTTTTGTACAATAGAATTTTAATTACAATCTTTATGTAAATATTATGTATTTATATTTTATGCAGATGTAATATAGATTTAACGAGTTAATATACTATTAACTCGTTTGACTTTGGCTGGGACTAGAAATGAATAATCCCTAAACTTTAGAGATTACATAATTTTTGCAGAGTATTTCTTCGACGTAAATGAAATTATGAATCAATACTTCATTATTCATTTTTATTGATATTTCTTCGGTGAATGAGATTGTCGTTCGTGGAATTCTTGTGATCTTCGCAAAATACGATGATGTTTTCTAGGGAGTTTCGAGCATATCGAAAATAAAAGTGTAAAATCAAACATAATTGAATAATACACTTGGTTTGTTATGAAATGGAATTCATTGAGTTTGGAACAGAGATTGTAGTCAACAATGGTTAAGTCGTTAACGAAGGATGTACATCATTGCATATTAGTAATATGAATTAACCGAGTAGTATGTACCATTATTTAATTCATTCATAATAGCTTAATATGAAAAGATATATTATGGTTTCCAAAATATATATATATATATTTATATATATTTATATTTATATTTATATATAAGTTATACGTATAATTTCTTCAGTGGAAATGAGTTAATACTTCATAACTCGTTGATATGACATACTTGTTGTTGATTAGTGATGTTGTTCGCGGTGATTATAGATCTGGTGGAGCTTGTGATGTTGTAGGTGCTGTTGATGCTGGCGATGCTGACGGTACTGTTGATGCTGTTGGTAAAACAAGTCTAGCTTGTAAATCATGCACCATTCCGGTCTGGGTTTCAACTCTCCCCTCTACCATTTCGATCCACTCATCTGATTTATGGTTAAGGCTTGAATAGATAATCTCTAAGACTTTAGAGATTACATAATCGCCGCAGAGAGCTTCTCCAATGAAGTTATGAATCAATACTTCATCGGTTAATGTTGCTGGTACTCCTTGGTATCTGATGTGTGCAGCGGGGTGTACGAAATAGTATTATTTTTGGTGCGAAATACTATTAAATATGCTACAATTTTACACAAGATATTTATTTATTTAGAGAATGGATATACTTAAACCTTGCTACAACACTTATAGGCAGTGTACCTAATCGTACAGTAGTGTAGTTTTTAGTAAGTCCGGTTCGTTCCACAGGGAATCTTTTTTTTTAAACAAAGCTCAACGCTATATTAGTTTACTTTTATAAAAATACAAATATATATATAAGTAATATTATTATTATAAAGGGGGGTTTTTACCGTTTAATGACCGGTTTGTCGATTTTAAAACTTTAGTCGCAGTTAAAACCAAATGTAAAATATTAAATAAATAAAAGACTTAATTTAAAGCGTGAAGTAAATAACGATAAATGAAATTGTGAATAATAAAAGTGCGATAAAATAGACTTGCGATAATTAAAAAGTACGATAATTAAAAGTGCGACAATAACAATAAAAATGCGATAATTAGAAGTGCAATTAAATATAAAATAAAGGAAATTAAATATGAAATAAAAGAATTATGCTTATTTAAACTTCCGTAATCATGATGTTTGACGTGTTGATTTTAGTTTTATGCCCATGGGTTAATTGTCCTTTGTCCTGGATTATTTAATATGTCCGTCTGGTTTTTGTCCATAACAGTCCATCAGTCATAAATATAAAGTGCGAGTGTCCTCATCAAATTATTCTTATACCCGAAGTTAAATATTCCAACTAATTGGGGATTCGAATTGTAACAAGGTTTTAATACTTTGTTTAATGAATACACCAGGTTATCGACTGCGTGTAAACCAAGGTTTTACTACTTTGTTAACAATTACACCAATTACCCTTGAATGTAATTTCACCCCTGTTTTAATTATTCTAGTGGCTATTAATCCATTCCCGTATCCGGTTAAATGAACGATTATTCGTACATATAAATACCCCGCCCATCGTGTCCGATCGAGTGTATATGGTAATTTATAGGGACGCCCAATTGTAAATCTTTATATTAACATTAACAAACTATCATTTAGTTAAACAAATATAAAGCCCATTAATAGCCCATAGTCTAATTTCCACAAGTGTCGTTCTTTTGTCCAAACCCCAATTATGGTACAAAGCCCAATTACCCAATTTTAGTAATTAGCCCAACATCATGATTACTTCGTTTTAAATAAGCATAATAATAACTTAGCTACGAGACATTAATGTAAAAAGGTTGAATATAACTTACAATGATTAAAAATAGCGTAGCGTTACACGGACAGAATTTCGACTTACACCCTTACAACATTTGCTAACATACCCTTATTATTAGAATTATAATTAAAATTAAAATATAAATTATAAATATATATATATGTTTTACGTATGATAAGAAGAAGAAAAAGATTATGATTTGCGATCAGAATTCGGTTGGCTTTATAGGCAGTTTTTCATTTTGGGGCTCCGCGACTCGCGGCCAATTTTGCCTTCAAACTCCGCGAGTCGCGGAGGTTACTTTTACAGCTCAGAGGAGTTTGGCTCTTTGTTTACCGACGGTTTATAATATATATATAATATATATATAATTAATATAATTAATTATATATTATATTATATTTATATACATAGTTAACTTGTAATTTTTAGTCCGTTGCGTCGAGCGTTAAGAGTTGACTCTGGTCCCGGTTCCGGATTTTCGAACGTCCTTGCGTACAATTTAATATCTTGTACTTTGCGTTTTGAATCTTGTACTCTTGTAATTTCGAGACGTTTCTTATCAATAATTGGAACCTTTTTGATTGTCTTTTGTACTTTTGAGCTTTTTGGTCGTTTGCGTCTTCAATTCGTCGAATCTGTCTTTTGTCTTCACCTTTTATTATTTAAACGAATATCACTTGTAAATAGAACAATTGCAACTAAAAGCTTGTCTTTCTTGAGAAATAATGCTATGAAATATATGTTCGTTTTTAGCATTATCAAATATTCCCACACTTGAGCGTTGCTTGTCCTCAAGCAATATCGTCTTGAAATACTAGAATCACTTCTTTATTCTTCACACTTTGTACATCAGTGATTTCTATACGGCGGTATAAACAATGGTAGTAACGATATGGTTTACAGTCCCACATGACTATAAAAATTTAGATCCATTAAGGAAATTGGATCTTTATGAAAACATTTGATCTTTTGAAAATTAAATCTAGTTTTTACCCTAGATAAGTTTTCCGGGATAACCCTTTACCGGTGTTTGCAAAATATTTTTGTGGGTTTGGTGAGTTTCAGATTTGAAAATTTTAGCTCAAAACTTGCGGTTTTGTGTCACCCACTTGCTAACCTTGTATTTAGAAAGCAACACGTCCAGTTTACTTGTTCCGTATATTACCTTTCGGTAAACTACCGTCCGGTTGTAAAGGAAAGCGTTGAACAAGCAACTGTTAAGGCAATGTCCCCTGACATACTTTTAATTATGGTCTATAACGTGTCGGACACAATTACTATCCTTTGTAGGAGCAATAGTAAAGCTCACCCTTATAATTTTTCGATCTGGCACAAGGTCCTGTCTTTGACCATGCTATGCCACCACCGTTCTTACGGTTGACACCCGATTTAGTTCAGGTGACCTAATGAATTCAAGGTGAATTCCTAGGATTTTACGTTCAATGGTAATGAACGCATTGAAAATAGGTTTTCAGAAAACAAATCGGTTTATAATTTTGATCAAAATATTTTCTCGTTCAAGCTCGAGTTTAGATATCATTGAATTCCATGAGTTTGAATTCTCAATCTTTAAGGTCAATCTCTAGGATTGAGTAATATCAGGCTTAAAAGCTGATTTTTAATCTTTAAGGAGATTATCCTTTCTGGGGATCTGATTTATTAGTCTTATCCAGCTAATTTGCATGGTGCCCCCCCCCCCCATTGTACAAGATAAATCCTTCTCATGGTTAGGATAAATCTGACCACTTGGCGACCCTGTTTAATGCTGAGGTCCGTGGATTTCCTGCTGATTTTAGTGATGACTTTTCTAGATTTTTCGTCAACCTACAGCTGGTCTGGACGACAACTTCATGACCTAAATCAAGAAGCGCGTTTCTTTTTCGGAAGACTTTAATTCCTTTTAATGATGGAATTGATTCATCGTGTAGATCCATCTTTTCTTTTCTTTCATTGGGTAAAACAGTTTAGTTTAGTCCAAAGCAAAAGTATTTTCAGTTATTTGTTACAGATATATGTGACATATGTTTAAGATAACTTGGTAAATTTTCCCACACTTGGCTTTTATTTTCCTTTTTATCGTCCTCTATTCCATTTTAAATGAATTTTAACATTTTAGTTTGTTTCTCAATTTATGTTCTTTCCGAGGTAACAATAATTTCGGTGTTAAAACCTAGTTTTATCGTTCATAAATATATATAAACATGAATTTGAGTTCATTTAGTAGAAAATTTTTAAAAATTTTACTAGAATTGGGTAGTCAGTATATAAGACTAGGGCTGTTCTTTATTATCAGAGAGCACTAGATTCTAATACAACTACTGCTTTACTAGTATTTTTAATGGTAACCAAGTGTATAAAGTAAAAAATTTTAAAATCCGAAAGAATTTAACCCCTTCCCACACTTAAGATCTTGCAATGCCCTCATTTGCAAGAAATCAGTAACTATTTTAATAATTGAGGGTGATTTGTGTGAAAATGATTAAATTTTACCAAAGTTTCCAAATATATTGGCGTTTGTTTGCTGAATGATAAATGGTGCACATCATTTGTTCATTCCGTCTTGTTGTTATTTCACATATATTTTGCATCTTGTCGTCAAAATTAGTTGCTTTTGCTGAACTTAATGCCAGTCTTTGAAAATACGTTGTTTTACCCTGTTGTGTACATAAGATAAACTGCAACCATATATACATATTTTTGAAGTTTGGTATATTACCCCACATTCAAAAATTATTAAAATCTAAGAATAAAAGTTAGATAATTATAAAAATGATTACAATATTAACAAAAGTATTAAACATATCAATAATTACAAATTACAAAATAAATAAATATACTAGGGATGATACTGGTACCAATAGGGGTTCCAGGCATAACCATAAGTGCTATAGAATGCTTCGGCAGGGTCATACGTAGGATATGGTGGCTGCATCTCTATAGACCAGGGAGGGAAGATGGGTTTCGGTGTAGGAATATAGTTTCTACCTATATGTTGGCAATGAGCTATGATTTGGTTCTGATGAACTTGCCAATCTTCAAATGCTCTCTGTCTAGCATTTTCGTATTCCTGAGAAGCTATAAACCTATGCATTTCTTGCATCTCATTCCCCCCTCCTACATTACCTTGCTGTTGGTTTCTCTCCACCTGTGGATGTCTACCATGGTATCGTACTGCGGCGTTATTTCGCCTCTTCAAAACTTTCGCACCATGGTATACATTTAAACCTATAGTATTGCGGGGTTCTGGTTCTTCTACTAATAATCCCCCCCGACTTATATCCACACCGAGATATTCACCAATCAAAGTAATAAAAATACCACCTCCTATTATGCTATGTGGTCGCATCCCCCGAACCATAGCTGATAAATAATAACCCACACAATACGGTATACTTACAGCGCTTTGTGGGTCTCGAATACACATATGGTAAAACAAATCTTGTTCATTTACTTTTTCCTTGTTCTTACCTCTTTGTGTAATCGAATTAGCTAAAAACCTATGTATCACTCTTAATTCGGCTCTATCTATATCCAAATAAGAGTAATTTCCCCCTTTGAAACGGTGATGGCTTGTCATTTGACTCCACACACCGTGTGTATCAAAATTTTCATCTATCTTTCTACCGTTTAGTATCAATCCTCTACAATCGGCAGACGCTAACTCCTCAGGCGTATATATACGTAAAGCCTGAGCCATGTCCAGTAAAGACATGTGGCGCATCGAACCGCCTAACAAAAATCTAATAAAAGAATGATCGGTTAAACTAGCTACCCGATCATTCAACTCTATACTACATAACAATTCTTCACACCATACTTTATATACAGGTCTACGTATGGTGAATAAACGTACCCAGTCATTAAAAGAAGAATTACCATACCTCTGTACAAGTAATTCCCTAATTGGCCTGGCCAATTCTACAGCTTCTAAGGGTCCCCATTCTATGACCCTTGGTACCTCAACAACCTTAGAATGAAGAGTATGCAAACCCCTTTGATATTTTGGATAATCTATCCAAAGTCTGTCAAATCTCAGGTTCGGGTGCAACTCTTCCAAGTGCATATCAGAAAAGGTCATGACTGGATGAGGTATTTCCTGCTTGTAGTAGTTATCCACCTCCTGTTGTTCCAAATTCTCAGCAGGAGCATTGCGGGCTTGGGATGAAGATTCACCCCTTTCATTCTGCAAAACACATCAAACACAATTTTTGTGCATCCAAATATGCATTAGTGTCAGCAAAATCATCAATCAAAATAATTACAATGACATTATCAATTTATATCAAACTTAAGCTTATTTTCATATTTTCATCAAATCTACACTTTTTCAAATAAGCATATACGAAAATGTTCGCCAAGTTCATAATCATTCAACTCAAATAACATGTCAAAATAATCATTACTAGCAATTAAACAAGTCTCAAATGGCATTATCTTTCAAAAATCAAGTTCATGAATTTTAGACTTGAAAAAGTCCACTTTAATTCTCAAAATCATGTTTAGGCTCAAAGTTTGGATCATTTAACTACCTAGACATGTTACACTACTCAATTTAGCAACAATTCATGACAAAAATCGGCCATAACCTGTTTATATCAAAAAGCCCCAATTTTGCTCAAGAACACAAACCCTAGATTATTCAAAATTTGAAGTTTAAGGCTTCTAATCATGTTAAACAGCATCAATCTAGGTTATACAAGCATAATACATAAACAATTTAAGCCTAATTACACTAAAAAGCATCAAAATCAAATTGGGGAAAAAATTGCTCAAGAACACCAAATTTCGGATTAAATGGTGTTTAGGTGTAGAAATTTACCGTTTTTCTTGAGTAATTCTTAGATAGCATCCTTCTCAACATGATTTTAGCAAAAGATTTGGTGATTAACGGTTAAAAATTGTGATTTTGGGGGTGTTTTTGGGTGTTTTTTCGAGCAGTTTTTCGCTGTGTTTTTGAGTTTTGGGGAGTGAAACTGAAACTGATCGTTCAGCTCTTTTTATTTTTTTTTCTGATTTTCGGTCCCTCCGCGAGTCGCGGGGATTAACCCTCCAAACTCCGCGACTCGCGGAGTTTTTTTTTTTTTTTTTTTTTTTTTTTTTTTTATAACCAATAACTTATAAAACAATTAAGTACTTAATTTTAAAATTTTGTTTCCTTTGTTATTTAGGACGAGGTCGTTTCGGATCGATGTCCTAGTCCGTACCTCAACAAAATTTTAAAATTTGTCTTTTTGTAGCGATTGTTTTAAAAGCTAAGATTTTTGGGTTTTTTTAATGTTTTTGGCATACTTTAAATCAATAAGATTAAAAATAATGATAATAAAAGTTCTCGTCCCTCCCTTGGGTAAAGCAATTTCGGTTCAAAGACCTAATCTTCAACTTACGACGAATTTTAAAAATCATATTCTTAACTTAATGAGATAAAGTAAATTTTTGTTTTTAAATTCACATAACTTAAATATAAAATTCAAAATTAATATTAAAAATTCACACCAAACTTAAAATTTAAAATGCATAAAATTAAAAATTTATATTTCAAAAATTAAAAGTTCACACCAATCTTAATTTTAATTTTTCAAATATTTACAATTTTAAAAATATTGTTTTACAAAGTTTACAATATTAATTTAAGATTTAAATATTAATTTTAAAAACATGGTAAAAATAAATTTAAAAATCTTTTTGTCTTTTTATCCCACTTTAATCAATCAAATATTATCAAAAATATGCGCCCCTCTTTTCGGTAAAGTAATTTCGGTTCCAAGACCTAATTTAACTCATGACGAATTTTTAAAATATTTTGGGTTGATTGATTAAAGATATTTATACCTTAAGAATAAACGTTAAATTTCGCAGTGATGTAATAAATTTTTGAATGATATCAATAATTTCGGTCGCCAAACCTAATTTTATTTAATACCAATTTAATACTTTTTAGCGAACAAATTAGCGTTTATTATCAAAAGGTTAAAAATAAAAATAAAAATAAAAACTGTACAGACATACCTGTGAAATAGATTTCTTAGTTATATGATCTATCCCATTCATAAGATAGTCGGTTTAATTGGTTTTCCATGGCTACATAGGCGTAACCTCGAGCATTCAGTGTCTTTTCTTCTAAACATATGAACGGTCCGTCTCTGCATAAAGTAACAAATTCGGTATTTGAATAGGTTTGATTATTTGAACATTTACCTCCATGTGACCATTTTCCGCATTTGTGACATCTTTCTAGGTGTCGTGCTCTTCTTTTCGCTGCAGATTTTGATTTTCCTTTACCAAATTGTAACTTATTATCTTCGCATCTGGATTCTTTTCTAACTCCGTCCATTCTTTCTCTGATTACTGATACTAATTCACTCGTTAGTATGTCATTATTACGTTTAGTGATCAAAGCGTGTAGCATTAGACCATGGTTTAGTTTACAGGTAGTCTTCATTTTGTAAAAACCTTAAAAAAATAAAAATTCAGAATGGGGGGAGAAGACTAGTTCTTTAGGGTCTGCTAGGGAAAGACCATTCGGGTTCCATTTTCGAGAACTACACGAAAACAGACAATCTAACTCTAACAGAAATACATATTATCCTTTAAAGACTTGATTCTCCCCACACTTAGTTAGCTGTGGTGTCGAAATCGTGATTAACTTCGTTGTTGACTTCCATCGGACCATGTATGTAATGTTTAACTCTGTGACCATTAACTTTAAATTCAATCCCATTTGAATTTATTAATTCTATCGTTCCGTATGGGAAAACACTTTTGACTATGAATGGTCCAGACCATCTTGATTTCAATTTTCCAGGAAATAGCTTGAATCGTGAATTGAAAAGAAGAACTCTGTCTCCTTCTTTAAATTCTTTTGAACTTCTGATTCTTTTATCATGCCATTTCTTCGTTCTTTCTTTATAGATTAACGAATTTTCGTATGCTTCATGTCTTAATTCTTCTAATTCGTTTAGTTGACTTAATCGTAGACGTCCGACTTCATGTAAATCAAGATTACATGTCTTCAAACCCCAAAATGCTTTGTGTTCAATTTCTACTGGAAGATGACATGCTTTTCCATAAACAAGTCTAAAAGGTGTGGTTCCAATTGGAGTTTTGTAGGCTGTTCTAAAAGCCCAGAGTGCATCCTCCAATTTAATGGACCATTCCTTCGGATTTGATCCTACGGTTTTCTCTAGAATACGTTTTAAAGCTCGGTTGGTATTTTCAACTTGTCCACTTGTTTGTGGATGATATGCGGTGGAGATTTTATGAGTTACTCCATATCTTTTAAGAACTTTCTCAAGTTGATTATTACAGAAATGAGTACCCCGATCACTTATTAAAGCTTTCGGTGTTCCAAACCTTGCAAAAAGATGTTTTAAAAAGTTGACTACAACTCGTGCATCGTTAGTTGGGAGAGCTTGTGCTTCCGCCCATTTAGATACATAATCAATGGCTACGAGTATATATAGATTATTATGAGATTTTGGAAATGGACCCATAAAGTCAATACCCCAAATGTCAAATAATTCACATACTTGAATGACATTTTGTGGCATTTCATCACGTTGACTTATTTTTCCGGCCCTTTGACATGCATCACAGGATTTGCAAAGAAGGTGTGCGTCTTTGTAAATTGTAGGCCAATAGAATCCAGCTTCATAAACTTTTCTTGCTGTTAGTTGAGGCCCATAATGCCCTCCTGTTGGTCCTGTGTGACAATGGTTTAATATTTTACTAGCTTCATCTCCAAATACACATCGGCGTATTATTCCACCGGGACAACTTTTAAACAGATGTGGATCTTCCCAGAAATAGTGTTTTATATCACTGAAGAATTTCTTTCGTCTTTGGTACGATAATCCTTTTTCAAGGAATCCACAAACTAAGTAGTTTGCATAGTCTGCACACCATGGGATTTCATTATAATCTATCTTCAATAGATATTCATCAGGAAAGTTGTCTTGTATGGCTGATTCATTTAGAACTTCTAATTCGGGATTTTCAAGACGAGAAAGATGATCAGCCGCGAGATTTTCTGCTCCTCTTTTATCTCGGATTTCAATATCAAACTCTTGTAAGAGTAAGATCCAACGGATTAATCTTGGTTTAGCATCTTGTTTTGAAAATAAGCATCTAAGAGAAGAATGGTCGGTATAGACCACCGTTTTTGCTAGAACGAGATATGATCGAAATTTTTCAAAAGCAAAGATAATAGCAAGGAGTTCTTTTTCAGTAGTTGTATAGTTTGTTTGTGCTCCTTGTAACGTCTTACTAGCATAATATATAGGTTGAAATCGTTTTTCAATCCTTTGTCCTAAAACGGCTCCCATTGCAAAATCACTTGCATCGCACATTAGTTCAAATGGTAGATTCCAATTTGGTGTTATCATGATCGGCGCATTAGTGAGTTTCTCTTTAAGAATATTAAAAGATTTGATACACTCATCTGAAAAGATGAATGGCGCATCCTTTTCTAGGAGTTTATTCATAGGAGTGGCAATCTTAGAAAAATCTTTTATGAAACGTCGGTAAAAACCGGCATGCCCTAGAAAACTCCTAACTCCTCTAACATTGGTGGGATGTGGAAGTTTAGCAATTACATCTACTTTAGCTCTATCCACTTCAATTCCTTCTTTTGAAATTTTATGTCCAAGAACGATGCCTTCTTTAACCTTGAAATGGCATTTCTCCCAATTAAGAACTAGATTTGATTTTTCGCATCTAATTAGCATTCGTTCCAGATTAACTAGACATGATTTAAATGTATCACCGAAGACTGAAAAGTCATCCATGAAAACTTCCATGCATTCTTCTATCATGTCGTGAAAAATCGCCATCATACACCTTTGAAAGGTTGCAGGGGCGTTACAAAGTCCAAATGGCATGCGTTTGTAAGCAAAAGTACCATAAGGGCACGTAAATGTAGTTTTCTCTTGATCTTCGGGTGCTATTGGAATTTGAAAATATCCGGAAAATCCATCTAGAAAACAATAGTAACTATTTCCGGCTAATCTTTCCAACATTTGATCTATGAAAGGTAAGGGAAAGTGATCTTTTCTGGTGGCGTCATTTAATTTTCTATAATCGATACATACACGCCATCCTGTTACAGTCCTAGTAGGAATAAGCTCATTTTTCTCATTTGTGATGACAGTCATGCCACCCTTCTTAGGCACGCATTGAACTGGGCTTACCCATGGACTATCAGAGATTGGATAAATTAAACCTGCATCTAGCAGTTTAATAATCTCTTTCTTAACTACATCTTGCATATTAGGATTTAGTCTTCGTTGGCGTTGCATATACGTTTTATGACCTTCTTCCATAAGGATTTTATGTGTGCAATACGAAGGACTTATTCCTTTAATATCACGAATCTTCCATGCAATGGCTGGTTTATGAGCTTTCAACACAGAAATGAGTTGTGATTTCTCATTTTCAGTAAGAGAAGACGATATTATTACAGGTAATTCAGATTCACCATGTAAATAAGCGTATTCCAAATGGTTTGGAAGTGGCTTTAACTCTAATTTCGGAGGTTCTTCTATCGATGATTTGTATCGATATCTGTCTTCTTCTTTTAGCATTTGAATTTCTTCTGTTGTTGGTTCATATCCATTAGCTATAAGTGTAGCTAACATTTCAGCTTCATCAATTGGTTCATTACCTTCTCCTAAAGAGCATTCTCCTATTCCTTGTAATTCTGGAAATTCTTCTAATAATTCTGCATGTGCATCTATAGTTTGAATATAATAATATGTATCATCTGCAGATTATGGTTGTTGCATTGCTCTATCAACTGAAAAGGTAACACTCTCATCCTCTATACTTAAGGTCAGTTTCTTACCGAACACGTCTATCATTGCTTTAGCCGTGTTTAAGAATGGTCTTCCTAATATGAGAGGAACTTGAGAATCTTCTTCCATGTCCAAAACAACAAAATCTACTGGAAATACTAAAGTACCAACTTTAACTAGCATGTTCTCCATTATCCCTCTAGGATATTTTATTGATCTATCGGCTAGTTGTATGCTTATTCTGGTTGGTTTTAATTCTCCAAGGTCTAGTTTAGCGTATAGTGAATACGGCATTAAATTTATACTAGCACCTAAATCTGCTAATGCTTCTATTGAACTAAGACTACCCAGAAAACATGGAATTGTGAAACTTCCTGGATCAGATAGTTTTTCTGGTATCTTATTCAACAGCACTGCTGAACAATTAGCATTCATAGTAACAGCCGAGAGTTCTTCCATTTTCTTTCTATTTGAGATTAGATCTTTCAAGAATTTAGCATATCTAGGCATTCCTGAAATCACATCAATGAAAGGAAGATTTACATTTATCTGTTTAAACATATCCAAGAATTTGGATTGCTCGGCTTCAAGTTTCTCTTTCTTCATTTTACTCGGGTAAGGAAGTGGTGGTTGGTATGGTTTAACATAAGGTTTATCCTTAACTGTGTTATCTTCATTAACCTTTTCAACTACCGGTTCTTTTTCCTTATCTTGATCAGGTTGTGGTTCTTGTGGAGTAGGAATGGCTTCATCAGAAGTTACAGGTATTTCAGGTGGTTTAAGTGTTGTACCACTTCTTGTGGTAATGGCTTTAGCTGTTTCATTTCGGGGGTTAGCATTTGTATCGCTCGGTAAACTTCCCGGTTTTCTTTCACCTATTAACCTTGCTAGGTTACTTACTTCTTGTTCTAGATTTTGAATAGAAGCTTGTTGATTTCTAAATGCTTGAGCATTTTGTTCATTGGTTTGTTTCTGAGATGTGAAAAACTGCGTTTGAGTTTCAACTAGCTTCGTCATCATATCTTCTAAATTCGGCTTTTTATCATCGGTTTGTTGTGGTGGTTTGTTTTGAAAATTCGGTCTTTGCTGATTGTAATTATTATTGGATACTTGTTGATTGCTAGGACCTTGTTGGTTGTTGTATGGAATATTTCGGTTATAATTTTGGTTTTGATTGTAAATCGGTCTTGGCGGTTGATAATTATTCTGATAATTATTTCCAGGCCTTTGGTTTATGTATGAAATATTCTCTCTTTGTTCCATTGTTAATTCAATACTGAGACAATCTTTTGTCAAATGTGGTCCTCCACACTGCTCACAACTAATTCGTATTGAGTGAATATCCTTAGTCATCTTTTCCATTCGTCTCTCCACAGCATCTATCTTTGCGGAAATGGAATCTAAGTCATGGCTAGAATCGGCTCTAGCAGCTTTAGATGATCTAATGATGTCTTTTTCTTGGTGCCACTCATGTGAGTGGGAAGCAGTGTTATCAATAATTTTGTAAGCATCAGTTTCGGTTTTCTTCATAATAGAACCACCAGCTGCTATATCTATGTCTTTTCTTGTAGTGATGTCGCATCCTTGGTAGAATATTTGTACTATTTGACAGGTGTCTAAACCATGTTGCGGACATCCTCTTAATAACTTTCCATATCTTGTCCATGCCTCATATAGAGTTTCATTTGGTTTCTGTGTGAACGTAACAATTTCTGCTTGAAGTCTTACGGCTTTAGATGCAGGAAAGAATTGTTTAAGAAATTTTTCAACTAACACGTCCCATGTATCGATCGCCCCTTCAGGTAACGATTCTAACCAATCTTTGGCTTCTCCCTTTAAAGTCCAGGGAAATAACATGAGATATATCTGTTCATCCTCCACTTCTCGGATTTTAAATAGTGTGCAGATCCTATTAAAGGTACGTAGATGTTCATTTGGATCTTCCTTCGGCGCACCACTAAATTGGCATTGATTAGTCACCATGTGTAGAATTTGTCCTTTGATTTCATAATCTGGCGCATTAATGTCTGGATGAGTAATTGCGTGACCTTGGCCAGTGCGTTTAGCTCTCATTCGGTCTTCCATACTTAAAGGTTCCAGATTCTCCATAATTGAATTTGTTGAATCGGTATCACTAGATGATTCTGATTTAATGGTTCGTTCCTCAACAATCTCTGTTTGAATGATTGGTGGCTCCGGAGGAAAGTTTAGTGGTTCAGGATTTACGAACCGTTCCTGAATATTCTCCGGATTCTCAATTGTGAGGTCGGGTTCAAAAAATGGATTATCGGAAATTTGAACTGAAGTACTTGGTCTACTGGATGACGATTCTAAAGAAAAATTAACGGCGGTTATATTTGCTAAATGTCTTGATCTAGTTACAGGTGGTGAACGTACAAAAGGTGGTGAACGTCTTGCTCGGTGCATTCACTGAATATCCTATTAGTTTTAAAAAGGAAAGAAAAATTATAATAAGTTATCCAACCAATAGACTTTTCTGATTTTGCCCACGTTTCGAATAGCCAAAAGATGCAGCAGAGGGGCAGGATTCGTTTGGTCTCAATATAATTGAGGACTGTTTGGCTCCAATAACCCGGTCCACGTACAAATCCAACTATTACTACGAACCAGAAAATTTTGATGTCTATTAATTTAACCACTTAAAATAAATTTTCGTAATTTTAAGAAATTTAGATAAGAAGTAGAATAAAAATCTATGTCCTAAAACTAGAATAAAGAGAAATAAGAAAGAAAAAGAGTTCGTCGGAAAAAAGGTTGAAAAAGAAAAATGGTTGAAAAATAAAAGGTGACGAAAAAAATAAAAGAAACTTATAAAAACTTAAAAATACTTGACTAACCTAACCTTATTACTACAACTAACTTAAAATTATAATCGCAAATTGAAATTACTAATTGGAATGATAATTGATACATAGGTAAAAGGTGTCTAAAAATATTAAAGCTTACAGGAAAAACTAAATCTCAAATGGAAATAACTTAAAAAGAAACTAAAACTTAAAAAGGCGTCGCAAAATTCTAAAGCACCTAAATCTTAGTCTAAAGAAAAAGCACTTAAGAAATTCTACGGCAAAGCCTAAAAATCTATGAGTAAAAATAACTATAGCAAAAACTAAGTTTAAAATTAAATATGAGCTAAAAATACAAATATTACGCTAAAACGATTAAAAAGGGACAAAATATAAAAATATACAAAAAGTTGTAAAAAGTACAATTTTTATAAAAATATTATTTTTATATTATTTATTTATTAAAACTATTAATTTTACAATTTAATTAAACTAATTTAACTAAAATATATAAATTAAATAAAAAGTAAAAGTAATTATAATAATAATAATTAGTTAGGGTTATAATAATAATAATTAATAATTAACCGTAATTAATGCTGAATTAGGGTTTTGTCGCTTGTCAGAAAGTCTCCGCGACTTGCGGTATTTAATGCTTCAAACCCCGCGAGTCGCGGGGTTCCAGTTTTCAACTCTGGATCAGTTTGAAATTTTACGCGTTTTTTTTTTTTTATTTTCTGTTTTCTGTTTTTAAATAAATAAAAGATTTTTAAATAAAACTTATATTTTTATAAACTAAAATAAAAATAAAGAAGCTTATAAAACTTAAATATTTAATAAAATCTTAAAAATACTTATATTTTTGTTTTTCTTTTTATATTTTTGAATAATTAAAACGTATTTTTACAAAAACGAATTTTAATAAAAGTTAACTAAAAATCTCTTTTTTTTTTTAATATTAGCGTTGCGCTTCCGGCATTTAGAAAGTTCCCCGGCAGCAGCGCCAAAAATACTTGATGTGTGCAGCGGGGTGTACGAAATAGTATTATTTTTGGTGCGAAATACTATTAAATATGCTACAATTTTACACAAGATATTTATTTATTTAGAGAATGGATATACTTAAACCTTGCTACAACACTTATAGGCAGTGTACCTAATCGTACAGTAGCGTAGTTTTTAGTAAGTCCGGTTCGTTCCACAGGGAATCTTTTTTTTAAACAAAGCTCAACGCTATATTAGTTTACTTTTATAAAAATACAAATATATATATAAGTAATATTATTATTATAAAGGGGGGTTTTTACCGTTTAATGACCGGTTTGTCGATTTTAAAACTTTAGTCGCAGTTAAAACCAAATATAAAATATTAAATAAATAAAAGACTTAATTTAAAGCGTGAAGTAAATAACGATAAATGAAATTGCGAATAATAAAAGTGCGATAAAATAGACTTGCGATAATTAAAAAGTACGATAATTAAAAGTGCGACAATAATAATAAAAATGCGATAATTAGAAGTGCAATTAAATATAAAATAAAGGAAATTAAATATGAAATAAAAGAATTATGCTTATTTAAACTTCCGTAATCATGATGTTTGACGTGTTGATTTTAGTTTTATGCCCATGGGTTAATTGTCCTTTGTCCTGGATTATTTAATATGTCCGTCTGGTTTTTGTCCATAACAGTCCATCAGTCATAAATATAAAGTGCGAGTGTCCTCATCAAATTATTCTTATACCCGAAGTTAAATATTCCAACTAATTGGGGATTCGAATTGTAACAAGGTTTTAATACTTTGTTTAATGAATACACCAGGTTATCGACTGCGTGTAAACCAAGGTTTTACTACTTTGTTAACAATTACACCAATTACCCTTGAATGTAATTTCACCCCTGTTTTAATTATTCTAGTGGCTATTAATCCATTCCCGTATCCGGTTAAATGAACGATTATTCGTACATATAAATACCCCGCCCATCGTGTCCGATCGAGTGTATATGGTAATTTATAGGGACGCCCAATTGTAAATCTTTATATTAACATTAACAAACTATCATTTAGTTAAACAAATATAAAGCCCATTAATAGCCCATAGTCTAATTTCCACAAGTGTCGTTCTTTTGTCCAAACCCCAATTATGGTACAAAGCCTAATTACCCAATTTTAGTAATTAGCCCAACATCATGATTACTTCGTTTTAAATAAGCATAATAATAACTTAGCTACGAGACATTAATGTAAAAAGGTTGAACATAACTTACAATGATTAAAAATAGCGTAGCGTTACACGGACAGAATTTCGACTTACACCCTTACAACATTTGCTAACATACCCTTATTATTAGAATTATAATTAAAATTAAAATATAAATTATAAATATATATATATGTTTTACGTATGATAAGAAGAAGAAAAAGATTATGATTTGAAATCAGAATTCGGTTGGCTTTATAGGCAGTTTTTCATTTTGGGGCTCCGCGACTCGCGGCCAATTTTGCCTTCAAACTCCGCGAGTCGCGGAGGTTACTTTTACAGCTCAGAGGAGTTTGGCTCTTTGTTTACCGACGGTTTATAATATATATATAATATATATATATAATTAATATAATTAATTATATATTATATTATATTTATATACATAGTTAACTTGTAATTTTTAGTCCGTTGCGTCGAGCGTTAAGAGTTGACTCTGGTCCCGGTTCCGGATTTTCGAACGTCCTTGCGTACAATTTAATATCTTGTACTTTGCGTTTTGAATCTTGTACTCTTGTAATTTCGAGACGTTTCTTATCAATAATTGGAACCTTTTTGATTGTCTTTTGTACTTTTGAGCTTTTTGGTCTTTTGCGTCTTCAATTCGTCGAATCTGTCTTTTGTCTTCACCTTTTATTATTTAAACGAATATCACTTGTAAATAGAACAATTGCAACTAAAAGCTTGTCTTTCTTGAGAAATAATGCTATGAAATATATGTTCGTTTTTAGCATTATCAGTATCTACAGTGCGTATGACATTGATGTTCGAGGTACAGTTTGTGATGTTGAGGTGTGGGATGCGGATGTTGTTGTTGGTGGTGGTAATGGTATCGTTGGTTTTGATGATGGTGGTGCTGTTGATTTCGGTGTTGCTGCTGGTGCTTGTAACCTTTGCACCATATTCTCTAAAGCCAATACTCGAGCGCGAAGCTCGCTGACTTCTTCTATTACACCGGGATGATCGGTGGTTTGAACTAGCGGGTGAATAAGGTCTAGAATTTGAGATAATATATAATCGTGATGAGACACACTGGAAATGAGAGAGAAAATGGTGTCTCGGACAGGTTCGTCGGCAAGTGCTTCAGGTTCTTCGCCAAGAGGGCAATGTGGTGGATGGAAGGGATCGCCTTCTTCTTGTCTCCAATGATTAAGTAGGCTACAAACCCATCCCCAATTCATCCAGAATAGATGATGGTTGATTGGTTGATCCATTTTGGTCACACTGCTTTCGGAGCTTGAGTGAAACTCTGTGATGACCCGGAAATTTCTGACCAAATTTAAACTTAATCTTTGTATGATTAAATGTTTCCGACCCGATAAGCAAAGTCTGTAATGTTAAGTCACAAAAGTTTTGGAACTATATTCATATAATCAATTATTCTTTGATTATTCTCTATGATTCATGAACAATATATATATAACTTAATGTATATATATATATGATTTCAAGTTATTTAGTAAACGATATTAACATTCGATTGTTATTCGATTAATATTTAGATAAGTTAACTAAAACATTTAAGATAAACCATTAAAACACAAATTTGCTACAGTATTTTCGAATTGCTACAGTACCCGAAAAGCTACAGTGTTTTTGAAAATCACTATTTGCTACAGTAAAACAAAATGAAAATGTATATATATATATATATATATATATATATATATATATTAACAAATAACGAGACGATGATTTATCGAAGTAAATGACCAAAACTCTCAAGTGTATAAGTTACAATTCTAGTGATATAATTTAGGGATAATTTAAGGCTATATTTTGACAAAGGTACGTGTCCCAAAATGTAAATTACAAGTTTTCTCAGCGTACGAAGGGACGTTCGAAAAACCGAAACCGGTACATAAGTCGAGTGACGACGTACGACTTATCGGAGCAAAATTACAAGTCAACTATGCACGTGAATTTAATATAATATATAATTAATTATTTAAATTATATATATTATATATATTATTAATAATTATGTCAACAAACAATGTGACAAACAACTTTTGAGCTAGACAGGGACCTCATGCGATCGCATGAGTTCCCCATACACTTCTCATGCGATCGCATGAGCTGAGATTGCAGGCCACATCTATAAATTTGATCGAATTCTTTCAGTTTGTGCACACTTTCTTCTTCTATCTATATTCCTCCGTATATATATATATATTTATTATTATTATTATTATTATTATTATTATTATTATTATTATTATTATTATTATTATTAAGATTAATATTATTATTAATCTTAATATTATTAGTAGTATTATTATTAATTAGTATTATACATAAAATACTACGACGAGGTCATGAGCGTGTCACTTTCAAAATGGGTTTTCAAGCGGGATAGAGCTAAGGAAAACATGGGTTATTATTAAGGAGGTTATGGGTATTGTTCGAGGGTTTTGCTCGTGAGTCAAACTAGTGTTTATCATCTCTGTTGCATCTACGTACTTTCCTACAATATTGAATCTCAATATTGATACGTAAGCACTCATATTTTATCTTTTATATATTAATTGTGTATCCATGTCTAGTGCTCGAGTATATATATTTATACATGCTTGTATGCTAAATTTTGTCGCTAAACAGTTTATAATGAATCACGAATTAAATACATATATTACTGGTAAAAAGTATATGATATGCATGTTTTTGGAAAGCTGGAGAAAAATCAATGACTTTTCATTTAGATATCGAATAGTTTTGATGAACGGATTAAAAGATATGATCAACTGAATTATGATTGACGATAATTGAAATTACTTTTGAATCTGCAATTAAGATTTAAACAACTTATTTACAAGATTGATAAAATGGATTTTTAAATATTACCAGCCGAGTAAATGAATCCTTTTATTAGGTACGTCTCGTTTGTTGAACTATTGTCAAAATTGACTTTTTGAAATAACATTGGATAACTTTTGTATGTCAATCTCGAGCATTAGGATTGTGATACACTATGACCTGACCTAGCTTGATAGACATTTATTGACCAACATATGTTCTCTAGGTTGAGATCTACGATTATTTGGTAACCCGAGTTTCGATCACATTTTGGTGAACGACTTTATATGTTGCTAAGGTGAGTTTCATTTGCTCCCTTTTTAATTACTTTTGCAATCTATATTTTTGGGCTGAGAATACATGCACTTTATTTTAAACGCAATGGATACAAGTACATACTAAATTCTACACTGAGTTTGAACCGAAAATCCTTTAGCTTTGGTAACTAGTAACTGCCAGTTATAAGAACTGGTGGGCGCGAGTAGTAGTATATGGATCCATAGGGCTTGATATCCCCGTCCGAGCTAGAGCGCTAGCCTTTTAACGGATGTATGCTATTTGAGAAGCGTACACGTTGGTTTGCTTGTATTATTAAGATGATTATATAAAGGGTATAAAATATATATACGTTAAGTTTAGTTACCAGGGTGCTCAATTTTGTAGAATATTTTGATAAACGTTTCTGGATGAAACAACTGAAATCTTGTGATCCACCTTTATATACAGATTATGGGAAACACTAAAACTATGAACTCACCAACCTTTGTGTTGACACTTGTTAGCATGTTTATTCTCAGGTTCCCTAGAAGTCTTCCGCTGTTTGCTTATATGTTAAACAAGCTATGTGCATGGAGTCTTACATGGCATATTTATCAAGGAAACATTGCATTCACCAAATCATCACCACGTATCTTATTTTGACTGCATTGTCATTGGAAGTACTATTGTAAACTATTATTTACGGTGATTATCTATATGTAGAAATCATCAGATATCGAAAACCTTTGATTTAAATATTCATTTATGATGTGCCTTTTCAAAAGAATGCAATGTTTACAAAACGTATCATATAGAGGTCAAATACCTCGTAATGAAATCGATGAATGACGTGTTCGTCCATATGGATTTGGAGCGATCATCACAGTTGGTATCAGGGCATTGGTCCTAGCGAACCAGGTCTTGCATGAGTGTGTCTAACTGATAGTTGTTAGGATGCATTAGTAAGTCTGGACTTCGACCATGTCTGCATGTCAAAAGTTTTGCTTATCATTTTATTTGTCGGAAATTACCTGCTTATCATTCCTAGTCTAGACACGTTTTACTGCATTGAATGCATGAATAGTGTATAGACAAAATTCATATCTTAGCGTATCTGTTACTGTAAACTTTTCCTGACATCTTCCGAAAATTTCTCCGTGATTTATGGAATTTGGTATTATATATACATATGTAAATTATGTATTGAAGAATACCAAACTAAATTCTATAATCTAATTCAAATCAAAAATCATCTCCCTAATTATACAAGATGGATCCCGTATCTAGTTCAAATTCCTTAAACTCCAACAGCTATTCCGATATGGATATTCACCTGAATTCCGAAGACAGTGTAATAGGAATGGATCAACCAATCAGCCATCACCTATTTTGGATGAATTGGGGATGGGTTCGTATCCTACTTAATTATTGGAGACAAGAACAAGGCGATCCCTTCCATCCACCACATTGCCCTCTTGTCGAAGAACCTAAAGCACTTACCGGCGAACCTGTTCGAGACACCATTTTCTCTCTCATTTCCAGAGTATCTCGTCACGATAATATACTATCTCAAATTCTGGATCTTATTCATCTGCTCGTCCGAACCGCCAATCATCCCAGTGTAGTAGAAGAAGTCAACGAGCTTCACACTCGGGTAGTGGCTTTGGAGAATATGGTGCAAAGGTTACAAGCACTAGCAGCATCACCGGCATCAACAGTACCACCGAAAACAACACCAACAGTACCATTACCACCACCAACAACATCCGCATCACAAACCTCAACTTCACAATCTATTCCACGAGCATCAACGTCATACGCACAGTAGTTACCAAGAAATACCAGCAACAATAACCGATGAAGTATTAACTCATTTCCCCTGAAGAAATTTTATGTATATTTAATATATATGAATTTTGAAATCAAAATAAATCTTTTCGTACTAAGCTATTACGTGTGAATCTTAACTGGTAGGTACTACTCGGTTAGTTCATATTACTAATATGCAATGATGTACATCCTTCCTTAACAACTTAACAATTGTTAACTATAATCTCTGTTTCAACTTAATGAATTCCATTTCATAATAAACCAAGTGTATTATTCAATTACATAATTGATTTTACATTTTCATTTTCGATATACTCGAAACTTTCCAAAAAACATCATTTTTACCTTGCAAAGTTAGCAAGAGTTCCATGAGCACCAACATCCTTCACCAAGGAATATCAATAAGAATAAATAATGAAGTGTTAATTTCATTAGTGAAAAACTCCGCAAAGATTATGTAATCTTTAATGTTTTAGAGATTAATCATTTCTAAGTCAAGCCGAAAATCAAATGAGCTTAATATGATATTAACTCATTAAATCCGTATTACATCTGAAGAAATATACATACATATATTTTCATAAAGACTGTAATGAAAATTCTTTTGTACAAAATATTACTTGTGAAATCTTTAACGGGTAGGTAAATCCCGGGAAATATATAAGTTCACAATTAATATGTTATACTGTTCATTCTTCAACTTTGATTAAAAAAATTTTTATTAACTATGCTCACATCGATATACAATCATTTCCATACAAATTCAATTACATATTCTGATATTGATGGATCAGAATCTAAGTCAAGATTTAACAAGTGATATCATTCTTAGATCTCTACATCTTTCAAAGCTATACTTTGACTTCAAAAATGTGAAAGTTCCTTTAGCATTGTTATTACTGAAAATAATATTGCAATCCTTTTTCAAAGTATTCAGTTTTACCACACTTTCAACCAGTTAACTTCGACTTTTCAGATTAACCTTATTATAACCTTGACATATACGTTCTTGTTACTGGGAAACCTTTCATGTTCCACCACATTAGCAGTAAATTTACCAACAACTTTATTAATCCTTGACCTTTCGAAAAATCCTTATACTCATTGAAACCCTATCATATACTCATCCACATCTTGTAACAATAATTGCCATACCAACCACCGGGAATTAGCAATCAGTATTTTTAATCTCACAGCATTTTCTACGACAACAGTTATATATAGATAACATCTATCTTCTAGACTTACATACTTCGAATGTGAAGTTTCTGAAAAACATCCTAACTACGAACTAGTTCTCGAAATCTTGAAAAATGCTAATGAAGCAGTAAAAACTGTAAACGACCTTAACAGTAAAAAGTTTGATGATAAAGGATAGTGTGCTGGCAAAGCTCAGAAAAAGAAAAAGTTTGGAACTGGAAAATGGATTGAGCAAAGTATGAAAGAGACCGTGGATAAATCACAAGGACGAAACCTGTCTTCAAAGAATCCAAATGATTCAGTATCTGCTGAAGCCATTAACGAATACATTACTTTCGAATCTAAACCCTTACAGACAATATTCTTCATCATCCTCTGATATTAGAAATTCTAAGATATCATCGTATCTTTCATTATAAATATCCTCCATATTTCTGGAGATAATTCCATAATCATTCTTATCAGAAATCAATTTTCTCCTTATGATATATGTGTTACATCATAAAAGAAACTATTTTAGTTTCTAAATTCTGAAACCTTCGAGTTTAAAATATGAATATTTTTGAAGTGGTGTTGGGAGCTGAAGCATGAGTTAGTATAATATAATGACACTTGATCAACGTGATTATATTACAGTAAGTCATGCTGAGTTTCTAAATGGAACGTGATGATTCACAGATCATAACGTCATCATGTACTATGTCATACGACTCTTGTATTCTAGTTAATCTCTAAAATATCAAGAAAATATTTCTTGATGATTCTGTCTTTTCCAGGGTATTCTGGTAATTTAACAAATCAAGATCGTGCCATTACCATTTTCTTCTTAGAACATTAACAATGTTCATTCTGAAATTCATATCTGCGAATTCTGGACCATTACAAGCAATGCTTAGTCACAAGAAGAAGAAACGAAGGAACAAAACTCCGAAATAGAAATTGGAGTATAAATCGCAGCAAATAAAAGAAAACATTAACTAGGGATGACAATAATTATAGAAGACAGAAGCAGGAACTTTGAAATATAAGGGAGAATATAAAGCCCGATAACAACCCTGAAATTACAAACCGTGTATATCAATGTGTATAGCAATATAAAGACATGGAAGAATGAAAAATACTATAACCCCAAGGTAATAGTAGAAGAAAATAACTTCCTATGGTGGTAGATGAAAAAGAAGAATGACAGATATGAAAGTTAGGAATATATCAAGAATTAGAACTAGATGAAGTATTTTCACAATCTTTTGGAAGTATGAAATAAGAAAGAAGATTATAGGAGTGGTGAAAATAAATGAAACGGAAGAGGTTAATTTATAGCGAAATATCTGACATAGCAATCAAGGCAGATTACACATTTAATCAAAGGAAATCATAATTTCCTTAATTCCTGAAGAAGCAAATCCTATTTAAATTATGAAGATCTTCTATTCCTTAAATTTCGGAAATCAATCGTTACTACGTCAAAAGTTAAGACGAATCTTTATTCTTCATTTCACTCTATTACGATAACTTCTCTCATACGCTTTGAATAATCGAATTGTTTTATCCATATTATCCAACGGTGATAAAACTCTATTTATCAACTCATATACATCATGAAAACATTTTTATTGTTAGTCATGACGACCTCACTCAAATTAAGGGACGAAATTTCTTTAACGGGTAGGTACTGTGATGACCCTGAAATTTCTGACCAAATTTAAACTTAATCTTTGTATGATTAAACGTTTCCGACACGATAAGCAAAGTCTGTAATGTTAAGTCACGAAAGTTTTGGAACTATATTCATATAATCAATTATTCTTTGATTGTTCTCTATGATTCATGAACAATATATATATAACTTAATGTGTATATATATATATATATATATATATATATATATATATATATATATATATATATATATATATATATATATGATTTCAAGTTATTTAGTAAACGATATTAACATTCGATTATTGATTCGATAAATATTTTGATAAGTTAACTAAAACATTTAAGATAAACCAGTAAAACACTAATTTGCTATAGTATTTTCGAATTGCTACAGTACCCGAAAAGCTACAGTGTTTTCGAAAATCACTATTTGCTACATTAAAAAAACTTTGCTACAGTAACTTTGCTACAGTAAAATACTATTTCAAAATGAAAATGTATATATATATATATATATATATATATATATATATATATATATATATATATATATATATATATATTAACAAATAGCGAGACGATGATTTATCGAAGCAAATGACCAAAACACTCAAGTGTATAAGTTACAATTCTAGTGATATAATTTAGGGATAATTTAAGGCTATATTTTGACAAAGGTACGTGTCCCAAAATGTAAATTACAAGTTTTCTCAGCGTACGAAGGGACGTTCGAAAAACTGGAACCGGGACATAAGTCGAGTGACGACGTACGACTTATCGGAGCAAAATTACAAGTCAACTATGCACGTGAATTTAATATAATATATAATTAATTATTTAAATTATATATATTATATATATTATTAATAATTATGTCAACAAACAATGTGACAAACAACTTTTGAGCTGGACAGGGACCTCATGCGATCGCATGAGTTCCCCCTACACTTCTCATGTGATCGCATGAGCTGAGATTGAAGGCCACATCTATAAATTTGATCGAATTCTTTCAGTTTGTGCACACTTTCTTCTTCTATCTATATTCCTCTGTATATGTATATATTTATTATTATTATTATTATTATTATTATTATTATTATTATTATTATTATTATTATTATTATTATTAAGATTAATATTATTATTAATCTTAATATTATTAGTAGTATTATTATTAATTAGTATTATACATAAAATACTACGACGAGGTCATGAGCGTGTCACTTTCAAAATGGGTTTTCAAGCGGGATAGAGCTAAGGAAAATATGGGTTATTACTAAGGAGGTTATGGGTATTGTTCGAGGGTTTTGCTCGTGAGTCAAACTAGTGTTTATCATCTTTGTTGCGTCTACGTACGTTCCTACAATATTGAATCTCAATATTGATACGTAAGCACTCATATTTTATCTTTTATATATTAATTGTGTATCCATGTCTAGTGCTCGAGTATATATATTTATACATGCTTGTATGCTAAATTTCATCGCTAAATAGTTTATAATGAATCACGAATTAAATACATATATTACTGGTAAAAAGTATATGATATGCATGTTTTTGGAAAGCTGGCGAAAAATCAATGACTTTTCATTTAGATATCGAATAGTTTCGATGAACGGATTAAAAGATATGGTCAACTGAATTATGATTGACGATAATTGAAATTGCTTTTGAATCTGCAATTAAGATTTAAACAACTTGCTTACAAGATTGATAAAATGGATTTTTAAATATTACCGGCCGAGTAAATGAATCCTTATATAAGGTACGTCTCGTTTGTTGAACTATTGTCAAAATTGACTTTTTGAAACAACATTGGATAACTTTTGTATGTCAATCTCGAGCATTAGGATTGTGATACACTATGACCTGACCTAGCTTGATAGACATTTATTGACCAACATATATTCTCTAGGTTGAGATCTACGATTATTTGGTAATTCGAGTTTCGATCGCATTTTGCTGAACGACTTTATATGTTGCTAAGGTGAGTTTCATTTGCTCCCTTTTTAATTACTTTTGCAATCTATATTTTTGGGCTGAGAATACATGCACTTTATTTTAAACGCAATGGATACAAGTACATACTAAATTCTGCACTGAGTTTGAACCGAAAATCCCTTAGCTTTGGTAACTAGTAACTGACAGTTATAAGAACTGGTGGGCGCGAGTAGTAGTATATGGATCCATAGGGCTTGATATCCCCGTCCGAGCTAGAGCGCTAGCCTTTTAACGGACGTATGCTATTTGAGAAGCGTACACATTGGTTTGCGTGTATTATTAAGATGATTATACAAAGGGTATAAAATATATATACGTTAAGTTTAGTTACCAGGGTGCTCAATTTTGTAGAATATTTTGATAAACGTTTCTGGATGAAACAACTAAAATCTTGTGATCCACCTTTATATACAGATTATGCGAAACACTAAAACTATGAACTCACAAACCTTTGTGTTGACACTTGTTAGCATGTTTATTCTCAGGTTCCCTAGAAGTCTTCCGCTGTTTGCTTATATGTTAGACAAGCTATGTGCATGGAGTCTTACATGGCATATTTATCAAGGAAACGTTGCATTTACCAAATCATCACAATGTATCTTATTTTGACTGCATTATCAATGGAAGTACTATTGTAAACTATTATTTACGGTGATTGTCTATATGTAGAAATCATTAGATGTCGAAAACCTTTGATTTAAATATTCATTTATGGTGTGCCTTTTCAAAAGAATGCAATGTTTACAAAACATATCATGTAGAGGTCAAATACCTCGCAATGAAATCGATGAATGACGTGTTCGTCCATATAGATTTGGAGCGATCGTCACAAACTCCATATCGGAATCCGAGGGACTTGAACTAGTGGCGAATTTCATTTTGTACGATTGAACGAAGGATTTTTCAATATGAAATTATTTCTGGCTATCGGATGGTATTCTAATTACATAGAATATCTTTATATATATTGAACAAAAGATTTCGTAGATTACGGAGGGATTTAAGGAATATGCCAGGCAAAGTTTACAGTAACAGATACGCTAAGATATGAATTAGCAGATACGCTAAGATATGAATTTTGTCTAAAAACTATTCATGCAATCAATGCAGTAAGATGTGTCTAGACTAAGAATGATAAGCAGGTAATTTTCGACAGAAAATGATATGCAAAACTTTTGACATGCAGCTAAGGTCGAAGTCCAGACTCACTAATGCATCCTAACGACTATCAGTTAGACACACTAATGCAGACCTGGTTCGCTAAGACCACCGCTCTGATACCACATGTGAAGATCCGTCCTAATCTATAAGGATGAATACAATAACATATGATTACATTACGAGGTATTTGATCTCTAAATGATACATTTTACAAACATTTCATTCGTTTTTAATAGACAAACTTTCATTACATCGAAAGTTATCCGACATGCATACCATTTCATAATATATTAAACTATCAATGATTTAATAATAATCTTGTTGAACTCAACGACTCGAATGCAACGTCTTTTGAAATATGTCATGAATGACTCAAAGTAATATCTTTAAAATGAGCAAATGCATAGCGGAAGACTTCTTTAATACCTGAGAATAAACATGCTTAAAAGTGTCAACCAAAAGGTTGGTGAGTTCATTGGTTTATCATAAATAATCATTTCATAATTATAATAGACCACAAGATTTCATTTTTTTTATAATATGCCGGTCTGCTCACGGCTAAAAATCATTCATATGAAGAATACCGGATGGGAATACAGAAAGTGCAAAACAATGTCACCGACGGTAGCTAATGCAAAAATGCAAAACAATCTCACCGTTGGTAGCTAATACAACCAAGATGCAAAACAATCTCACCAATGGTAGCTAATGCAACGTGCAATGCAAAACAATCTCACCGATGGTAGCAAATGCAATCTTTATGGAAATCGAACCATTTATCAAGATGCAAAACAATCTCACCAACGGTAGCTAATGCAAAAATGCAAAATAATCTCACCGATGTTAGCTAATGCAATCTTTATAGAAATCGAACCATTTATCAAGATGCAAAACAATCTCACCAATGGTAGCTAATGCAAAAATGCAAAATTAATCTCACCGATGGTAGCTAATGCAATCTTTATAGAAATCGAACCATTTAATCCAGATAATTGTTTCATAAAATGTAGTTCATGTACTTGTGTCTATTTTGTCAAACATTTATAAAACAGCGCATGTATTCTCAGTCCCAAAAATATATATTGCAAAAACATATTAAAGGGGAGTAATGAAACTCACGCAAAATCAGTTTTAGTATTTGTATTCATTTCTTAAAACAGTTATAAAACAGCGCATGTATTCTCAGCCCAAAAATGTAAATTGCAAAGCAATTAAAAAGGGAGAAAATAAAACTCACAATACTGTATTTCGTAGCATTAATGAAAATGACGGCACTGAACTAGTGTAGGGTTGGCCTCGGATTCACTAATCTAAATTAAGTATATATATATATATATATATATATATATATATATATATATATATATATATATATATATATATATTGGTCAATATCTGTCTAACAATTTAGGTCAAGTCATAGTGTATCACAATCCTAATGCTCGAGATCGATATGCAAAAGTCAACAAAAGTTAATTTGACTCAAAATGATTTACAAGATCCATACATGTTTAATATGAAACTTAAATAGTCATTTTATATATTTAAATATATTTATCAGATTTTATTAGAGTAGATCTTTTGTTAATAAATAATAATTTATATTAAAATTTATATTAAAATTTATATATGATAAGAATATACTTTTATATATCTTAAGTAATATAATTTAATAAATTCACTTAATATTATAAAAATATTGTAGTATGTATTATTAATGTAATTATATTACGTGTGGTAAAAACATCTTTGTACCGCATATTTATTTGATAAAATAATATTGATAATAATAATAATAAGTAAAAGTTGTATTATTTTGTAATAATAATAATATTTATAATAATTATATTCAAAATGATAATTTTTAATAATAATAATAATAATACTAAAATGATAATAATAATGATATTTTATACTAACAATAATATTCTTATTAAAAATGATAATTTTAATAAAAATGATAGTTTTAATATTAATGATACTTTTAATAATAATAATAATGATAATGATAAAAATAATGAAAACGATATTTTTATCTAAATCAATATCTTACAATACTTTAATTTCATCATGATATTTATACTCATTATTTCCTAATCAATTTGTTTAATAGCTTTTAGTCATCTTTTATATCGCATTCAAAATAATGATAACAATAGTAATTATATTAATTAGGTGATACTAATATTAGTTTTACTGATAGTGATACTAATAATAATAAATATTATGATAATATTAATGATCATACACATAATAATAATAATAATAATAATAATAATAATAATAATAATAATAATAATAATAATAATAATAATAATAATAATAATAATAATAATAATAATAATAATAATAATAATAATATTAATAATAATATTAATAATAACTTTAACGATAATAACGACAGTAATAATAATAACAATAACAATTTTTAATGGTAATGCATTTATTAATAACGAATATGATAATAATAATAATAATTATTATTAGATAATAATAATAACGATGATAATAACGATGATAGTAATAATAATAATAATAATAATAATAATTTTAATAACAATACTAAAATTCAGTTGGCCGTATCTTTTAATCCGTTCATCGAAACACTACGTTTCCTAAATGAAAAGTTATTAATTTTTTGACAGCTTTCCAACGACATGCATATCATATACCTTATCTCAGTAGCATATGTATTAAATTCATGATTTATCATAAACTATTTAACGACGAAATTAAACATACAAGCATGCATAATCATATATACTCGAGCACTAGTCAGGGATACACTATTAATATATAAAAGTTCAGTTATGAGTGCTCACGTATCAATATTGAGATTCAATATTGTAGGAAAGTACGTAGACGCAACGGAGATGATAAACACTAGATTTGTGTAATGACCCGGAATTTTCTGACCAAATTATACTTATGAGATTAATATTTACATAAATTAAACCATACCAACATGATAAGCAATCCAAATTGTTGAGATTTGTGTTTTTGAAAAGAGTTTTACACAACGTTTGACCGTTCAATATGACCGATGATATCACGAACTATATAACATACGATAATTATACGTTTGTGTATATATATGTATTTATATATATTTAACATGATCTAAGGATGGTTTAACATCTCATTGTGTACTAATGACAATGAGTTATAAGTATATTTTGAAACTACTAACTTAAGTTTTCAAAACGATAACTATACGTAACATTCTTTGATATATATACTTATAATATATAATGCTTATACACGTATCGTATATATAAATATTTAATCACTTTTTAAGGACTTAAATACATAAAACAATATAAGTATATTCACAAAAGATATCTATATTTGAATTCTCGTTCCGTTTCCTCAAGATTTCTATACGTATATCTAGGGTATATGTACCCATATCATACCCAACTTCTATACGTATTTACTATTGGTATATACACATCAAATCAACATCCTAATCAACATTATTACTGCCCTAGATATGAGGTAACTAGGATTTGTCAAGTAGTATGAATTATTAGTAAGAAAACAAAATTAGGTATCCTTTTCTTTCTTTATAAACTAAAAACGTTTTTATAAATGAACACCATTTCTTCACTCCATTTTCTCATACCTACACCCTCATTTCTCTCTCAAAATACTCCTAACTTCATACTTGATCATCTCCAAGCATTTTTCCCATCATTTAGCTTCAATTACATGCCTTAAACACCATAAGAAAACTCTTTCAAGAACATATCAAAATAACCACCCATTTGAAGAAGTTTACTTCCAACCTTTTGATCTAACTCCACCACTCTTTGATTCCAAGATTATTTCTTATCTTTTGTAGTAACTTTGTCCAAGTAACTTGAGGTAGTAACCTTGTTCATAATCTTATTTAATTCATATTCATATAGCTATCTTAGTTTGTGGTATAAAATTTTAACAACAAGAACATAGTTTGAATGATTTCAAACTTGTTCGCAAACTAAATAGATCCTTCTAACTTGACTTTTAAAACACTTCAAGACCTGTAATATATCATAATGATATGCTAACCTAACAAGATATAACTTGGTTTTACAAAGAACATCTTAAAAACTGAATCTACGTCGTCGGAGTGCAACCGGGGGCTGTTTTGGGTTGGATAACTAAAAACCATCTTGAACTTTGAATTGGAAGTTCATGTTCTGGGAAAATGATATTTCTTTTGAATATGTTAACACATAAAAATTTCATGGTTTAACTCAAAGTGTAAGTATTTTTAGAAAAATGATCATTAAATGTTGTTTTTATGATGGAAAATGATCACTTTCATAAGTTTCACCAAAGTTTGACCTATAACCTATGATTTCGAATACAAACTAAGGTATTTTCAGTTCATATTCTTAAAATTTGACTCGATCCAAGGAAGTGGCAAGTTGAACCAACAAAAACGGAGTTGTAATGAAGAAACTACGACTAAAACAAGATTGGGTATCCGAAGCTAGTTTAGCTACGAAAATATTTGGAGAAAAAGTAAATTAATCATATCTTTTCTAATTAATATGATATTTTATATATAATTACTTATGATTTGATTTTATATATTTCAGGACCACCCGTAAACAACACGGGAAGATTAATCATAAGACCTCATGATTGTACGCAACACGTCATTTGACAACACGATACTTTATGTACGCAACACGTCATTTGACAACATGGTACCATGGGTCGAGATTAATTCTGATCAATACGAATACGATGGGGTCTTTATTTATTTTATTTAAGCAACTAATTGTGAACCACTAACATCGGACTGCTAACTACGGACTAAGAAAATATTAAAAGTATTAATAGTGTATATATATGTAACGATTACTTAAAAAAGAAAATATGTTGATATATTATATATATGGTTAGGTTCGTGATATCTATCAGAGACCAAGTCGAATTAAATACCTTCAAGGAAAAAGTGAGTTTCATTTGCTCCCTTTTATATATATTTTTGGGACTGAGAATACATGCGCTGTTTTTATAAATGTTTTACGAAATAGGCACAAGTACTAAAACTAATTCTACGTGGGTTTAAACCAGAAATATACCCTTAGCTTGGTAACATTAAACTACTTGTCTATGTACGGTAGGCGCGAATCCTAAAGGTAGATCTATTGGGCCTGACAAACCCCATCCTGACTATGGGATGCTTTAGTACTTCGAGGTTATTTTAAACACACCTGATCTGGTGTACCTCAGAGGGTAAAACATGAACGTTAAGGCTTGTTACCGGGTGCCTACAACTTATAGAATACTTTTATACACTTACGAGTGTACATATATTTATAAACGGAAATCTTGTGGTCTATTAATATATTGAAATGATTGTTATGATAAACCTATGAACTCACCAACCTTTTGGTTGACACTTTAAAGCATGTTTATTCTCAGGTATTAAAGAAATCTTCCGCTGTGCATTAGCTCACTTTAAGGATATTACTTGGAGTCATTCATGGCATATTTTGAAAGACGTTGCATTCGAGTCATTGAGTTCATCAAGATTATTATTAAGTCAATTATAGTTGGATATATTATGAAATGGTGTGCATACCGTCAATTTTCTTTGTAAAGAAAGTTTGTCTTTTAAAAACGAATGCAATGTTTGTAAAATGTATCATATAGAGGTCAAATACCTCGCGATGTAATCAATTATTGTGAATCGTTTATAATGTATATGAACGGGTCCTTTCAGTTGGTATCAGAGCGGTGGTCATAGCGAACCAGGTCTTGCATTAGTGTGTCTAACTAGTAGTTGTTAGGATGCATTAATGAGTCTGGACTTCGACCGTGTCTACATGTCAAAAGTTTTGCTTATCATTTCTAGTCGGAAATCATCTGCTTATCATCCTTAGGAAATTACCTGCTTATCATTCATAAGTCTAGACACGTTTTACTGCATTTACTGCATTGATAGTGTATAGACGAATTCTTATCTTAGCATATCTGTTATTGCGAACTTTGACTGATATCTTTTCAAAGATTCTCCGTAATTTACGGGATTTTGGTATTATATATACATATGTAAATTATGTATTGAAGAGTACCAAATCTAACTCCTATATCTATTCCATACTAAAAATTCATTTTCCCCATTATACAAGATGGATTCCGCATCTAGTTCGAATTCTTCAGATTCCGACAGTTATGCCGATATGGATTTCCATTCGGGCTCCGAAAGTAGCGTCACCGGAATGGATCAACCAATTTCCCATCATCTATTCTGGATGAATTGGGGATGGGTTCGTAATATACTAAATCACTGGAGACAAGAAGAAGGTGATCCATTCCATCCACCAAATTGCCCTCTTGGCGATGAACCTGAAGCACTTACCGGCGAACCTATTCGAAACACCATTTTCTCTCTCATTTCTAGAGTATCTCATCACGATTATATACTATCCCATATTACAAATCTTGTTCATTCGCTCGCTCCAACCGCCAATCATCCCGGTGTACTAGCAGAAGTTAACGAACTTCGCGCTCGCGTGACGGCTTTGGAGAACATGGTGCGAAGGTTGCAAACACCAGCAGCAGCACCAGCAGCATAATCGGAACCACCATCAATAACATCAACAATACCATCATCACCACTAACAAACAACATCCGCATCACACGTCTCGACATCATAATCAGTCCCACAAACATCAACATCATACGCACCATAGATACCAAGGAGTACCAACAATAATGAACGATGAAGTATTGATCCATAACTTCATTGATGTTCTGCGAAGAATATGTGGTTTCAAAAAGTTTTAGAGATTTCATATTCTAGCTCAAACCGAAAAGCAAATGAGATTAATATCATATTAACTCATTAAATTCATGATTTCATCTGAAGAAAATATATATGTATATATGTTTTCATAAAGATTGTAATTTAAAGTTCTTTTGTACAAAATATTAATGGTGAAATTTTTTTTTAACGGGTAGGTAATACCCGAGGAATAATTAGATTTCATCTTAATAAGTTACATTGTACATTCGTCGAAGCTGATTCAACAGTCATTTACTATCCTACTTACAACCACCGATATATGTATCCGTTCACCACAGAAAAACCATTTTCATTCAATTTCATATTTGGATTTTGACTTCCCAGAATCCAACAAGTGGCAAATGAAGAAAACATATGACAAAATAAAATCTGTTCGAAACAAACAAATTAACTATGAAAATTTTTGTTAAGAATCCACGCTAACTGTTCCAGCTAACTGTTCCTAGCTAACTGATTACATTTTATTTATCGCAGTTTATTTATCGCAATTTAATTATCGTACTTTTATCGTCATTTAATTTCTGTAATTATTTTACGCACTTTAAATATCGGGACACGTATACAATGTTTTGACATATCATATCGACGCATCTATATATATTATTTGGAATCACCATAGACACTCTATATGCAGTAATGATCGAGTTCTCTATACAGGGTTGAGGTTGATTCTACAATAATATATATAGTTTGAGTTGTGATCGAGTCTGAGACGTATACGGGTCACGATACGTATTAATTAATTCGTATATTATATATTAAACTATATATGAATTATTGGACTGTTACTGTGGACTATCGACTGTGGACTAATGACATTGGGCAATTAAAATGAATTAAAATATTGATTATAACATATGAAACTAAACATTTCTTCAAGATTTCCACTTGATTTCATCTTAAACCTCATTGTATCTCGACGATTACAATCAGCGTTCAAATCTATCATGATTCTTAAAAACACCTCAATCGAGAGGATAAACCAACCCTACTTCATCTACGGAAGAAAAGATTGATGCATATAGTTATGCACCTGAAAAATCCTCGGAAACTGAGTAAACGTTTGACACGTATCTGTTCTAGTTCCTTTGACATTGTTATTACCGAAGATCGTTTTGCAATCCCTTTCCAAAGTAGCTAATTTTGTCACAGCTCCAGCAAGTCAACTCCAAATTTTCATCCGAAACAACTTTATTATAACCGCGATATATATGCGTACTCTTTATTGTTACTGGGGAACCTTTTATATTCCACAATATTACCATCAGCGATTAATCATTCTAAAAACACAATTCTCCTGAAACTACCTCGGTTTGATAACCGATGACCCAGATCAGTTAACTTTGAAAATGCTGACGAAGCAGCATGTTGTAGATGATCTTAATGGCCAAAAGTTTGATGATAAAGAAAGGAGTGTTAGGAACGCTAGATAGAAAATTTAGTACCAAAAAGAGGATTATGCGAAACTATGAAGAAAGCCTTGGACAAATCATAAAGAATAAGTTTGCCTTTAAAGAATCCAAATGATTCTGTGCCTGCTGAAATCGTTAGCAAACATCTTATTTCTCATTCTAAACCTTCACAGACAAATCTTCTTCATCATCCATTGATATTAGAAATTCTAAGATATTCTCGTATGTTCTATTATAAATATCCTCCATATTTCTGGCGATATTTTCACAACTATTCTTATCTGAGATCATTTATCTCTCCGTAATATCTGCAACATAAAAGAAACTGTGTTAGTTTCTAAATTCTGAAACCTTCGAGTTTAAAATATGAATGTTTTGAAGTAGTGTTGGGAACTGAAGCATGGATTAGTATAATATAATGACACTTGATCAACGTCATTATATTACAGTAAGTCATGCTGAGTTTCTAATGAAGCATGATGATTCACAGTACCGTCATCATGTGCCATTTACACGACTCTTACATTCTATCTAATCTCTAAACATATCAATAGAATATTTTTCTGGATGACTCGGTCTTCTCCAGGGTATTCTGGTAATTTAACAAATCAAAATCGTTCTATTACCATTTTCTTCTTAGAGCATTAGCTATGTTCATTCTGAATTTCATATCTACGAATTCCGGACCATTACTCGCTTGACTCGAAGTCGGGAAGAGAAAACGAAAGCATGAAGCTCCGAAAAATAATGAAGAATATAAACTCCGATAATAACCCCAAAATTATAAACCGTGTATATCGATGCAGATAGCAATATAGAGACACGGGAGAATTAGAAACACTATAAACACAAGAGTATAGTAGAAGTAAATAGATTCTTCTGGTGGTAGATGAAAAAGAAGAATGACAGATATAAAAGTTAGCAGTATATCAAAAATCAGGACTGGATGGAGCATATTGATGAATGCTTTAAAGTAAGAATCAAGGGAGAAAGAATAGAAGGTGTGTGTCGTGGTAAATAAGGAAACGAAGGGGTGAATTTATAGTGAAATATCCGACAGAGCAATCGAAACAAATTATTGCATATAATCAAAGAAGATCATGATTTCCTTAATCACCAAAGAACCAAATCTTGTTACGTAAGATTCTCTTTAAATCCCTTAAATCCTGGAAATCAATCATAACTACGTCATCGGTTAAGACGAATATATTTTACTCATCTCACTCTTTTACGATAGTCTCATTTATATTCTTTGCATAATCGAATCGTTTTATCTACATTACTCAATGATGATAAAACTCCATTATCACCTTATATTTGTCATGAAAACCTTCTTATTGTTATCCATAACAACCTCTATCAAATTTCGGGGACGAAATTTCTTTAACGGGTAGGTACTGTAATGACCCGGAATTTTCTGACCAAATTATACTTATGAGATTAATATTTACATAAATTAAACCATACCAACATGATAAGCAATCCAAATTGTTGAGATTTGTGTTTTTGAAAAGAGTTTTACACAACGTTTGACCGTTCAATATGACCGATGATATCACGAACTATATAACATACGATAATTATACGTTTGTGTATATATATGTATTTATATATATTTAACATGATCTAAGGATGGTTTAACATCTCATTGTGTACTAATGACAATGAGTTATAAGTATATTTTGAAACTACTAACTTAAGTTTTCAAAACGATAACTATACGTAACATTCTTTGATATATATACTTATAATATATAATGCTTATACACGTATCGTATATATAAATATTTAATCACTTTTTAAGGACTTAAATACATAAAACAATATAAGTATATTCACAAAAGATATCTATATTTGAATTCTCGTTCCGTTTCCTCAAGATTTCTATACGTATATCTAGGGTATATGTACCCATATCATACCCAACTTCTATACGTATTTACTATTGGTATATACACATCAAATCAACATCCTAATCAACATTATTACTGCCCTAGATATGAGGTAACTAGGATTTGTCAAGTAGTATGAATTATTAGTAAGAAAACAAAATTAGGTATCCTTTTCTTTCTTTATAAACTAAAAACGTTTTTATAAATGAACACCATTTCTTCACTCCATTTTCTCATACCTACACCCTCATTTCTCTCTCAAAATACTCCTAACTTCATACTTGATCATCTCCAAGCATTTTTCCCATCATTTAGCTTCAATTACATGCCTTAAACACCATAAGAAAACTCTTTCAAGAACATATCAAAATAACCACCCATTTGAAGAAGTTTACTTCCAACCTTTTGATCTAACTCCACCACTCTTTGATTCCAAGATTATTTCTTATCTTTTGCAGTAACTTTGTCCAAGTAACTTGAGGTAGTAACCTTGTTCATAATCTTATTCAATTCATATTCATATAGCTATCTTAGTTTGTGGTATAAAATTTTAACAACAAGAACATAGTTTGAATGATTTCAAACTTGTTCGCAAACTAAATAGATCCTTCTAACTTGACTTTTAAAACACTTCAAGACCTGTAATATATCATAATGATATGCTAACCTAACAAGATATAACTTGGTTTTACAAAGAACATCTTAAAAACTGAATCTACGTCGTCGGAGTGCAACCGGGGGCTGTTTTGGGTTGGATAACTAAAAACAATCTTGAACTTTGAATTGGAAGTTCATGTTCTGGAAAAATGATATTTCTTTTGAATATGTTAACACATAAAAATTTCATGGTTTAACTCAAAGTGTAAGTATTTTTAGAAAAATGATCATTAAATGTTGTTTTTATGATGGAAAATGATCACTTTCATAAGTTTCACCAAAGTTTGACCTATAACCTATGATTTCGAATACAAACTAAGGTATTTTCAGTTCATATTCTTAAAATTTGACTCGATCCAAGGAAGTGGCAAGTTGAACCAACAAAAACGGAGTTGTAATGAAGAAACTACGACTAAAACAAGATTGGGTATCCGAAGCTAGTTTAGCTACGAAAATATTTGGAGAAAAAGTAAATTAATCATATCTTTTCTAATTAATATGATATTTTATATATAATTACTTATGATTTGATTTTATATATTTCAGGACCACCCGTAAACAACACGAGAAGATTAATCATAAGATCTCATGATTGTACGCAACACGTCATTTGACAACACGATACTTTATGTACGCAACACGTCATTTGACAACATGGTACCATGGGTCGAGATTAATTCTGATCAATACGAATACGATGGGGTCTTTATTTATTTTATTTAAGCAACTAATTGTGAACCACTAACATCGGACTGCTAACTACGGACTAAGAAAATATTAAAAGTATTAATAGTGTATATATATGTAACGATTACTTAAAAAAGAAAATATGTTGATATATTATATATATGGTTAGGTTCGTGATATCTATCGGAGACCAAGTCGAATTAAATACCTTCAAGGAAAAAGTGAGTTTCATTTGCTCCCTTTTATATATATTTTTGGGACTGAGAATACATGCGCTGTTTTTATAAATGTTTTACGAAATAGGCACAAGTACTAAAACTAATTCTATGTGGGTTTAAACCAGAAATATACCCTTAGCTTGGTAACATTAAACTACTTGTCTATGTACGGTAGGCGCGAATCCTAAAGGTAGATCTATTGGGCCTGACAAACCCCATCCTGACTATGGGATGCTTTAGTACTTCGAGGTTATTTTAAACACACCTGATCTGGTGTACCTCAGAGGGTAAAACATGAACGTTAAGGCTTGTTACCGGGTGCCTACAACTTATAGAATACTTTTATACACTTACGAGTGTACATATATTTATAAACGGAAATCTTGTGGTCTATTAATATATTGAAATGATTGTTATGATAAACCTATGAACTCACCAACCTTTTGGTTGACACTTTAAAGCATGTTTATTCTCAGGTATTAAAGAAATCTTCCGCTGTGCATTAGCTCACTTTAAGGATATTACTTGGAGTCATTCATGGCATATTTTGAAAGACGTTGCATTCGAGTCATTGAGTTCATCAAGATTATTATTAAGTCAATTATAGTTGGATATATTATGAAATGGTGTGCATACCGTCAATTTTCGTTGTAAAGAAAGTTTGTCTTTTAAAAACGAATGCAATGTTTGTAAAATGTATCATATAGAGGTCAAATACCTCGCGATGTAATCAATTATTGTGAATCGTTTATAATGTATATGAACGGGTCCTTTCAATTTGACTCACGAGCATACCCCGAATATTACCTATAACCTCCACAGCTATAACCCATAATTTCTTTAGCTCTATCCCACTCAAAAAACTCGTTTGAAATAACTTGCTCATGACCTCGTTGTTGTATTTTATGTATAATAATAATACTAATAATAATACTAATATAAAAAATAATAAGTTTAATATTAATAAACTTAATATATATATATATATATATATATATATATATATATATATATATATATATATATATATATGTATCCGCGGAGTAGTGTAAAGGAAAATGAATCAGAAAAACTGGAACGCTCACTTTATATAGCAATATCAGCCACCTAACCCCCCCTGCGATCGCATGGGGTTGAAGGGTTGGAGCCATGCGATCGCATGGGTTCAGTTTTCGTTTTGTTTGTTGTGCCGACGGTTTTAATTATATTTATATATATTTATATATAATCTAATTAGTTATATATATATATATATATATATATATATATATATATATATATATATATATATATATATATATATATATATATATATATATATATATATATATATATATATTATATTTATGTGCATAGTTAATTTGTAATTTTATTTCCGATGACTAGTACGTTGACGCTCGACTTATGTCATGGTTTCGGTTTTTCGAACGTTCTTTCATATGCTTAGAAAACTTGCACTTTACATTTCGTGACTCGTACCCTTGCCAAAATATAGAGTTAAATTATTAATAAACTATATTACCCGAAGTGTAATTTGAACGTTCGAGTGTTTTGGTCATTTGCTTCTTTAAATCAAAGACTCATTATTTATCAAAGTATATCTAATAATATTATTTTAAATCAAAACGTTTTATAACTAAATCATTATTATTGTACAATATATATATTTTCATTTCGAAATATAACTTTGAAATATTTATTTAATAATATAATATTTTAGTTTTTCAAAAATAATTATATTTCAAAATTCATTTAATAAAGTATCTTATAAAACATTTTGATAATAAAGTTCTTTCTAAGCTGAAAACGTTTTAGTATAAAATTAAATAAATATGATAACTTTTGTTTTCCAAAACTAATATATATTTAACAATCATTTTGTTAAAAAGTTAAAATAATGGAGATCGCTATATCATAAAATGTTTTTGAAAAGTAAGATCGTACATAATTCATAACAGGTTTTCAAGTTTTTAAATTACCGTTTGCTGGTGAAGTGTAAGATAAAGTCCAATGGTTAATATAAACGTAGGAAATCGTCTTAATGTAAAATGTCAAATGAATTTATCTAATCAACGAACCTTATCCTATTTATTTATTCTATATGATCAATCATTATGAAAGCTAAATAATTAACTTATCGAAAGACACGAGGAAAATATTGTAAAGTAAGTATTGAAGATCAAATAGGAATCTCCACTAACTTTTGTCTAACACTCGTTAATTGATACTTTGTTCTTACTTGTAAATCACTTTACCAATTATTCTGAATACCGTTAAAAAGGAAAGGTTTCCTAAATCAAAGTGGGCCTCTCAACAGAGACACGTAAATCATATCATAATGAATTTTGATAACTCAATCATTTGATATTATCTTATAATTCCCTCGACACAACTATGGGAATAAATACGTTACTGTAAAGTATTATACGTTTAATACTTGTTAACATTTTCAAGTTATAATATATATGTGCGTATATATATATATATATATATATATATATATATATATATATATATATATATATATATATATATATATATATATATATATATATATATATATATTTATATCCATTTATATATTGGTTCGTGAATCGTCGGAATTTGGTCGAGGTTAAATGATTACATGAATACAGTTTTAAAGTTTTCGAGACTCAACATTACAGATTTTGCTTATCGTATCGGAAACATATAAAGATTAAGTTTAAATTTGGTCGGAAATTTCTGTGTTGTCACAAATCACCGTACCACTTGTCACACAAACATACGTTCTTTACCGGGTTGTTTAGGGATGTTTTGGGGTTGCTTTCGAGACAATACGGGGCTGTTTCGGGGCTTAAATATAGCTGTTAAGGGGCTGATTTCGAGACTGCTTTGTGACACTTTCGCGGCTGAATTCAGGCTATTTTGGTTGGGGGTTTCAAGACACGGTTTTGACTCAATTTCCAAATACCAAAATATTATGATTCCTCAACTATTATACACAATTAGCAACCTCATTAGTACATCAAATATGAGGAAAATCATAACATAATATATAGATTAACAAACATAACAAATTTTCAAATAAGCATGTCATACGAATAATTTTTATACACCATTCGATACAAAGTTTTGAGAGGAAAGAATATACCGAAATGATCCTAGTACCACCTAGAATATCCGTACCTTATTCCAATAACAATAATTGCAAAGATGGAAGAACCACCAAAGAACGCGATCACCTAAACGAATCTAACATATACAAAAATATGATCACAAAACACATTCAAGAAGGGAGTATGTAATAACTTTTATTTTGTAGTATTATCATATGATTCTTATATATTTATTCTTATTATTACAAAGTTATTAGTTTGATTAAAACTCTATTATCTTGTATATTTAACCACACAAAAAATGTGATTGTTAACAAAGTTTTAACCTGATATTTATGTAGTTATATTTTAGAATTTTGAAGCTTATATTATGATGTATACTATTAAGAATGTAAAACAAAAGATGGAACACATTACCTTGGTACTTGAACACTAAAATACTCTTGTTTTTCACCCAAAATAAATCAAACACTTAGCAAAATGAGAAGTGATAAAATGCAGAATTTTGGACTAGAAAACGAGGGAAGAATGATAAAAAAAACTTAAGAAATTCTTATGTGAAGGTAACTTAAGTGTGGTGAAAAGTTTCATATTAAAGAGATCCTTAGTTTTAAAGTAAAGGTGATTAAATTTACAAGTAATGGGTGATAAAGACAAATTAGAAGTAAGTTATAATCATATGGTATTTCAAAGGTCATTTTATGAATGTAGACATGTATAAGATGCATGGTTAAATAATACAATGTATCTAGTTGTTTATAGTTTTGAACTTAAGATAAAAGAATTCAATGTTGAATGTTCTAGATTATAAAGTAACTTACTTGAAAGTACATGGTTTAAAAATTCAATAAATATGTGACAACATAATAATTATTTAACTTATGTTAACATTGTTGTTAAACAAACTTAGGAGATAATTAATAGTTATATTAAACTTAAGATATAAAGTAACTCTTTACTTATAGATGGTTATCTTTTTAAAACATATATTTTAGATACTATCAAATTTATAGTGTTAATTTTTTTTTTGGGGGTATTACAACTCTACCCACTTAAAAAAATTTCGTCCTCGAAATTGAAAAAAGTTAGGAAACAAAAACACACAGGATAGCAAACAGACAATGGTTTTGAGCGTAGGTTTTAATACAAATTATATTAGTCTATAAGGAGCATAATATTCTTTTTATTGGAACTTCTAAAGCTCGATTAGTGATTTGCTTCTATTATCTTTACTTTTCTAACTTACGGGGTAATACATATTAAGGGTCCATTATTAATATATATACGAAACATCACATACTTGAAACATAAGTAACTTATATATCAATTACAATCAGACTTAAACATCCTATCTATGAAAAGAAATACTCTTATATATTCTTATCGTTAACATATCTCAAGTAAATAAACAAATTAAATTTTCAAGATCACATAAGTAATAAATCTTAATTCAAGTAAAGTGACTATAACATATCATATTTCCTATCAAAATTCCATGATTGCCATAAGTTCATACATTACAACTTAATCACCATCATGCTGCAGACGTGATAATGATTAATTTGTATATATATATATTCTTATCGTTATCACTTCATACAATAATTCAGATTTTTCCACATATGTAACAAGCTGTATCATCTATAGCAAAGTTGGTGATTATAACAAATTATATATGATGCAAATTTAAGCAATAACTTATTAATTTCATTTTTTTATTCACATTTTTTCCTTCAATTTAGCATATAACATATTATTAGGAGTTAAAGACAACAAAAATTAAAACAGATAAATTCAAAAACAATGCAATAACAATTTATGCATATAATATCAATTAATCGTAACTATGTTTACTCCTAAAATTTACTAGATGTTGATCATTAATTTATTGCGCTAATTTTTCTTTATTTCAACAATGCATTTACTATCTAAATACATGAAATAAAAGACCAATTACATTTCTAATGATTTTAGCATATTATCGCATTATATAATATTAACATTAATAGTAATAGTATTAATAATGTGAGAGTTAATTGTACACTTATCAATTTCATGTATATCATCTTACAAATATCAATTGATAGGAATGAGAATATATAAAAAAAATCTATGATTAGATAGACAAATATGCTATAATTGTGACTAATTTATTCTTAATTAAGAACATCTACACTTACTATAACAATATATATATGTACGTGCAATTATTAGACATTATTTTCTCTATGGTTTAATAACCTGGCATACATTAATCAAGCTCGAACATATATATTCTTATAATTAATTTGACAAACATCTTACAATAGAATAAAAATATAGTCCTTATAATTGCCTCTTAAAATGAACATGTTTTTATCTTATAAATTTTAAGACTCATTAACGGTTTTATATACTTTACGAACGAAACTTATGAAACACTTAGAAACTCAAAATGAAAACTTGACACATACTAAGCCACATATCGCTTATTAGAGAACAAAAATTCGGAGAGCACGAGATTTAAAACCGGATGAAATGGAAGAACACAAGATAAGGGAATTTTTATATAGGATGAATAAAGGAAGTATTGGAGAGTAATATAGTAATAACGAGTCCTAAATCATCTACCCTAAACTCACAAGTCAAACTTAAGAATATCTACAGTTTCGAACCTGGCTCTGATACCATTCTGTAACGACCCTAATCTTACAAAGCTCTAATAATAGATATGAAAAGTAACTTAACGGTACAAAAGGGTGTTAACCTTATTCAAAGTCAAACTATAGTCAAAGCTATATTAACCAATATTAAACTATAAGTACTTAATTTTGAAACAAATCTCTAAGGCAAAGGTGCTAAGTCCACTTCAACTCTACACTCTTCCCTCGATCCCAAATCCCGCTGATCACCTGTCGTATAAGAAAAAAAAAAGAATACGACGGAGCCAAAACCCAGTGAGCGGATATAACAAAGAACGGATTATAGTATGACATGCAAAAACTTATTTTAATTCAAACTTTATTACAAATAAAAAATAGAATCATTTTCAAAACGAACTTATTATAAAAAGGAACTTATTTTCAAAAAGAACTTATTATCAAAAGGAACTTATTTTCAAAACGAACTTATTATCAAAACGAACCTATTTTCAAAGCAAAGTACGAATAGGTATAAGTCTATAATACTAAAGATGACAATATATCAAAATATAGTACCAATACACAAATTTCATAAAATAATGCACTAAGAGTCAAAACAAATAACTTACAAAGTATCAAAATAAAATCATAGGGTAATTACTCCACTAATCATTCATATCGGTGACGTTTCGTATGACACTACGATAAACGTTCACCGTCAAAACAAAATCCTGGGATCGATCCATACGCCTCCTATCAAAATATAATATCAAAGAGCTCGTACCACCACCGGGTAATCAAAAGGAGACGCCGTAGAAATAACAAAATACACCGCTACGGTCAATGTCACATTATCGGTGTCACAATAATGCGCTCATGGGACCTCTATGAATAGGTTACTCTTAGGCACATTTTAAGAAACCGTTTTAACCCACTTAGGATTACAATTTCAAAATAAATTTTACAAATGATTAAAGGACTCTAAAGAATTAATAAAATGAACTTAAATAATTTTACACTTGAAAAATACTTAAAATGTTATATAAAATAATATGTAGTTTTATTTAAAATCACGTGTCTACCAACCATTAAGTCTAAATCTTATCATGAGTCATGTTACATGATATTTGAGCCCTTACAAATTAACAACTTAAACGGGACTTACGGGACATGTAAAGCCACACGAAATGAGGGACACTCGATACGAATCACCGTACCACTCGTCACACAAACACACGTTCTTTACCGGGTTGTTTAGGGATGTTTCGGGGCTGTTTACGAGACAATACGGGGCTGTTTTAGGGCTTAAATATAGCTGTTAAAGGGGATGATTTCGAGACTGCTTTGTGACACTTTTGCGGCTGAATTCAGGCTATTTTGGTTAGGGGTTTCAAGACACGGTTTTGACACAATTTTCAAATACCAAAATATTATGATTCCTTAACTATTATACACAATTAGCAACCTCGTTAGTACATCAAATATGAGGAAAATCATAAAACAATATATAGATTAACAAACATAACGAATTTTCAAAAAAGCATGTCATACGAATAATTTTTATACACCATTCGAAACAATGTTTTTAGAGAAAAGAATATACCGAAATGATCCTAGTACCACCTAGAATATCCGTACCTTATTCCAATAACAATAATTGCAAAGATGGAAGAACCACCAAAGAACGCGATCACCTAAACGAATCTAACACATACAAAAATATGATCACAAAACACATTCAAGAAGGGAGTATGTAATAACTTTTATTTTGTAGTATTATCATATGATTCTTATATATTTATTCTTATTATTACAAAATTATTAGTTTGATTAAAACTCTATTATCTTGTATATTTAACCACAAAAAAATGTGATTGTTAACAAAGTTTTAACATGATATTTATGTAGTTATATTTTAGAATTTTGAAGCTTATATAATGATGTATACTATGTATACTATTAAGAATGTAAAACAAAAGATGGAACACATTACCTTGGTACTTGAACACTAAAATAATCTTGTTTTTCACCCAAAATAAATCAAACACTTAGCAAAATGAGAAGTGATAAAATGCAGAATTTTGGACTAGAAAATGAGGGAAGAATTATAAAAAAGCTTAAGAAATTCTTATGTGAAGGTAACTTAAGTGTGGTGAAAAGTTTCATATTAAAGAGATCATTAGTTTTAAAGTAATGGTGATTAAAGTTACAAGTAATGGGTGATAAAGACAAATTAGAAGTAAGTTATAATCATATGGTATTTCAAAGGTCATTTTATGAATGTAGACATGTATAGGATGCATGGTTAAATAATACAATGTATCTAGTTGTTTATAGTTTTGAACTTAAGATAAAAGAATTCAATGTTGAATGTTCTAGATTATAAAGTAACTTACTTGAAAGTACATGGTTTAAAAATTCAATAAATATGTGACAACAAAATAATTATTTAACTTATGTTAACATTGTTGTTAAACAAACTTAGGAGATAATTAATAGTTATATTAAACTTAAGATATAAAGTAACTCCTTACTTGTAGATGGTTATCTTTTTAAAATATATATTTTAGATACTATCAAATTTATAGTTTTAGTTTTTTTGGGGGTATTATAGCCTAGATACCCCCACCACCACCATAAATATCAAGCCATATTCACCCATTTCTCACTTGATCTCATTCTCATTTTACACACATTTGCTCTCTAATTTTTTCTCTCTAGTCTTTCTCACACTAAAATTGTAAGTTCTTAAATTTTATTTCTTCTTCTCTTTCTTCTTTAATTTCGACATCATCATCATCATCAAAGGATCAAGCTTTTTAGCTTTTTGATCTCGTTATATCTTGTTGATTCAAACTTTAATTTGAATCCCTCAAGAACATAAAAGATTCAAGCTTTGAATCTTCATTACTTTGCTGGATCTAAGTTTTCTAGCTTATGATCTCTTTATTTTTGTTAAAAGATCAAAACTTGTGTTTATGATCTACATGAAACTTGAAGATCTAACCTTTTACTTTATGGATCTTCAAGAACATAAAAGATTCAAGCTTTCTAGCTTTAGATCTTCATTACTTTGATGGATCTAAGCTTTATAGCTTAAGATCACTTTGTTTTTGTTAAAAGATCAAAACTTGTGTTTATGATCTTCATGAAACTTGAAGATCTAGCTTTTTGCTTTAAAGATCTTCAAGAACATAAAAGATTCAAGCTTTCTAGCTTTGAAAGCTCATAATTATTGTTAAGGGATCTAAGCTTTCTAGCTTAGGGTTTCATTACTTTGTTTTATCTAAGTTATGTGACTTAAGGTCTTGCTTGATTTGAATCAAAGTTTGTAGCTTTAATCTTGAATAGAACTTGTATTTGTGTTAAGACTAAGAACATGATGTAACCTCGGTTCATCATTCTTCTAAAACTCTTAAGTGAGTTGTATTTCTTCTTAGTCTTGACATTGTGTGTTGATGGTTGAAACTTGGTCAAAGTAATCCTAAAACATCAAGAGTTGTACACTTGAGGCTTATACGCATCAAGGATGAGAACCGTGATGAGCATCAAGCACCAAGAAACCCACTGGAGCACTTGTTTTCTATTTTTCGGGGTCTGATCAGACTCCTGGGACTTCTGGAAAATTAATCTTCAGATAGTTCGGTTCGATTAGATGACTTTTTGTTTAAGACTCGCCTAAATCTGATATACGGTTTAGGATTTATAGCCTTCTGAAAATCACTACGCCTTCGTAATGACGTGCTAAAATTTCTGACCTACTCGCGCTTGAACCGTCGCCACGGTCAAACGACATCGAGTTAGGATCTGAAAATTGGACATAGGTAAGAGGACTCACAATAGGAGCCTTGGCCACTAGCCGCACATCATTTTAGTTTGTATAGAGGTTGTAGCAGCTGTCCGAAGTCAGCCCTTTGTTTCGATCTCTATTCTTGTTGGAAACTTACTTTATCTTTTACGAATGATGATGATGATGATGATGATGATGATGATGATACTTAAGACTTAACTTATTTACTTTTAAAACTTTTGGGACAATTTACTGACTTAGTAGCCTTTGACTTAGGTTGGGGACCTTTCGGACCGACTTACTACTTGCATACTTTTCATATCGACTTTTATCGCACATTCACTGTGAGTTATAGCTCCCTTTTTACTTTAACTATTTTTGGTACTGAGAATACATGCTCTTTTTATGTTTTCACATACTAGACATGAGTACTTAAACTTATATATGTGTGGGTGATATAACGGCACAAAGATTCCCCTTAGCACGGTAACGTTTAATCATTGGTTTTTGAACCGGTGCACGCGAATATTAGATATGGATCCATAGGGTTTGACATCCCCACTCGAGATAGTCGCGCTAGCATTTAACGGGTGTTTAATACTTCGAGAACATACGCACTCGCCAAGTGTACTTTTAGGGGGTGATATTTATTTTACGTCAAGTTAGTTACCGGGTGCCCACGGATAAGAATATACTTTATCATACGGATTTAAGATACTGTTTTGAATACGAAATCTCGTGGTATACATTACATTGTTGTTTACAATCAAACTATAGCTCACCAACATCCGTGTTGACTTTTTAAGCATGTATTTCTTAGGTGCTTAGACGTTGTTGTTTTCGCTGTTAGACTTGCTGTTACAGACTCGCTGTGTTAGACTTCCGCTGCATTGTTTAGAGATGTCTCAATCATGGAACTTTTATTTTGCATTCACAACTTATGTTATTTACGAGGTATGGTTTTGTAATGACCTTTGTGTCACGTACTTATGTTAATGCTCTCTATTCGTAGTAGCACGTTATATTTTGTAAAACATTTGACGTTGGTAAAGACGTTACCTTTTGTAAAACAATTGACGTTGGTAAAAACGTTGTCTTTTCATGAATGCAAAACTTGTTTTAAAACAGCATATAGTGTTGTAACCGTGTAATGATCCTGTTGTTGATGATCTTGTTGATGATCCGTACACGTTGATTTTGTAAGGGGCATCACATTTGGTATCAGAGCATTGGTTGTAGGAAATTAGGTTGCATTAGTGTGTGTTGACCGAATCGAGTAGGATTCACTAATAGGACTAATCTATAACTTGCTCGTTTACTTGTTTCTGCGACACTGCTGCATGCTACTGTTATATATTACTGCATGTTACTGCTTATTACTACTGTATGCTACTGGTTACCGAATACTACTGCATGACACTACTATCTACTACGGTTTTGTGTACTGCAATAGACTACCTAGGTTATTATTGATGCTGTTTCTTGTTACATGTCTGCTATTCGCTGTACCGGCTTGGAAAATTTATCTTTCCTAGTTCAGATGTTTTTCTGAACCCTTTTCCCACTCGTGTAACCCTAAGGATTAGTATTGTAATCCACCTTTTGCTACCATTCCACCGTTCCACAGATTGAAACATTACTTCACACAATCTAGGAAGAGTACCCCTCGGATTACACGCCCACTAAAGTTGATCCTCGAAGGAGGAGAGATGTGAGGACTTGTCGGAGTAAGTCGCACCTCGCCCCACCCCCCGAACTCACCCTAATTAGCCAGGTACAACGTATGAACATTAGAAGATTTTTCAGTTTCCGCAAGTTGACACGTATCTCGTACGCTTTCATGACCGTCACTTATCTCTTTCATCCTTTACCACTACTCGATGATCTAACGACACTTCTGGACTTAGGTCTCTAACACTCTTAGGCATTGGAGAAGTCGGGAAGTCATATCCTTTCACAAGGTCAGAGTGTCTCCTACTGATGCTCAGCCATACCCAAAGACTTGGGAGTCACCTCAAGACATATCGTATTACTACTTGCTACACGTACAACTCGACACGAGACCCAGATTGAATTTCTAGAAAGGAACCTAACGACATTACATAAACCCGAACATTTTGAAGAAAATTTCAGGACATTTAGGCATTGATGCATGACCTATGGAACCTATGCACCCACACCGAGAAGCTATGAGATTAATTATGTAGATTTTGTTTTGAGATAGCATAGATTAAGCACCATTAGATGAAACTGAGTAGAACTTGAAGTGATCACATTACATTGACCATATGGAGTGATATTGGAATGAACATACGATTTAGTACAATATAATGACACCCGGCCAGCATGATTATATTGAAGTAAATCATGCAGAAGTTCCAATGATACTACATAAGGAATATGAAGTGATTCAAAGAAAATTTTGGTAGGAACCACTTGAGTATACGCATTATGGTCTGTTAGAGGTAGGGAAAGAATAACCACGTAGCCCAGATACTGTACAAGAAGGGCCTTGATTGCATAATTGATAACTCGAAAATTTGTTATAGATATAGACACCCTGGAGACTTAAGGAAAAAGTTCTCATATAGGAAAAACTTTGGACTTACTTGCGGTAGAGAAATTGTTATCTCAGCTATGGAGACTCGCATGGATCCTGATTTTAGTTAGGGTACGTGTTGATGCATTTTCTGTAAGTCCCTAGACATCTAGCTTACATTTGTGATTAGTACTTCAGTTTATGGGCTACCATGATCGCTCGTTATTATCCTATATATGTGTTTATACATGATTACCGGTACTGCAGGAACGCAAAAAGGATAATTGACTATATTAGACTCTGTCACACGTACGAGTGAAGTCTCACTCGTATGGCTGAAAAGCTCATACGCACGGTTGAGCTGAGCTGAGTCACAAATCTAATCTGAATATACATACACGAGTGAGTGATCACCCGCATAGATGAGACAGATCACTCGTACGAGTGACAGCTGACTCGCGCGGTTGACTCAACAACAGGGGTATTTAAGTGTTATGTTCTTTATTTTAGGTTAAGCCTCTAATTACACACACATAACTCGGATCTGGTAGCCTTATCTGATTCTCTCTCAACCCAAATCACTCCATAGGTGAATAATAGCTCTAGGCATTAATCTATTCACACAATCCTTGTTGTGGTTTGACTAATTTAATCCCAAAAAGAAAAATATTCACTATATTGGTTTGATTCACTAATTCCGCCTTTGTGTGAATTAAACCTGTTGATTTCGAAGTTCCTAGTCATGTTTCATCATTGGTATCAGAGCGTTGGTTGTGATTTCAACAACATCTAGTGATTTTTGGTGATTAAAGAGTTTGTTATTTTGGGTTTATGAGTTTAAGAGTGATTTTGATTAAAAAGGAATCATCTTTACGTGTGTAATTATGATTAGAGAGTGTGTTTATGTTAGTTTAGTGCTAATCTAACTTGTGGACGAAGAAATTAAGGTTTAACATCAATTTCTAGGGTTTTTGAGTGAATTAGGGTGAACAGCAGCTCACACGAGTGGGGAAAAATTTTTGGATCACTCGTGCGGTTGACCAGATGGTTGACATCACTCGTAAACTCACACGCACGGTTTAGCATAACCTTTTGAGGTTACGTTATTACAGTCTGATCACACGAGTGATCAAATGGTTGACTGTGACACATACGAGTAATCACACGGGTGATCCTAACTCGCACGTCTGAGGTTTGGTGATTGGTTCTTTTGATTAGTTTAGTCACACGTACGATTAAGTAGTGACACGTACACTTGATCAGTGACATGTACGGTTGATACTATCACACGTACGGTTGATCTTCTGAATCGCACGATTTATCCTAGGTAAAAATTTGCAAGATGTTTAATTCAAACGATTATGCGTTAGCTGCACCGTTAGTTCAGAGTATTACGAATATGACTCAACGATTACTCCTTGCTGAAAGTGAATCCGAAAGTGGTACGAAATGTCCGAGGTTAATGAATATGCATAACTATTCCACTTGGAAGTCGAGATTTAAGATTTGGTCTGATGGTCAAGACACGAAGCTTTGGAAGTACATTAAAACCGAATTTCAATGGCCACGTTCACCTGTTACAAATGAATTGTATACGTTGCATAATATGCCTTCGGAAGAACGTGAAGAGTATAACTTGGAAAAAAGATGTACTCTAACTTGGCAAGTGCTCTTGATGGTCTGATTTTCCATCAATTTCTGTGTCATGATAACTCATTCAAGATATGGGAAGCACTTCGTACTTCCAATGAAGGAAATACATCTTACAGAACTAGAAAAGGTTTAGAGTTGAAAGCTGAATTTGATCATTTTCACTGGCAAGTTGGAGAATCTATTACGGAATTGGTTGAAAGATATCATCATTTGCTAGCTGAACTACACAAGCATGATGTGTCAATTGCTAAAAAAGACAAAGTAACATGTTTAGCTGGAGCATTACCTTTAGAATGGAATGGTTTTGTATTAACTATGAAAACCAGTAGAGAACTTGCTACTGCTACAGTAAACTCGTTTATTGCAAGACTTCAGGAAGAAGAATTAGTGTTGTTAAATAAAGTTAAGAGGTCTAAACAAGTTCAAGACACGAAAATGTATTGTCCAAATGGTTAAACACCACCTAAGTCAGCTCATGCACCATTTCAAACATCTTTTTCTACGAACAATCAGAATATGTATGGTTTGAATGTTAGCAGTGCACCTATTCAACAACCTTCGTATCCACCATGTTCTCTCAATACTCAATCACAGCCTACTTCCAACACTACAGAGTCATCTACACCGACTGCATCAGATGTTCTTTCTGGACTTAAGATTGAAAACATAAGGAAAGTTGGGAAAGAAAAGATTAGTGAGGATATAGCTTTACTGTCAAGCCTGGTTAATTTTTATGATAGGTATCTTGATGGTCGTGTGGGTAACATTCATCTAACAACAGAAGATTATCATCAACTTGATAAAGATGAAGCAGAAAAGATGGATATTATGTGGGGTATGTCAAATCTTGTGAGAAGAGCAAGAGATTACGAAGAGCGAACTGGAAAACCGATCAGTCTGACCAAAGATACAAAACTGGGTTTTGATATGAATACTGTTACTTGTTACAACTGTAGAGAATTAGGTCATTTTTCAAGACAGTGCACAAAACAAAAGAAGCAGGGTAATCGTAATCCGTTCAAGAATTAGAACTACAGTTCTCAGAGTCAAACTACAAAGTGTGAGATCTACATTACTGATAAAGTAAATGAAGCTGAAATAGCCGAGACTCCTAACAAAGCTTTGATTGTCATTCATGGAGATGATGATGATTGGTATATCAAATTGAATGTAGATGATCAACAACCTAAAGCTAACATGGCAAAGATCACTGAATCTGAAGCAGATTGTGTTATTGATCAGAATTTAGTTGAGAAGCTAACTGCTCGTGCTAAAAGAGCTGAAAGATTATCTCGAACAATTTGAAAAGAGAAGATTCAGAAACAGGTTAAAGACAAATTCAAGAAGGCACGTGATTCAGTTCCTCGTACACCTAAATCTGGAAGTGTTTCACCAACATCTTCAGAGGACTTCTACTTCAACAGTTGGAAGGATAAATATGGTGATACCTCAGTGTTTGAAGAAAGTCTAGAAGCTGATCAAAGTGAAGAAACATTGGTTGATACTGATAAAGAACTAGACGAATGGGGTAGAATGTTTGCTGTTGAACTGGAGATGTTAGTTCTTATGGGTGAAGGTTAAGATTTTGAGAGTGAAAATTCAGAAGATGATGATTCAGACAAGAAGTCCGTCTCAGAGGTTGAAAATGAAGCTGACCTTACTGGAGTTAACCAAACTAATTTTGAAGCATTGAACAAGCAAGCAGTAGACTTACTAAGGATGTGCTTATCAAAAAGTGATCATGAGAAGGTCTCCAGGTTAACCAGAGCCAAAGATATTTAGGACAGACTTGAACAGATTCAATTGGGTAAAGATGCTGATACATCAGAGTTCCTTACAAACTCGTCAGAATCAGAAGATGAGCTCGATGATGGGAAGAAAAAAAATTACTTTACATTTATGGCTGAGACTTCTTCATCAAATAACGCTCAACAGGTATCTTCTAATCCATCTACTGTTATTGAATGTGTTAAATGTGCTGAATCTAAGATAACAATAGATAATTTAACAAAGGCTTATGCGGAGATGAAAGAAAAATGGTACGCAGACCATGTGACCACTAAGGTTGAAAATGAGTTGAAAGAGCAGATCAAATTTTATAAAAACAACTTCACGATCTTAAATGTTATAACTTTAACATAAAACAAGCTTTAATTAAACGTGTTGACACAATTAATGAACTAAAGAAAGAAAATGAATGCGTTAAAGCTGATTTAGAAGCAATTTCAATTAAAATGAAGTGTTGGGCAAGTGCGTCACAATGGAATGCATTAATGGTGGAACTTAATGACACCAAGGGCAAGGGTATTGAATATAGTTCTGCATCTCCTCCTTTTCAGAACACATTTGTTAATGCAAACGTAGTTGACGGTCGACCAGAAGATTGTATCCCTCCTAGTTATGAAGATTACGTTGAAAAGAATAAAAAATGTAGTTCAACTAATAATACAACTTCTGATGATACTGCTAAAGGTGCTCTAGATCATGAGGAAGATAGGAAAACTGGGTTAGGAGATAACTCTAAGACAAGTAGAGTTAGAACACCGAAAGGTCCTGTTAAAATTTTAAAAAATCCTAGATTTGCTAACAGACCGGTTCCTCCTGTTACACCTAAGCCTGTTCCAAGAAATAAAACAAATGATTCTCCTGTGTTTGTAAGAACACAAGATCCGTCATCTTCAAACTCTAATAATGTGTATGAATTTAGAGGACATAGGGAGTTTCGTCAATGTTTTAATTGTGCTATTTTTGGACATATTGCTGCTAATTGTCCTAGAAGATATAGATCACCCAGATAGAAAATTGACCTCACATATGATGATCACAGATCATCTTATGCTCATAAAACAGGTTCACCTGTTAATGATGAAGTTCATATTAAAAATCATACGACAAATGTTGTCTATGGAGAGTATAAGAGAAAGAACTTCAATAGGTCAATTTCTCCTGTGAAGATTAAGGTTCCTAAACAGGATACTAAGGCAAGAGTTGCCAAATCAAGTGATCATAGTAGAGCTTTTGAACCAAAGGCACGATTACCTTCGCAAAAAGCTAGTCGTCGAAAATACTTTTCTCGTACCAGACCACGAGTGAATCGCTCTGAAAATGAGCAAAATGTGAAAAACCAGAAGAGCAATATTGCTACTTCTAAACTGTCTAAGTTTCAGGTTTCTAATGATGAGATTCCACCGGACTCAAACGGGAAATGGATGGAATTTCAAGCTATGTGTGTTAATGGACAACCTACTACCGTCCAGGCGTGGGTTCCCATTATCAATTACTTCTATTAATATGATGTGCAGGGAACCAGGGTACCTGCAAACAACACCTAGATAGTGGATAGCGGCGCTTCGAGACATATGACTGGACAGCTATCTTTTCTTTCGGATGTACACCCAATTAAGGGAGGTTATGTAGCATTTGCTGGAGATAAAGGAGGTCACATTTCAGCTCAAGGTTTATTGAAGAATGAAAAAGTTAGTTTCAAAAAATTGAACTATTTTCAAGAGCTTGCAAACAATTTGTAGTCGGTTTCACAAATCTGTGAAAAATCTTTCAAGGTAGCATTTTATGAAGAATTCAGCTACATTTTGAAACCAGAGTTTGTGATTCCTCCAGAAATTATTTTGATGAAGGCTCCTAGACAAGCTGATTTATATATGCTAGATATGAATGTTGCTACTTCAACTGCTGAACATCATCAAGATTTTGTTTCTAAAGCGACTGAACAAGATTCTATTACTTGGCACAAACCCATGGGTCATTTAAGTTTTAAAAAAATGAATCACCTTGTCCACAATAATCTTGTAGTAGGTGTTAATCTTCGATCTTTTCAGATACCAGGAACATGTGTTCCATGTAAGAAGGGTAAGCAGAGCAAGAAATCTCATAAGCTGGTGAAGTATAATCCAATCTCTGCTCCACTTGAATTGTTACATATGGATCTTTTCGGTCCAATTCGTTTTGAAAGCATTGATGGAAGTAAGTACTGTCTGGTAGTAACAGATGATTATTCAAGATTCTCATGGGTAATGTTTTTGAAAGAGAAGTCCGATACTTTTGAGAATTTGAAAGTGCTAATCAATCGATTAGAGACAGGCTTTAATTTGAAAGTGAGAAAAATTCTTTGCGACAACGGTACAGAATATAAGAATCATTATCTTGCAGGTTTCTGTATTTGAAAGGGTATCAATATGCAGTTCATTTCTGCATACGCTCCTTAGATGAATGGTGTTGCTAAAAAAAAGAATATAGTATTGATCGAGACAGCTAGAACAATGCTAGCAGATTCATCGTTTTGGAGTGAAGCTGTTGCAAATGCGTGTTACACTATGAATCGAGTTCTAACTGTTAAACGACTGGGTAAAACTTTCTATGAGCTATTGCATGGGAGAAAACCATCTTTGAAGCATTTAGAACCATTTGGTGCAACATGTACCATCTTGAAAAGAAAACCAGGAAGTAAGTTTGATTCAAAAGTGGTTACTGGAGTATTTCTTGGGTATAGTTCTCCTAACAAGCGAGTTTTCAACAATGAGACAAGATGTGTTGAAGAATGGTCTGAAGTTGATTTCCAGAGGAATCATATGAAGAATGATTCGAAAAGTCATCCTTGGATTTATAACTATGATGAGCTGATTGACTCATTCAATCTTGCTCCAGATCAGACGGAGAATGAAGTTGAGTTACAAATGCTGTTTGATTTACAAAATGAACCAGAAGTATCTACACCTACTCCAACTCCAACTCCATTACCAACTGTCGATGAACCAGTTCAAGATTCAGATCAAGACATTGATCCAGTGTACGATACCTGCTGATCAGATATTTCAAGTGAGAGTTCTGATAATCATGAAGATACTGGTGATACTACGAATCTACAACCTGAGATACCTGTTCCCGCACAACCAGTTCCCAGAGCTACAGTTGCTCATCCTAGAGAGAATATTATTGGAGATCCAAATGCATGTGTTAGAACAAGAAGGCAAGTTCAGTTTGATGGTCAAGTTGATACTCATATGACAGCTGCTACTGCATACTACGAGTACTCATGTCATATTTCTAGAATAGAGCCAAAGACAACAAAGGAAACCTTGAAGCATGTTGATTGGGTCATGGCAATGCAAGAAAAGATTCTGAAATTCCATCGTTTAGACATTTGGAAGCTAGTTACTAAGCCGCATGGTGCTAAAGTAATTGATCTCAAATTGGTTTGGAAGTGCAAGTTTGACGAAGATGGCAATGTTATTTGTAACGAAGCAAGATTAGTTGCTAAAGGTTATCAGCAAGATCCTGAATTCGATTATGATGAAGTTTTTGCTCCTGTTGCCAGATTGGAAGCTATTCACATTTTCTTGACTTTTGCTTCATTTATGAAGTTCAAAGTGTTTCAAATGGATGTCAAGAGTGCATTTCTTTATGGCAAGCTAAATGAAAGAGTATATGTCAATCAACCACCAGGTTTTGAAGATCATCTTCATCCTGATAAAGTTTACCATTTACGAAGAGCCCTATATGGTTTACATCAAACCCCGTGAGCTTGGTATGGACATTTGTCTAGTTATCTGATCGAAAAAGGTTATCAAATGGGCACGGTAGATTGTACTCTGTTCACGAAGGTTAAAGATGATGATATCATTTTGGTCCAGATCTATGTAGATGACATTATTTTCAGTTCTACTAAGCAGGAACTCGTCGATGAGTTCGAGCAGGTTATGAAGGATGAATTCGAAATGAGCAAATTGGGTCTCTTACACTACTTTCTTGGTTTGCAAGTTGAACAGACTGATAATGGAAATTTTCTTCATCAATCAAAGTATGAAAATGATATACTCGAACGCTTCGGTATGAATCAAGAACGTCCTTTGTCAACCCCGCTAGCTGTGAATCATGGTATTTCGTTAGACTGTGAAGGGGAGCCTGTTGATCCTACATACTATCGAGCAATCATCGGATCGCTCATGTATCTCACTGCATCTAGGCCGGATATTATGTTCGCAACATGTCTGTGTGCTCATTATCAAGTTAATCCGAATACAGTTCATCTTACAGCTGCCAAAAGAATTCTTCGTTATCTGTTACATTCTACAAATCTCGGCATCTGGTATTCGAACGAAGACAAGTTTGATCTTGTAGCATATGGTGATTCAGACTATGCAGGTTGCAAAATCAACAACAAATCTACATGAGGAGGATGTCAATTTTTAGGTGAAAGGCTGGTGACCTGGCAATGCAAGAAACAAACTGCAGTTGCACTTTCCACGTGTGAAGCTGAATATATCGCTGCTGCTAGTTGCTATTCGCAAGTTGTTTGGATTCAACAAAAACTTCGCGATTACGAACTAAGAATCTCTTTCTCTCCTATTTATATTGATAATACTGCTGCTAATGCAATTACTAAGAATCCTTTGCAACATTCTAAGACTAAACACATAGGTGTGAAATATCATTTTCTTAGGGATTGCCATGAGAAAAAGATAATTGAGGTTAAGAGAATAGGTACTAAGGACCATAGGGCTAACCTTTTCACTAAGGCTTTCGATAAACCTAGGTTCTTGCTACTTTTAGAGAAGAATGGCATTGTTTATCGAGACAAAGTAATTTCGGATGTTGTGTGTGAGGGTTAATCAAACTTTTAGACTTTGCATGTAGGATGCATAACATATAGATTTTAGTTTCTTATTATCTGTACTGCATATTTTTACTTCATGTCTGCATTTCTCTACATGATTTCTTTCATGTTTGCATGCTAGTCTGTAGTAATTTTCTTTTTCTTTTGTTAAAATACTAAAAGACAAAAAGATTTTATGTTTTAGTATTTTAGGGGGAGTATATGTTTCAACAGAAAATACCTAAAAAGTGTAAAATGCCTCACCAGAAAACCTTAAAAATTTGAAAAGTCCGAAAAGGAGCGCAGCTTGTTTTGATTAATATGTGGGAGATGAAGAAATTACCCTACTGAGAATTGATATATTTGATTAGTAAGGACTGATTTGAACATTTATGTTTATCTGTTGTGTGATGTACTGATAGATGTGACTTATGAATTCTTGGCATTAGACAATCATAACAAGAATAACAATCATCTAAGATTCAGAAGTCATGAACGATCTGTAGCGTTTGAAGGTAGTCACCTAATTATCCCCAAAACTGTATCTAATGATAATTTTTGAGGAACTCAATAGTCGGTTGAGGGTATCCCCTATCATAATTGATAATCACTAGAAAAGGTTGGGGGTGAATTTTAGGTTGAGGATTATCTGTTTGGCTGGTGTATACCACGTTGTCACGGGCCTTAGACTTTATAATCGAAACTAAACACCGAAAATATCAGAGGAAATTAGTTTATGTCAAAGTAAGTGTCCCTTCTCGCTTAAGGTTGAAAAGTATAATTCCTTATTGCGGATCATTCAAGCATTTAAGGGAGAACACCTTCGAGTGATCTGAGTACACAACAAAGAAACATGAGTTCATGCATAACAATGGAAAATCCATTCATGATGGCATTCAAAATCAATATATTAAAAGACAGTGATATGCTGAAAAAGAAATATCAAAAGAAAATCAAAGTAAAAAATAATTGGCGTATCAAGATGGCAAAAGTCCTGAAAGTATGAAGAATGCTGATTCATGATGTGCTCATAAAGAACTCGGATCATTCTTAGTGGGACGCCCCCGCGCATCTTGAATTGTTTAATCACGACGTTCACACTGAACTATCAAGATTCTTGTCGTCTGCAATATAGAGTTATACTTATTAAGACTGTAAGTTGGAAAGATACTTACCTAGATATACTCTAAATAACATATATATGAAATTTTAACTTTCAATTCTGTTTTCCATGTCAACTTGAACATAAAGAAGTTAAGGGCCTTGAGATTTATTTCGTGTGACGACTGGTCATCAGGCAAATCTGCTTTAACTGTAGACCAATCCCCGCGGTAAATAATGCGCCTATTCAGATAATCCAATATACTCTAAGCTCTGCCGTACCAACTAGATGGTAGAATCCAAAGGCTGACAGGGTTATTCAAAATGCCGTGAGAACCATCCTGTTCAATTTGAATGAAGTACATGGAAAGAGATAACGTAAAGTTACGCGTAATGAATTGACAACCTAATAAAAATGCACAATCATAAGTGATGAAAGAATCAAGGATTAATGAACTTAGCGTGATCTCAAAAATCACTGCTTTATAGTGTTCAAGTAATTAATGCCAACATGATTGTCGAAGTGTCCAAAATGAATATGTTCATGTTTAATGAGGATTGATATCAGTAATTTCATGATAATAGACATAGACTAGATAATTAGGAATGAAAAACAGAAGTTGATTCAATATGTCAGTTCTAATCCATTTTTAAATTGTTAATCATCTTGCTCACAAAAAGAATGTGGATTTATATGTTTGTTTATCTGTTTATTAAATAGCTTGCTTTGAAAACTGTAAAACAGCAAAAAGATTTTGGTTTTGCATGTTATTGCATTTCATGATAGAATGTCTTTTATTTGCATATTTTTAGTTGCATGACATTATATCTCAGAAAATTTATAAAGATTTCTTTCGTTCTTTTGTTTACTGATTATCCTCTGAATGCACAATAACATCTGAAAGAACCTTATCGAGATCAAGATATTTTTGGCCACCAAATCCACAAGATAAAAATTTGTAGAGCTAGTGATTATTTGAAGGATTTTAATGATTTAAGGTATTAGTGAACTTAAGATGACATTACACTGTATGACTTACTCATGAGAAACAGAATGTTTTGAGTAATAACCTCGTTTTGGTTAGGATTTTTGATCAACCTAAGTGTTAATGATCATTTCATAATGGATTAGTGATTTATGACTCAAATTGAAAGTTCTAGTTAGCTCTAAAATTGCCAAACGAGTCGAAATCCTAAGTTTGTGAAAATTTGAATTTTTGAAATTGCCTAAGTGGCTCACTCGCACGACTGATGTGTGAACCGTATGAGTAACCACACGTGTGAGGTTAACCATACGGATGACCCTGTTCTAGAATTTTCCTAAGACATCTGGGTCACACGTACGAGTGACTGCGAGATGCGCGGTTGAATGGTGAACCGTGTGATCAACCGTACGGTTGATCACGAGAGTATAAATAGGGAGGTGACGAACAAAGTGTTCACTTTCACACTCAAACTCACTTTTGCTCTCAAATTTCGATCATCGCCATTCACGATTTCCACCGTAGGTCTTGCTAAGCTACATTAACCGATCACAGCGCCACTTACCTGGTATAATTTCATCAATTTTTGAGTGTTTTATTTGGGTTTATGTGTATCGAAACCCTAGGGGTGTAAAAGTCAAATTTTATGCAATTGAGGATTGTTTTGATTGATATCTGTTATTGTTTTGTGTTAATCGGAACCTAATGTTGCTATTGTGATGTAAATAGGCCCCTAAAACGATCAAACATGTAATCTCGGTGATTTAAAAATGCATTTAATATCGGTTTCATCAGACATGCACTAGTGACATCACTCGCACGCGTGTGACATGACTCGCACGAGTCAGTACGTGGTTGATGATCAACCATGTGAACCTTTGAGCTCACTCGTTCAATTTGATTTGGTTGCTCACTCGCTTGACAGAGCTGACACGTGTGATTAACCGTACGAGTCGTCACACGGTTGAATCACTCGCTTATAAATGTTACCTCAACCGTGTACCTTGTCTGAAACCATATTACTGCTCAAACGTGTCAACAGTGGCACGAGTGACTATATCACTCGCACGGTTGATCCCTCAGCTGCATGTATGACAGTATCACTCGCACGTTTTATCCTGTTTAACAAATTTATGACACTTTGATGCAAATGCTTTGATGTTTTATGATATGTGGGTCATATTTCTAACATTTCTGTTAATGTTTTAGTTTGTTAAGATATCATCAATGGCTGAACAACAAGTCAATGTTCCAGCTGTGAATCTAGAAGGACAGTGGGAGCAAGTGAATCCTCAAGTAAATCCCGTTAACCCAACTGCTCAACCAGAAATTATCCCAGAGAAGGGTGATCTGAACAATCAAGTTGCTCTCTATGACACTACTCTCGAGAGAGGTGATCATTTTAAGGAGATTGTGGAATTTCTTAAGAGATCAAGGATACATACTGCTATTTCTACTCATTGCACAGCTTACTACAGTCATCAGAGGGAATTCTGGAGAAATGCTATACTTTATGTATCGGAAGATGAGACTAAGATAGTCAGTACTGTTCAAGGGCATGAGATCATTGTTTTTAAGACTGTGATAAGAAGGATTTTGGGCTTCAATGACGAGAATTGCTTCCATATGACAATCGATCGTGAAAGATTTCATGGATGCTTTAAAATATGTGCTTATTCTGGTTATATTGCTGGCAAATCTGAACTGATGAAGACGCTTCTGCCTCCATAGTTTCGATATCTTGCTCATGTGATCATGCATTGTTTGAGTGGATGCAAAGCTGGGTTTGATAAGCTGAACGAGAAAGTGCAAAGTATGTTTGTGGCACTTGTTCTAAATGCTCCATATGATTTCTCGGGATTCGTCTTCTATTACTTCAAAGCGAATCTTTTCAGTTCTACTCAGAGATATCTTATTTACGCCCGTTTTATTCAAATGATTATTAATGATGCTGCACCCGATCTACCGAAGCTTAAAGAGGATATTATTCACCTTAAGCCAATGAATCCAATAACTTTTCGAAGAATGGAGGAAACAAGAAACGAGGGTTTGAAACCTGATTTTAATAAAAAGCTTGTATGCCATCTGATTAAGGAGAATTATTGATAAGGCTAAAAAGGAACATATATTTCATAGCAATATCCCTCCTAAATAATAGGTTTTCATATGTAATTGTATTATATTTTCATTGTAATTGTTTAAATAAATAAGTGCGAAGACAAAAGGCGAAAACGAAGATTTGAAGACACAAACGTCCAAAAAGCTCAAATGTACAAGATACAATTCAAAAGGTTCAAATTATTGATGAAAAACGTCTAAAAATGACAAGAGTACAAGTTACAAAACGCAAAGTACAAGATATTAAATTGTACGCAAGGACGTTCGAAAATCCGGAACCGGGACATGAGTCAACTATCAACGCCCGACGCAACGGACCAAAAATTACAAGTCAACTATGCACAAGAATATAATATAATATATAAATAATTATATTAATTATTTATATTTTATATTTATATATTTATTATGTCGACAAGCTAGGAGCCAAAAGTTTGTGAGCTGGATTTTCAAACTTCACGACTCGCGGAGTTTGAAGGCCAAAAACTCCACGACTCGCGGAGCTGCCAAATTCCAAAATGCCTATAAAAGGTCACGAATTCTGCGAGTAAAAATATAAAAAAAAATAATAAATAATAATAATAATACTCTCTAATAAATAAATAATATATATATATATATATATATATATATATATATATATATATATATATATATATAATATATATAGTATAGGTTAGTTTTATATTAGATTAGTTCGGGTTATGTAAAGGTTATTTTACGGGTTTTTGAAGTCGAAATTCTGTCCGTGTAACACTACGCGATAAATACTCAATGTAAGTTATGTTCTCCTTTTTAAATTAATGTCTCGTACTTAAGTTATTATTATGCTTATTTGAGCCAAAGTAATCATGATGTTGGACTAAATATTAAAGACGGGGTAATTGGGCTTTGTACCATAATTGGGGTTTGGACAAAAGAACGACACTTGTGGAAATTAGACCATGGGCTATTAATGGGCTTTATATTTGTTTAACTAAATGATAGTTTGTTAATTTTAATATGAAGATTTACAATTGGACGTCCCTATAAATAACCATATACACTCGATCGGACACGATGGGCGGGATATTTATATGTACGAATAATCGTTCATTTAACCGGACACAGGAAT